>NC_092048.1:55460230-55778706 GCF_003086295.3 Arachis hypogaea
TCAGTGGAATCATCTCACTCTTCGAAACAGCATATACTGTATGGCCACAGATTGCACCAATTTGCCTTCTTTTTGTGATAAGAAGCATGTAGTAAGGCCCCAAAAATTTTATGAAGCCTGAATGCAGAATAACATGTAAAGATAAGGACTGATCATTTATCAATATTCAACGACACACGACAACATCATCGGTCATACATACCAACAATTCCATAACAAGTTGTCACAAATTTCAGTCCACCCGTGGACTTATTCCCCTCATGAATACGCCTCAGCAGATCAGATATTTCACTTTCCGTATATGTGGTAGAATCTTCACGCACATTTAGCTCAGAAGGATCTAAACGGCCAATCTTTAGCACTCTCCAATAAGTATTGCTTTTATCCGTTCCTATCATGTAAAAGTTCTGTGGGATAAAACATAAAGATAAATGCACAGGATAAGAATTTAGTAGGTAGAATAAATGCACAATAATTTCTATAAAGAAGTGTCTCATCAATGATCAAACCATTGAAAGAATTCACAAAGCCGACAACTACTATCTACTTTGCCAAACTATTTCTCTTACCAAACAGTGAACATATAAACGTTTAAATCCATTTTGCTATCAACCATTGGATGAGTAGCCAGTTTCCTTTTCAATCCATAAACGTTTAAAATAACATTTTTAAAATTAATAAGAACCACTAGTGAGCTGATGAATGGTGCATAGGAAACTTTTTAATATGCATAAGATCCCTCAAACATGCACTTCTTACTTTCGACCTGTATTGGAGATAATCATGACCAATAATCCCAAGTAGAAGCCTAAAAGAAGAAAACAAAGAAAATCAATTTTTTTTCCTTTTCTTTTTCTTTTCTAGAATACAGAACGAGCCATTAATGAGACCAAGAAAGAAGCACGCAATTTTAAGTTTTACCTGTTAAAATTTAACTTGAAAAGATAAATAAGCAGTTTCACATGAAATGATCAATAATGACAAAATAAAAAAGATCTCGGTGGATCCCGAGTGGAGAACAAGCTATAATAATAGAAAGAAATTCTAATAGAAATCATCAAAGAAGTGCAAACAACAGCGAGCAACAACAATAATAGAAGTGCATACCGAAAGAGTCTCATAGAGCCTAAACTTCTGGATACAAGTATGTTCAGGAGGAAGAGAACGCAGTTCGTCAGAGGCAGGAGAAGTTGAGTGATACGAAGCCTCATTCTCCGACGACGCCATGGCTTTCTCCTTCGCACCAATCACTCAGATCCCCCGAGCCTCCGGCTCAGGGAAACCATCAAAATCGCATGCGAAATAACGCGCCACCAAAATTGAAAGTTCCCCCTCTGCACCAATCAATCCAGCACCTAACACCATTCACAACCACAATAATTTCTACTACGACGAACGGAATCGCTGTCAACACAATCACATAGCTCCATGCTCGCGAAAACGCTAGGTTGCTTTAAATAGAGCATTCTTCTCCCGCGAAATAACCGATCCGAATTACCGAACTTCCTTCGCCATTGCCCGCTCTTCAACCATAACCGCCTTTTCGTCACTTCCGCCGCCTCCGAAACCGTGCGCGGCTGCCGGATCTTTTCGCTTCCATCTGATCCCCGCCAAACTCACCTGGATCCAAAGAAAATCGGAAGCTTTTTATAGTAAGGAATGAAGATACATAGGGAGAATCAGCACGTGAACAATTAAGAGATCGAGAAGAGAGAAATAAGAGTGGAGGAAGATGAAGAACAGTTAAGAGATTTGGTTATAGGGAGGTTCCAGAAGGGAAAAGGTGCTAACTGCTAAACACGGGAAAGGGAAGGAGAAGACCACCATTTGATCATTTTGATGACCAAAGGGTCCTCAGATTCAGGCATTTATCATTTTAATTTTTGAGATCCAAAATTCACTGTACGAGGAGGAGTCAATATAATCTGCAAATAGTATTATCTCCTTTGATTATTCCAAATGATATCGTTTTTGTCTTTTTTAATGGTTAAAATAGAATAACATTGTTTATTTATTTGTCATTTTTGTCTAAATAAAAATGTTATTTATATATTAAAATTAATTATTAAAATTTTAAAAAATATATTTAAATTATTTAAATATAATATTACAAAAATATATAATCTGTAGTATATTTATGTATTTACATAAATTTTACACATTTTAAATATATGTAATTTAAAAAAAGAAATATTATTTATATACTAAAATTAGTCACTAATGTATTTGTGTATAAACACATGTGTGATTTAATTTATTTTTATAATATATCTATATTTTAACATATATTTTATATTGATAGCTGTTTTTAGTAGTTGATTTTGATATACACATAGTATAATTCATTTAAAAATTTGTATATAAGTCGGATGCATTATATTCGAAATAGAGCCATAACAAAATATTTTATTTTATTAATATAAGAATAAAAAATAAAAAAATATTATTTAAAGGAAAAAAAATAATGTTTATAAACTGTTGTATTTCGGATACAGTGTCAAATTTTGTTATGGCTCTATTGGCCTATGTATGAATTTTTAAATTGCATGTATCCTAGATATTTCAAGTATCGAATTGTGTTTTTTATGGTTTTGATGACTCTTGTATCCGAGATGTGTAAGGTTTATGTAAATATCCTACAAATTATATATTTTTGTAAATATTATATTTAAATAATTTAAATAAAAAATATTTAAAATCAGTCATTATATATTTGTGTATAAATATATATTTATTTAATTTATTTTTAATATGTATTTTATATTCTAACATATATTTTATATTAGTAATAAATTTTAATGATTAATTTTAGTGTATATATAATACTCTATTTGTTGAATTAGCATCGAAAAAAATTTCAGGACTAATATAATATTGAGAGATGGATTTAAAAATAATTTTAAATTTAAAAAATTAAAATGATGCAGCCAAAACTTGGATATTGCAACTTTGTTTGCTTTATATAGAGCTGCATTGGGTTCAAATTTTCATAAAGAACTATAGAACTATGCTAATGGTGTGTACTCATGTAATATGTATGAATGTGTTGTGTGAGTGTGTAGTGCATAGATGTAATATTTAAGATTCGAAGATGTTCAATCTATTTAACAAAAAAAAAAATTAAAATAATAAAAACTGTGAATATAAATAATAACTATAAAATTTAGTTGTTTTTAATTTAAATATTAAAATATTCCTAACTTTATTTTTGTAATTATGATTAATTAGCATGCCTTCTTACACAAGTGGGATCGATAAAGTAGAAAAGAGATGTTCAAATCACCTTGTATTAGCCATGAAAAAATTTGAAAATAAAAAGTCTTGTTTAGTTCTTGATTTTTTGTTTGAAAGATAAAATGCTTTTTTATCATTCAAAATTTTAATTAGTTTCTAACAATATGAATAGTGGCCGATCCAAAAATCTTATAAAGAGGAGGCCGAAAACAAAAAATTGAAAATGTCATATTAAAATTAAAAATTTTAATAAAAAAATTAATTGTATATTTTAATATTATTTTAAACTAAAATTAATTTTTAAAAAATCATTTATATCAAAATAATTTTCATAAAATTCTAATTTTTATCCTGATTATAAAAGATATAACATAAATAATATAAATTTGTTTCCCTAGTACTTTTAATATATGTATTTAAAATAAATTAATGAATATAATATATAAGATATATTCATATTAATAAATAATTTTTTAATATATTTTGATTTTAATATCATAAAAAATAAAATTTAATCTAATTTATTTTTATGTATATATTTTCTTATTACATTCAAATAGAAATTATTATAAAAACTAAAGTATTTTTATATAATAATAGATAGAAGAATTACAAAAAAAAAATAAAATTGAAAGAACAAAAGAAAATAAATTTAAAATACATGAAATGGAATTTGAAATCATGTTTTGGAGTATAAAATGTCTCTCTTTAACCATTGAACTAGAAGTTATATTGATAAAAGTTTTAGACATTATATTAAATATATTTTAAGTTTT
Organism: Arachis hypogaea; assembly: GCF_003086295.3. Classification (NCBI taxonomy): domain Eukaryota; kingdom Viridiplantae; phylum Streptophyta; class Magnoliopsida; order Fabales; family Fabaceae; genus Arachis; species Arachis hypogaea. The sequence continues at coordinate 55,464,241 of NC_092048.1, forward strand.
AAAAATTTAAGAGACCCGTAATCCATGTTGGTCCTCCTAAATCCACCTCAATCTGAGTATCTAGTTTAAGTGATAAATTATTGATGTATTAAAGGCAAAATCAATTAAAAATTTTTGAATTGTAAAAAAATATTTTATTTTTTGAACAAATTATAAAAATCAAAAAGAATATTTATTCAAAAGATAATAACAAAAGAAATTGAAAAACTCTAATTAATCAAAAGTGAAATTCTAGGTGTCTAAATATTTTTTGAACTAAGTTTTGAACCAAGTTTGCACTTCTTCTTCATTTTCTTTTATTATCAATATCATTGTCCTCATGTCTTCATTTTCTTATTTTTCGATAAATATTAAGAAAATTAGAGTACATAAATTTTAGTATACAGTACAAAAATTTTTGAAGAACCACATGCTAAAAATATTAACACCCAATCAATGAAATATGCACATCACATAAATTTTATTGTATAATACAAAAATCTTAGTACAAAGTATAGGAATTTTGATGTGCATTATACAAATTTTTAGAGGATTATATATTAGAATATTGACTCACCCAACAAACAAAATACATTTATAGTAAAATTTTGTGTGCTATGTATAAAAATTTGTATACTATATGCAAATATTTATGTGTTATATGTTAAAAATATGTATACTATACCAATAAAATACACACAATACATAAATTTTAGTGTACAACATAAAAATTTTGGTGCATAACACATAAATTTTGATGTGCAATACAGAAATTTTTGAAGGATTATATATCCAAAATATTAACTCACCTAACTAACAAAATACATTCACAGCAAAAATTTGTGTATTATGTGCAAAAATTTGTGTACTATTTATAAAAATTTGTATACTATATCGATAAGTTTATGTTATGTGCAAAATTTTACGTGCTATATTTCAAAAATTTGTGCTATATTAATAAATTTTTGTGTTCTCCAACAAAAAATTGTGTGCTGCAGAAAGTACGAAAGAAGAGAAATGGTACACTTGTCTTACATATGCCGGTGTTTTTTTTTTCATTAGACTTGCACCAACTTGGTTGGACTTGGTTACAAAAAGACTTGTACATGTAGCATCACTCTAATTGAAATGAGGATATCATCGTCATCATAAATACAATTTTTTTTTTCAAAGTGAAGGTAATTGTATTATTTTAAGAAAGTGATACAAAGTTCAATGTGGGACCAAAAAAATCGTAGTGGAGTTCTTCGAGTTGAAGCTATAAGTGGCTACAGTAATAACCAATAAACTAAATTCATTGTTTCCTTTAATGCAATTTTGATGTTTTTCATATTATTCATGCTTAATTGACTTGTTGTTATTGCTTTCTTGAGTTTGGTAGTTATGGCTTTTATAATTCATGCAATTTATGATGTTTTTCTTTTATATCTTCCAAGTGTTTGATAAAATGCTTCTTTCAATTATAGAGTGGCTTGAGATTGAGGACTTAGGTGACCTTGAGTCATTGATGTCCAATATTAATTGGTGATTTAGGGTTGTTAGTTGATTTTATTTCCACTAACGCTAGTCTTTCACTAAGCTAATTAGTGAGTTGGCTAGGATTCGTGGATTAAGATCAATATGCCTATTTGATTTACTCTCGATGTTAGGATTGACTAAGTGGGATTAACTCCTCATAATTGTCATGTTTGTGGTTAATGATTAGGATAGGAAACCTTAACTCTCAACCCTTGCCAATACCTTTTTTAGCATTTGAATTTTCTTTCCTTTATTAGTTAATTGTCATTTACTTTCTTGTTGTTTAATTTTGTGTCAATTGCTATCTCACCCCGATTTCTAATAGCCAATAATACGCACACCTCACTACAATTTCGTGGGAGAACGATTCGGGACTTAGAACTCCCGATTACTTAATTTGTTTTGTGATAATCTTTATTTAAACTTTGATTAGGGTTAATTGTTGGTTTGGGACTATACTATCGACGAAGCAATTCTTTTTGAGAGAATTTTAGACCAACGATTGGCCATCATCAAAAGTCAAATAGGCATAATCGATCTTAATCTACAAATTCTAACCGACTCACTAATTAGACTTAGTGAAACATTTAGAATATTGGGCATCAATGACTCAAGATCACATAAGTACTCAATTCTAAGTCAAGAATGCAAAAATTTATTCTAAAACTAGAAAAAATATTTTGTCAAACATTTAGAATACATAAAAATAAAACATGATAAATTGCAAGAATTATAAAATTTATAACTACCAAAACAAGAGAGAAATAACAACAATAAACATGAAAAACATCAGTTGCATTAAAAGTAAAATTATGATTCAACAATTATTCATAAACTAAAAAGTAACAAAATAGAAAAATTAATAAGAGAACTAAGCAAATTAAGATACTAGAACAAGAAATTATAAAGAAAATTAAACTAAAACAATAATTAAAACCTAAATCTAAGAAGAAATTAAACTAAAAATCCTAAAATTCTAAAGAGAAGTTAGAGCTTCTCTCTCTAGAATTCTACCTGAAGCATCCTCCTCGACTACTACTAAGACTACTTCCTACACTACTCGGTTGATCCCCGTTGAGTCTTACCTTCAAATGCTTCATAAATGAGTTGGATTGGGTTCAAAATAGGCTTGAAATCACGTGCTGCAACTCGTGCATACGCATCTACCATGTGAACCACAACTGGACAGATTTTCAAAACTTTATTTCTTCAGAATTCTTCCACTTTTTGCATGCTTTTTTCTCCATTTCATCAAGTCATTATTGCCTTTTAGACCTTAAATCACTCAAACAAAAATATCAAGGCATCGAATGGAATAGAGGTGAATTAAATTTGACAATTTTAAAGCATAAAAAGTATATTTTTTACAATTAAGCACAATTAGAAGAAATTCACAAAAATATGCCATTTCGATGAATAAATACAGGATAAGTTGATAAAATTCACTCTTTTCAAGACAAAAATTATCATAAAATGGGAGTTTATCAATGGGTCTTGTCAGAAGGAACCGACAAAAAGTCATTAGACATGGCTGGCATGACGATCTCTCCTACAGAACTGAACTGAGCATCCATCGGCTTTAGAGGATAATAATCCAGCATAGGCTCCAAAGGAATATAATCCAACACAGACTCCACCGATATTAAAGGCTCAGGTATAGGGACAAACCACTCAGGATAGATAGGCTGGATGTCAAATGGTGACCCTAACTCAGGCTCCGTCGTGTACAGCGGTTGAGGAGAAAAAACAAAAGAATCTCCAGGGTGTAGCCCAGATAGCAAGAAATCGTAAGGAGAATTAGGACCGAACTGACTAAGAAGGGGATGAGAGAAAGAGCACTTAGAAAAAACATAAGTGTGAGTCTGGATGTCACTCCATATGTCCCGCCCCATATAGGATCCCAATGATAGCTCAAAGTAGGAATCTCAAAGAACATGGTTCCCGATCCTATCTGCAGTGTGGGGGGAAGAAGGAGGGTAAGAACCAATGGATCCCAGTAAAGCGATAACGAAAAACAAAGAGATTTTCGTACTAAGTATAACTTTTAGGGAATTTGGGTCATAATTATATGTTTTGAAGTAGTCACATACATACAAGTAGTAAAACAAATAACAAAGCACAAGCATTCAATTTAATTTTAAGCAAATGCACAATCAAGTATGATGCAAGCTTCATCCTAATGTTGGCTATGAGCTCATGTGTTGGTTGCCTACCCACTCCCGACATTACCTAGACACAATATGATTTTTCAGCCGGTGCACCTCATCATAATTATATAAAGGTATTTGATCAATATGTCAAATGCAAAATAAACATATAATCGTCATGTCATAATGTTTTTTCGAACTGAAAAATGGCTCGAATATCTGTAGGCGTCCCCACACTTCTGGCTAGGCGACCTATAACACCGCACTACCAGGTGGCCATCACAGATCATTGGGTCTTTTACTTCTCTTTGGGGTATAGTGTAGTGACTTACCAAAGGGGCTATCCTTGCTCACCTAGTACATTGCCATGAAATCATTCCATACCTCAAGAGTTTCTCTTATTCTTAGCCTTTTAACCTTCGATACCATGTTACCCAAACTTTCGTTAAGTTTCATAAGTATTTTGTACTCTTATTTATTCTAGAAATGACACTCTACTATATTATCATTATATTTTTCTATAAAGATCATTTTACCCTTAAGTCTTAACCATTTTAGACTTTACTTTTCTCTAAATAACTATTTTAACCCTAGGTGTCATAATTAATTAACCGGAAGTATTACCTCTTCTCTAGATCCTTGAGCTTTATCCTAGATTTATCTTTTTATCCCTAATTTCTTACTAAGATATTTATTTAAACTCAACCTTCATTTTATTTTACAATTTGAACCTAGTTAGCTTATATAAGATTCCATTTTTATCCCTAAAACTTCTAATTCATATTTCTAGTTCTAAACTCCATTAATTATATAATTAACCCTATTAGTTACCTAGCTTTCCTAAGTGTTACTTTTGGAGCATCATACATTTTTTCTAGGATCATACTCTAGATTTTAACCTCTTTTCTTTATATCTTTCTCTTTCTTTCTTCACCATCTTCCTAAACCTTTATTTTAAAACTGATTCTTACATACTAATATTTTTTATATTTATGAAGCTCACCCCAAGTGTTTTTCAATATTTGATCCTCAATAACACATTTAGACATAGCTCTCTGACGAATGGATTTTTGACGGTTTAGAATTTCACAAATGAAATCTCGTTGCAAGTATAGTTTCTAAACCAATCACTAATCCTTTCATACAAAAAGTTGTTTGTCACTAAAACAAACCCCTAAAATTTATAAACCGAAGTATTCAAACCTCGGGTCGTTCTCCCTAGGAATTGTAATGGAGTGTCTTGTTATCGGTTGTGAGTTATATTTGGGGTTTTGATATGAAGCATAAAAGATAAATGGTAAGAAAGTAAACTAATGGCTAAAAAGATCTTGGTAAGGGTTGGTGGTCAAAGATCTCTATCCTAATCACTAACCACAATATGAGAATTGGCAAGGATTAATCTCATTAAATCATCCTCTAACTAGTAGTAAAGGAAAGTCAAATGAGCTATATCAATCCTAGTCCATAAGTCCTAACTCTCCACTAATTCAATTAGTGAGAACTAGAGTCAATGAATCCCAATCATCAATTACTTGGACATTAGTAACTCAAGAGTTCCTAAGTTACCTTTCCAAGCCAAGAACATAAAACTCTACTCTAAAATCCAACCAAGCATTTCATCAAACACTTGGAAGGCATAAAAGAAAAGCATAGTAAAATTGCAAGAAAAGTAAATCTACACTACTCAATTTGCAAGGAATTAAACAACAACAAATCAAATGAACACAATTATTATGATTTACCTTGAATTGAATTGAAAGAGAAAGGAAGGAACAAAAGTAGATCTACAACAAAATGCAAGAACAACATAAAGGAAATTACAACAAAAGGATGGAAGAAGAATGAATGTAACAACAAGGAATTGAGAGAAGAAGAAGATGAATTAAAATCTAAATCTAAGAACTAAACCTAATCCTAATTCTAGAGAGAAGTGAGAGCTTCTCTCTCTAGAAACTAACTCTAACTACTAAACTAAGCTAAAACTAAACTAATGGTAACTAACATATGTTTCCCTCTTCACTCCTTGGCTTAAATAGCATCAGAAATGAGTTGGATTGGGCCCACAAGGCTTTAGAATTCGTTGGCCACGTTTTGCTTTAAGTGAACTAGGTGGCAGCAACGGCGCGTGCGCGTACTTTGCGCGTGCGCGCCATCATACGTGTAGCAACTATGGCAAATCTTATATCGTTTCGAAGCCCCGGATGTTAGCTTTCCAACTCAACTGGAACCGCATCAATTGGACCTCTGTAGCTCAAGTTATGGTCATTTAAGTGCAAAGAGGTCGGCTTGACAGCTTTCCGGTTCTTTCATTTCTTCATGAGTTCTCCAACTTTTCATGCTTTCTTTCTTCATTCCCTTGATCCAATCTTTGCCTCCTAAACCTTAAATCACTTAACAAACATATCAAGGTATCTAATAGAATCAAGGTGAATTAAATTTAGCTATTTTGAGTCCTAAAAAGTATGTTTTCACATTCAAGCACAATTAAAGGAGAATATACAAAACCATGCTATTTCTTGAATAAATATGGGTAAAAGGTGATGAAATCCCCAAAAATCAATACAAGATAAACCGTCAGATTGGGGTTTGTCAACCTCCCCACACTTAAACCAAGCATGTCCTCATGCTTAAACCAAGAATGAAGTAAGGGTATGGCATTTATTCAATGGAAACTAACTAAATGCAATCTACCTATATGCAACTATCTAAATGAATGCAAGTGCTTGGTCAAAATAAATCAATTCCCAAGAAACATATATGCACAAGGGCTAAGGACTAGCAAGTCTAATCCACAATTGAATTGAGTTATTAAATATTTTTATAAACTTGCATGAAAATTATGATCATAGGTGAAAACATGTAATTGAGCATCGAACCCTCACCGGATGTGTTTGCACTCTATTCGCTCAAGTGTTTAGGGTTGATTCACTCAATTCTCCTCTATTTCATGCTTTCCAAGATTTTTTTTTCTTCTAACAATTAACATTTATTTCATGCATGCATACAAGTATCATGAGGTCTTTTCATTGGTTGTAATGGGGCTAGGGTCAAGGTAGGATGCATATTTGGTCAAGTGAGCTTGAAATTTGAATCTTTGATAAGCTTAAACTTCCCACCTAACCTATGACATCCTATACAATTAAGTTCTAACCTAACTACCCATTTTCTCGTTTTTTTCACATACTCATGCATTTTCTTTTCATTTCACAGCACTTATGCATTGATCTTATTGAGCTTCACTTTGGGGCATTTTGTCCCCTTTTTATTATTTTTATTATTTTTTTCTTTCTTTTTCTATTTTTTTTTCTTTTCTTTTCCATATTGTTTTTCTTTTTCACTTTTATTTCTTTTTCTTTTGTTTTTCTTATTTTTTTCTTTTTATATACAAGAACCTCAATGCATAAGGTTTTACATTTGATCAATACATGAGTATGTACCCAATTCCCAATATTTCCAATAACATTACAAAACTACCCTTTTATTCACCCAATGTCCCAAGGTTCCCACACTTGAATGATACTCACACACACTAGTCTAAGCTAATCAAAGATCCAAATTAAGGACATTTATTGTTTTTCGCTTTAAGGCTAGTAATGTGCTAAATTAAAGAATAAATGGGTTAAGCGTAGGCTCAAATTTGGCTAACAAAGGAAGATAAAAGGTAAGGCCATTTGGGTAAGTGAGCTAAATGAAATGATGGCCTCAATCACATAAATGCATGAAAACACAAAATAATGGACATAAAGAATCAAACAAATCAAAGATTACAATCATAGAAAGAGAATAATGTACACAAGAAGGGAAAATAAGTGGTTATAAGATGTAACCACACCGTTAGGCTCAAATCTCACAAGCTTGTGTTCTTAGCTCAAAAACATGATCCACAATATATATAATTCAAGCAAGTTCTATGAAAGGTTTTCACTCAAATCAATTGGTGCCCTATAGATAGAAATCCTTGAAAAATTCTCATTATTTTGACTAAGCTTATTGTGTATATATATGCAAAAATAAGAAAATGCAACAAAAATCCAAAAAACCTAAAATGAAATGCAAAAGTGTTGGGATTAGAAATTTGTCACCCAAAATCGCCGACCAGTCGGACGACCTCCCCACACTTAAAAGTTTGCACCGTCCTCGGTGCACTCAAAGATGAGCAAGGGGGTACGACGACTCTCCGGATTGCTATGTGTTCTTTATTCCGCTTCCATGGTTGCTTGTGGTGCATTCGTTATGAAAAAATAAAAATATAACACCATAAGATGAGAAGATATAAAAGCAAGGAAGCATACATGGTTGGAATAAGGTAAATCACTAGAATGAGGTGAGCGAATTAGTGTGACATTAAGAAATATTAGGTGTGTGAATTCTAAATTGCGCAGTTTAGAATACACATTAGCATAAAAGCTATGTCACAAAAGAAGCATGCACTTCACTTATCCTAGTGTGCTTGAGATGCTTTAAGTAAGCTTGTAAGGTAAGACAAGCATTAGAGAAGCATGAAAGCATTCAAGTCAAACATATGGATGGATATAATCATGAAATACAATGCATTAAGGTAAATGCTCAACATTATCCATCAAGAGATTGCCTAATCAAAGAATACGGTTCAAATCACATGGTGGCTAGCTACAACATGCAATTCAAAAGAGTTATAAGCTCGAAGACAATTCTCATCACTTGGTATTTTTCAAAAGGTAAGCATGAAGAACTCAAAACCAAGTAACAAAATATAACCTCAATCATAGAATCCAACAAAGATTATCTAAAAATATTCATGCTAAAATAGCATTTAGTCATAAGGGATATAGCAATGTATAGTAAACAAAGTCAATACTCCAACACTTATGATGAAAAGAGAGAAAATAAAGTGAAAACTAAACTAAAACTAGCTAATCAACTAACCAACTAACTAATTAACAAACTAAAATAAATGGTTATCCATGGTGTTTGGAAGTGTTGGATGAGGGGTAGGAGAAGGGAAGAAAAAAGGAGAAGGAAAGAATTGGAAAGAGGAGAAGAAAAGAAATGTGGTGAAGGAAGGAAATCCGCGCGCACGCTCGCATGTCGCGCGCGCGCGGATGGCTTATTTCGAGAGTGACGCGTACGCGTCATGTGCGCGAGCGCGCAAATCGGTTTGTGCCAAAGGCACAACGTTGGCGCGGCGTGGGCATAACTCTCTGGAAAATGTATGGAATGTAGAACTTCTCAATCCACGCATACACACGCATGGCGCGCACGCGGGGGTGGTCGAAAATGCTGGAAGTGCGCGTACGCGCCATGTACGCGTACGCGTGGATGGTGCTCTGTTTTTCAAAAATTTTTTCTATGTTTTTGCACCAATCCAAGCATTCCAAACCTCCAAACAGCTACCAAAACACCATAAAACCTTATTCAACATACTTAAACTACCAAACATACTTAACTAACTAAACAAAATATGAAATTAAACTAATTCTACCAATATATACAAAAGAGAAAATGAAAGGATTTTACCATGGTGGGTTGTCTCCCACCTAGCACTTTTGTTTATTGTCCTTAAGTTGGATTTATGGGGAGCTCCTCTCAAGGTGGCTTGTGCTTGAAGCTATCCTTGAACATCCACCAATGCTTGAATCTCCAATAAGCTCCATTCTTCAATTTTAATATCTTCAAGCCTTGATGGAGTTCTTCACAAACCATGGGCTCCCAAAATTGATCCTCATATATTCCCGGATCCCATATCTTATTTCCACACCCATCTTCAAGTTGATTATCATTATTCCATTTGGGTGGCATGACCTTAGAATTCTCAATAAAGTGACCAAACATTCTCCTAGACCCAAACAATCTAGCTCTATACCAAACCGTGCAATTAAGCTTTGAACATGCAACCATAATGAGCCTAGAATAATGTTTCCAACCACTAGCCATTTCCTTTTTGCTTTTAAAGCCACAAATATGTCTAAGTTGACCATCCGTCTCAAGCAAACCATATTCAAGGGGAATAATAAAGCTTGAGTATAAGGAATTTACCCACTTGAATGAAAGAATGGATGGTGGTGGCTTGGGGAGAGGTATCTCCAACGTGCTAGCAAGCTTTACTCCCTTGTGTTCTTCCTTATTAATCTCCACCTCTTCATAAGCTTCTTCACCTCCAATCTTTTGTTCATCAATTTCATCTAACTCTTCCTCATCACTCAAATCATAAATGGGAGGTTGAGAGAAATCTACCTCCACATTGCTTTCTATCTCATTGGGAGAAGGTTCTTCAAATTCAAAGGATTCACCACCAAGATGGTTGGATGCATGATCTTCATCACCAAGGGAACTCAATTCTTGCTTCATTCTTTCCAAGTCTTCATTCAAAAATTGTTTTGGAGGTTGTGCACTTTCCTCCTCGACATCAAATTCAATCTTCTTGGATGGATTTTCTATGATTTTAGCTTCCCATGGAGGTTCCGCATCTCCGAGGTCTTCGACCACTTCTTCCTCTTCTTTAATGATCATAGGCTCCTCCAATTGTTCTAATACAAAGTGGCATTCCTCCTTTTCCACCGGAGTTTTCAATCTCTCCTTCATGCTATGCTCTTCTTGAGCCATGGGAGTTCCTTGAGTGTCCAAAAGTTGGGATGCTAACTGGTTTACCACCGCATCCAAGGCAGTCATGAATTGTTGCACATCCCTTGTCATCTCCTCATGTCCTTGAAGAAGAACACCAAGGGTTCCATCCATTAGAGGTTGGAGTGGATAAGAAGGTTCATTGTCTTGGAGAAAGGGTTCATTATAGGAAGATGGTTCTTCTTGGTGAGGTGGTGGTGTGTATTGAAGTGGTTCTTGGGAGTAGTAATCTTGGAATTGTGGTTCCATGTATGGCTCATATGGTTCAAAAGGAGGTTGGTATGGTGGGTAAGGATCATGGTCATATGGAGGTGTTTGTTGAAAATAGGCTTGTGAGTGTGGTTGAGGGTCATGTTGAGGATATGACTCATAGGCATATAGTGGTGGTTCTTGGAAATCACAAGGAGATCCACCATAGCCATTTGATTGATATGCATCAAAGAATGGCTCTTCCTCATAGTGCATTGGTGGGGGTTGTTGCCATGATGATTGATCATAAGCATATGGCTCTTCCCACCTTTGATTGTCCCATCCTTGATACACATCTCCATTATAGTCCTCATCACCTACAACATAGTTGTAATCACACTCATAGCCAAAATGAGAATTCATAATGGAAAGAGAAAACAAAAATCAAAAGATAATGGAAAATAAGAGAAATAAAATTCTACAACTAGCAAATAAAGCAAAAAGCAAGATATTCACACTATTCACATATGTACAATAACCAATAACATAACACCATTGCAATTCCCCGGCAACGGCGCCATTTTGACGAATGGATTTTTGACGGTTTAGAATTTCACAAATGAAATCTCGTTGCAAGTATAGTTTCTAAACCAATCACTAATCCTTTCATACAAAAAGTTGTTTGTCACTAAAACAAACCCCTAAAATTTATAAACCGAAGTATTCAAACCTCGGGTCGTTCTCCCTAGGAATTGTAATGGAGTGTCTTGTTATCGGTTGTGAGTTATATTTGGGGTTTTGATATGAAGCATGAAAGATAAATGGTAAGAAAGTAAACTAATGGCTAAAAAGGTCTTGGTAAGGGTTGGTGGTCAAAGATCTCTATCCTAATCACTAACCACAATATGAGAATTGGCAAGGATTAATCTCATTAAATCATCCTCTAACTAGTAGTAAAGGAAAGTCAAATGAGCTATATCAATCCTAGTCCATAAGTCCTAACTCTCCACTAATTCAATTAGTGAGAACTAGAGTCAATGAATCCCAATCATCAATTACTTGGACATTAGTAACTCAAGAGTTCCTAAGTTACCTTTCCAAGCCAAGAACATAAAACTCTACTCTAAAATCCAACCAAGCATTTCATCAAACACTTGGAAGGCATAAAAGAAAAGCATAGTAAAATTGCAAGAAAAGTAAATCTACACTACTCAATTTGCAAGGAATTAAACAACAACAAATCAAATGAACACAATTATTATGATTTACCTTGAATTGAATTGAAAGAGAAAGGAAGGAACAAAAGTAGATCTACAACAAAATGCAAGAACAACATAAAGGAAATTACAACAAAAGGATGGAAGAAGAATGAATGTAACAACAAGGAATTGAGAGAAGAAGAAGATGAATTAAAATCTAAATCTAAGAACTAAACCTAATCCTAATTCTAGAGAGAAGTGAGAGCTTCTCTCTCTAGAAACTAACTCTAACTACTAAACTAAGCTAAAACTAAACTAATGGTAACTAACATATGTTTCCCTCTTCACTCCTTGGCTTAAATAGCATCAGAAATGAGTTGGATTGGGCCCACAAGGCTTTAGAATTCGTTGGCCACGTTTTGCTTTAAGTGAACTAGGTGGCAGCAACGGCGCGTGCGCGTACTTTGCGCGTGCGCGCCACCATACGTGTAGCAACTATGGCAAATCTTATATCGTTTCGAAGCCCCGGATGTTAGCTTTCCAACCCAACTGGAACCGCATCAATTGGACCTCTGTAGCTCAAGTTATGGTCATTTAAGTGCAAAGAGGTCGGCTTGACAGCTTTCCGGTTCTTTCATTTCTTCATGAGTTCTCCAACTTTTCATGCTTTCTTTCTTCATTCCCTTGATCCAATCTTTGCCTCCTAAACCTTAAATCACTTAACAAACATATCAAGGCATCTAATAGAATCAAGGTGAATTAAATTTAGCTATTTTGAGTCCTAAAAAGCATGTTTTCACATTCAAGCACAATTAAAGGAGAATATACAAAACCATGCTATTTCTTGAATAAATATGGGTAAAAGGTGATGAAATCCCCAAAAATCAATACAAGATAAACCGTCAGATTGGGGTTTGTCACTCTCATATTCACATATAGCATTCATTTCATCAGAATAAAATAATTCATCATATAATCAATATTCATGATATTTATGCATTACACACTTTTAAAGAGGGCATACAAGTATAAAAGTCAAACAAGCATAATCACCCTTCCTTTAGCCTTGATGTTCACTCTTGAACATGCTAGAAGCATTAAATATCCTAAATAAAGACAACTTGATAATTAATGAAAAATCAATCTTATAGCTAAGACTTAGGAGTGAAGACAACCTCCGTTTGCTTGAAATGCTAGCCTCCAACTGTTCTCTTTGTGGTTTTTAAAGGTGATTATCTAAACCAAGAAGAGAACAAGATTATCTCTCATAAAAACTCCTCAAAACCGAAAAGAGAGGAGAGAAAATGAGGGTGGTTTATGCACTTTACGTTGCCTAAATTTTTGAAAGAGAAAAGAAGAAAAATGGAGAATTGAACTAGGAAACTTGATGCTTGACGGATTGGTGGAATACTCCTTGAATTAGTAAAGAGAATGTGTGTGAAATCAACACAAAGAATCTCTCTCTCTCTCTCTCTCTCTCTCTCTCTCTCTCTCTCTCTCTCTCTCTCTCTCTCTCTCTCTCTCTCTCTAAGTTTGATTAGAGTAGTATCATAGGTAATCAATGAAGTGGTAGAAGAATGTACTTCATTAATGAGATCAAGAGTGCATAAGAGCATCATTAATATGCTTAGTCACTTTCTAATCATATTCCACTATTTGATCTTATCCTAATGCTTATGGATAATTGTCCAAGGTAAAAATGGATAAGATGGTAATTAATAGTCCTAGTCATGTCCTAGCCATGGCTTAGAAAATAGTGCATAAACATGTGGCTGAAATTTTTTCTTGAAAAAGAAGAAAGAGAGTAGTAAAAATCTACTAACTAGCTTCTACGATTTTTTACAAACACCATAATTAATTTAGTTTGACTTTTTGACATTGACTTTGGCCGACATTAATTACATTCCTGCTTCTAAAATATCTTAAGAATATTGTAGATGAGATAACAGATAAAATTATTTGTGACACTAGAATTACCTAATTAATTATTATTTTCAGATTTTTTTTCAAAAAAAAAAAAAAACGAATTTTTACATCCTACCCTCCTTAGAGAAAAATTTGATCTCCAAAATTTATATATTTGAGAATAGGTGCAGAAAATCTGCCCTCATAGACTCTAGCTCCCAGGTATGTTCCTCCATTCTGTTTCTTTCCCAAGCAACTTTTACTAGAGGGACTTACTTTCCTCTCAATTACTTAACACTCTGATCAACTATCCTAACCAGCGGTACTCAGAATGTTAAATCGTCTCGTAACTGTACCGACTCAAATTCTAAGATATGACTTTCGTCAGGAATATACTTTCTAAGTTGAGAGATATGAAACACGTCGTGAAGGTTGGACAAATATGAGAGAAGTGCTATTTGATAAGCTACGAGACCTACCCTTCTTAGGATTTGAAAGAGACCTATATATCTAGGGTTCAGCTTTTTAGTCCTAATACGACGGCCTATTTCAGTAGTTGGAGTAACCTTAAGGAATACGTGATCCCTCTTACTAAATTCTAAGAGCTTTCTCTGTAAGACTCCAAATTTTCGAAAATTAATTTAATAAAATAAAATTTAATTTAGTTATTATTATTATTATTATTATTATTTATTTTCCTTTTGGCCGAAGCCTTAAAAGAACTAAAAAGAAAGAAAACCAAAGCATAACTTATATATATATATATATATATATATATATATATATATATATATATGAAACTGAAACTGAAACGTGGTTATATATACATGAAACGTGGCATGTATGCATGTATATATGTATATAATACAAATGACACCTAATGAAGCTTTGATAACCACAAAGCCTCAGTTAATATTATCAATCCATACTCATCTTCTATTTCCCTTCATTAATCACCAATTGAACTAAAAAGAAAGAGGGAGGCCGAGAGAGTGTCTCTCGAAGAACCGTGACCTTCCATGAGCTTTTAGTTCCGATTTCTTGAAATATGTAACTCTAATAAAAAATCTAATCCAGTAAAAGTGTTCGTATCTTCCTCCTTTACGTGTTGATGTTATTTTTGTCCGGTGAAAGTCGACGGTGACGTAGCTCTCTTACCCCTTGAGCTTGGCCAACTGGAGTTCTACGAGGCACGGAAGATTCCGGACGTTTTTCCTTTCAACAGCTCGGTCAGAAAGTTTCTCCGAAATTTCGAGTATTTCGATTACGTACGAAGGTAGGGGATTTATTTTTAAAGATAAACGTTTTTAATTTAGAATGCCTACAAAATTAATTGAATAATTGCAAATATATATATATATAATGTTATTGAGTATGAATTATTGCTGTGAATGTGACTGTTTTCTGTTTATTAAGAATTTCGCTGATTTGAGAAAAAGGCTGGTGAATTGTTGAGGAATAGGGAACCCGTAAGGGTGGTTTAGACTGAATTTTAGAGAAAATGCCGCCGAAATTTTATAAAATCTGACGTTTTATTTGAAAAGTTATTTTAAAAGATTTGGTTTTGGAAAATTAAATTATTTGAAATATATTTAGTTAAGAAAAGGTTTATTTTATTTTAAAGTTTGATTTATTAAGAAAAATATAATGTTTTAAACCCAATCTTTTAAGGAGAGATTTTGTTTTAAGTAAAGATTTGAGCTCGGTTTATTAAGGAAAGGAATCTCTGCCACAGGAGAGCAGAGAACAAGGATTTAAAGAATATATTAATTAATGAAGTGTCTGTCACAGGAGAGCAGATGTGACATTGTTTGGGCTTTAGTGCCAAATGTAAAGTGGGGACGCCCACACACTGAGAACTGTTTTCCAGATGTACGTTTATTGATTTGGAAAGTCACACTGATGCGGCCTAGCCGTACGACTTATAAGCACACTGATGCATCTGGAAAGCCATATCTGGGACTCGTGCCCGGGTAATGTCGGGAGCGGGTAGGCAACCGACACATGAGCTCATGGCCTGCGTTAGGGATAGACATGCATCATGTTGTTTGCACATTTGCATTTGATTGCGCTTGCTTGTCTTATTACTTTGTGATTGTATTGTTTGTCTTGTTGTGACTTGCTTGTACATTGAATTGAATCTCTTGCTTGCGCTACTTGTTTGTGAGTGTATTAAAGTGATTACGAGTTGACATTTGACTGAGGATTAATATGTGGCTGAGAGACAGAAAGTGTGACTAATTTTATATTTAGGTTTTGTTTTGAGTTAAGAGATTTTAAAAGGAGGTAATTAATTATCTAAAGTAGAACCAAGAGTATTTTCAAAGGGTTTGATAAAAATATATTTTTATTGAATAAAGTTAATTATTTGCACTTTATTTCATTACTTTTACGGCATTCCCATTCCCTACTGAGAACGTGTGGTTTGTTCTCACCCCAAATCTTCCACCCTTTCAGTGACACAGGTTTGGAGATTCAGTAAGAAGCTGCAGACGATTAGTAGATTTACTTGTGATTCCTGTTGTTTTTATAGAGTTCCCTCGTCCTTGTTGCTTTAGGGTTTTTATTTTATCCAGAGGGATAGGTATTGTATTTGAGTTTTACATTGAATTTAATCGTATAACATCTATTATTATTAGTAATCATGTGATTATTATTATTTGAAGATCTTTTGTTATGTGATTTTAATTACTAAAATCTATTTTCTGAAATTTTCTTAAAAACAGAAACGCGATATCGACGTAAAGGCTCAATAGTAAATTTATAATAAAGGAAATCAGGTCCGTAACGCCTTACTTTTGGTACGATCATGACGTGCTAAAAGTTAGGGTGTTACATTCTCCTCCTATCGGTATAACTTTTCTGTCGGCTTTGAGCTATTAGAATTCTATCATGTATTCGCTTGATTTATTCAGTAGTCTCTTGAAGTAACTTCGGTCCCAAAATACTAGATTCTTTTCTCTCGTATCAGCATAAAGGTGATTGGCACTTGCGTCCATAAAGTGCTTCGTATGATGCCATTCTAATACTTGCATGGTGACTATTGTTGTAGGCAAATTCTATGAGTGATAGGTATCTATTGTAGCTCCCTTTTTGGTCTAACACGTAAGCTCTTAGCATGTCCTTTAGGATTTGGATGGTTCGCTCTGATTGTCCGTCAGTTTGGGGATGATAAGCCATCCTTAGGTGCAAGCAGGTTCCCAGTACTTTCTGAAATAATGTATCCTAAAATCATGATGTGAATCTTGGGTCTATATCGGATACAATGCTGGTTGGCACATCGTGGAGTCTAACTATCTCCTGTATGTAGAGTTGTGCAAGCCTTTCTAGGGAGTTATCCATTCATATTGGTAGAAAGTGTGCGGACTTTGTTTACCTATTGACAATTACCCAGATCGCATCGTGTCCTGAAACCATTCTTGGCAATCCAGAGACGAAGTTCATTGTTATTTTCTCCCATTTTCACTGTGGTATTTCTAGAGGTTAGAGAGTTTCTGACGGGTTCTGATGTTCGATATTGACTTTTTGGAAGGTAAGACACTTCGAGATGTCTCTTTTAATTCCACACCACAAAACATCCGTCTCAGATCTTGGTACATCTAAGTGATACCCGGATGTATCAATAGTCTGATATTGTGTGTTTCCTTCAATATCTCTTGCTGCAGGCTGCCATCATCTGGTATACATACCCTATCTTTATACCTTCATAGCCTATCGGTATCTTGCCTTAAAACTCCTTGATCTTCCTTGCAGATGGTTGCTAGAAGTTTAAACATCTTCCTTTTTTGTGCTTATGTTTGTTGGATAGTAGTCTTAAAGTCAGATGTCAACTGCAACTGAGTTAGGCAAACATCTTGGGATGTTTCCTTTAATCCCAGTATAAGTCCTTCAAAAGCTTCCCTTAATTCCTCTTCTTTTATCGTTGTCCATGAGATGCTCGTATTCTTCCTACTTAAAGCATCTGCGACCATGTTTGCTTTTTTGGGGTGGTAGTTCAACTTGAACTTGTAGTCTTTTAGGAATTTCATCTATCTCGTCTACCTCATATTGAGTTTCTTTTGTCAAATATGTATTTCATAAATAAAAGCAAAAAGCACAAATAGATATTTTTTATAGATATGCCCAAATGTTGAGTTTTATACAAGAGTTGTTATAGGCTACATCAGATACTGATAATAGATAACCATATATATATATATATATATATATATATATATATATATATATATATATATATATAGACACACACACACAGCATCGAACTTCGGTTTCGTAAAAGCCACCCTAGACTGGAGTCAAGCTATTATACAATAGATCCTACCCCTTTATAAAATATACTAAATGCAAGAAAAATTAACATATACTACTTGATGGTTATCAGTGGCTAAGAGAAGGGGGGTTGAATATTGGCTACCCTTTTCAACTTCGCATGTAACTTTACTTTCTACTGTGAAATACAGGAGATAATTTTTTTTGTCTCCTGATGCAAGAGAAGTAGGAACACAGTTATCTCTAAGGACATATAAGGTGAGATGTAGAAGAATTAAGAATCAGGAGACACTTTTGTTTTTGCCTCCTAATATGTAGAATTAGAAACAGAGAGAGAAGAATAGAGGGTGACACACAGATGTATCCTAGTTCAGCTACTTAGTGTAATGTAGCCTACATCCAGTCTCCATAACAATAATGATGGAATTTCATTATCTTTTCAACAGATTACAAATACCAATTCTTCCTAGGATATACCCAATCCTATCTGGGACAAGTCCAGATTCTAACCCAACCTGAACTTGACTAGGACTCACCCTAGCTTTCAACAACAAAATACTAACTCAACTTGTAAGGGAATTCTCTTGATGGGTTGGAACCGAAATTTCAATACCTAAAACTCACCGACAAGTGTATCGGGTCGTATCAAGTAGTAAAACTCACTTAGAGTGAGGTCGATCCCACATGGATTGATGGATCAAGCAACTTTAGTGGGTGATTAGTTTAGTCAAGTTAACATTGATGTGAATTGAAGTGAAATTGAAGCAACAGAGAGTAAATTTGCAGGAATTATAAAGTGCAGAAAGTAAATTGCATTGAAACTTAAAGAGCAAAGAATGTAAATTGACAGAATCTTAAATGACAAGAAATGTAAATTGCATGAAATGTAAAAGGGTGCTTGGGTGCTGAAAATTAAAGAGAGCAATAGATCAGAACTCAAAACTCTTGCAGCAAGCTTAAATTGCAGGAAAGTAAATTGGGAGAAATGTAAACAGAGAAGCAAAATTGCAGTAAATGTAAAGTTGCAGGAAATGTAAATCAAGCTCACAGCAAGCATTAAATGTAAATTGCAGAGGAACAAGGAGAATTAAATTGCATGAAAGTAAATTGAAAACAATGAGAACAGAAAGCAAAGAGAACCAAAGATCAAAAGCAAACTCAATGTAAATTGAATTTTAACTTATAGCAAAAGAAAATTGTAGCAAATCTCAAACAGAAAAGTAAAATTACTTGAAAAATCAAAACAGAAATGAAACTCAGCTTAATTGCAAAATAAAGCTGAAGATCTCAGGGGGATCAAAGAGACTAGAAAATAAGTCTAGATCTCAACCCCTTCCTTGATTCAGCAGAAAACAATTTGCAGAAGAAAGAAAGATGGAAGCAGTAAATGAAAACTCAGATTCAATTCTTAATTCACTAGGATTATGCAGAAGAAGAACAAAGAGAAGTTTTAGATCAAGGATGAAACAGAATTCCTTCAATCACAATCCAAAACTCAAATTCAAAAAGGAAAAATTAAAAGAGAGCTCTCTACTGAAGTCCAGTAAAAAAATCTGAAAAGAAAAGCTCCTTTAAAACTTAAATCCTAAGCTATTTATACACTCTCTTCTAATGATCATTAAGCCTTAAATTTGGGCCCTTGGCCTTGATGGAATTCGGTTGAAGATAGCCTCTGTTGATTGCTCTTGGTCTTGAGAAGAAATCCGTTTGCACTATGGACTTTGGGATCATTCACGTTTAAGTCAACGTTTGAGATAAACGTTGACTCAAACGTCTTCGTGTGATGGCGTTATGCAGAACGGGTGGTTGCTGTCACTCACGTTTGAGTTCACGTTTGAGGTCAAACGTGAGCTCAAACGTGATCCTCCCCAAGGCAATCTTTAGCCAACGTTTGACCTCACGTTTGAGGCAAACGTTGGCGCAAACGTGGCTCCTCCTCCAGGGTATTCTTAAGCCAACGTTTGACCTCATGTTTGAGGCAAACATTGGCGCAAACGTTGAGCTCCTCCCAGGGTATTCCTTAGCCAACGTTTGACCTCACGCTTGAGGCAAATGTTAGCGCAAACGTTGAGCTCCTCCAGGGTGGCTGTGCTGTTATCCACCTTTGAGTTCACGTTTGAGGCAAACATGAACTCAAACGTGATCTTCTCAATGCTGCCTTCATTTTCCTTCTTGCCATCCCCTTTCTTCAACCTTCCTCCAAGCATTTTGGTCACCTGTCATCAATTAACAAATGCATCAAAGCTACGCTAAAATCATGAGACTTCTTCTTATCCTTGACATATAAGCAATTATAGCACAAAACCTCATGAAAATGCATCAATTGACTCATGGTTGATTAAATCCAAGTACACATGAATTTCTACCCAAATGACTTACTTGTACTCAAGAAAGTGTATAAAACCTATTAAAAACAAAGGAAAAAGACTAGTAAAACTAGGCTAAGATGCCCTGACATCACAACACCAAACTTAAATCTTGCTTGTCCCCAAGCAAGAAAAGAATCATGCAATAAAGAGTGACAATCCAAGGTAAGAAGAATAGCAACTCAATGTTCATGGTTAGCTAGTTTTCTATGTATGCCACAATCACAAAAGAAATATAAATGATTGATGCTTCTATCTAGCTCAATTTATGAAATCTTTTTCTTATATGTCTTCCTTGAAACAAGCTTTTGATTTTCTTATTAGCTTCTCCTTTTGGGTGCTTTGCCCCATGAGTTAATAACAAAGCTACGACTCTAAACGCTTTGTTTTCAAGTATTACCACTTGATACATAAGCACCACAAGCATTTAATTAGAGGACTTCATTAAGCTCATTTGTTTCTTTTCTTGACTCTCTAATCATTGATGCTCAGAGCCTTGAGCTTTGAGGGAGTGCATTTGCACTTTGAGCCTAACCTTGACTCTAAGTATTTTGTTTTCAAGCTTTTTGCTTGATACATAAACACCACAAGTACTTAACATATTGTCATTGGTACTCAGAGCCTTCAGCTTTCTCATTCTTTCCCTTTTTCTTTTCTTGCCTTATTTGCATTTACTTCCTTCAAGGTTTTCATGATTTCAAAAAATTTCACAAAATGTACTAGATGAAAACTTCAATTAAATAAAATCCAATGCGATTGAGCAACAATTAATCATACTAGCTTTCCAAAACTTGTATGCACATGCTAAGTTCTTCTTTAATGCCTTGTTTGTTTATGATCATGATACTTTACTGCTTTGAATTCACAAAACTCAAGTTGGTAGTTATAATGTCACAGCAGCATGTTAGAAATCAGTAATCAAACTATGCTTATTCATACACACGTGCAAACAGAGAGATAAAGACAATCATGCAATTTAGAGTACTGGAAACAAATGAGAGGAACTTTACAACCTTGTAGTTTATCTTCTCTATTGTTGTCATTTTCCTCCCATTCTTCCCTTTTCCCTGCCAAACTCAGAATGCTTGCTCATCCTCAAGCAACAATTAGAACAATGGCTATGGGACTAAGATGGATCATGAATGTCTTACACAATGAAATATTAGTGGTACATGTGTTCTAAGCAAGTAAAATTAAAGATAAAAATCAAGGCACAAGAGACAGAGATATTGTGATTGCAAACTTAAAAAGGTGAGCACAATACATTGCATAAAAGATAAGTGGCACACCAAACTTAGTGTGACACTTTCACTTGAAATTAATGCAAGTATCTAGTAAAGATTGGAAGCAAATTTTGTTTCATAGCAACACCAAACTTAGAATGCAATCATATGTCAATTTATTTGAATAACTAAGTAAATGAAACTGTTATATGTTAAGTACAGTCACCAAGCCAAGAATCTGTCATGAATAAGGATCTCTTAGTGATGTATTAACAAAAACAGTTAATAGAAGAAAGCATTAAAACAAGGAAATGGCTAAAACAAAGAGGGAACTAAAATGTTAAACCAAAAGAAAGATTAATTTGCAGAGGCATTGTGATTATGCAGACAAGTGGTGTTGCTGAATGAATTGCATAGAAAAATAAGTGGCACACCAAACTTAGAATCTTAGTGTGACACTTTCATGTAAAATTGATGCAATCATCCATGAAGATGGAAAATAGTTTGTTGCAGGGCAACACCAAACTTAGAATGTAACCATATGCTAATTTATTAAATTTAAACAAAGCACAGAAAGAAAACAAAGCAGAGAAGAAATGTTACCTACAGTTGGGTTACCTCCCAACAAGTGCTCTTTTAGTGTCATTAGCTTGACATGTTGTTCTTCACTTTCTTCCTCTTCTTCCAGTTTGTTAAGAGGAATGACCTCAAAAGGGAGAAAGATTCAGCTAGTGTCCCTTGTCTTGGCCTTTCCTCAGCAAGCTTTCTTTTGTTAATGACTTGATTGAGCTTGCTTGCTGGATCAGGGGGAGGATTGCTTGTAGTTGACCTTCTCTTCTTCATGAATATTGTCCTTTGTAGCTTGGTCACAATCCTCTTCTCGGTGCTTTTGTTAATTGCCTTCACTTCCTTGAGTCCAAGTCTTGGTGGTTGTGTGATTGTTGGAGTGATTTCTTCATCAAGAGCTTTTTGCATTGGTGGTTCCATGAGCTTTTCCTCTTTGCACTTCTCTGCTTCAATTGAGTGTGACTTCTCTTGATTGGCTTCCTCCTCTTCTTTTATATGATCTTCCATTAAGTCTTTTGGGAGTGAAGTTTCATGTTCCTCTATCACCTCAATTAGCTTCTGTGAATATGAAGCCACAGGTTCAAACACCTCCACAACCGCCTTTTCCATTGAAATTTCACTTGACACAGTGGCTTCCTCATCTTGCTTTTCCACTTTCTCACCCACAAATTGGTCTTCATCCTCTCTGTTTAATGGTTCTAAGGTCCTCCTTGTTTGCTCTAAGGGCCCATTCATCTTCTTGAAGAGGATTTCTTTCCAGGATTGGGGTTGTGTGTGTCTTTTCACGAGTTATCTATGTATTTAAATGGCTTGGCATTGGCTTGTTGTGATGAAGTTGTGTTGAGGGGTGTGGAATAAGTTGTGTAATTGGTGGGATGACTTGTATGGATTTTGGAGAAAACTTTGTGTTGAGGCATAATCAAGTGATGAAGAACTTTCAAATGTGCAACTGGGAAGTGAGGGTGGATGCTCTTTCATTCCTTGGTGATACTCCCATCCACCATGAGGATAATAATATGAATCATTTTGTGGTGGTGGTTGGTATCCCATATGATTCTCCTGCTCATCTTGTGTCTCTGAAGCAAATCTCCATGGATTGGAGTGCTTAGAATTTGTATTTTCTTGGTGATATTCCCAGCCACTGTAATACCCGGTCTAACCGAAATTAATTAAATAATAAGTTAAATAGGAGCGAATATGGTTGGAAGATTTGGCAATTGGAATTTGATAATTTAAATATGATATTTGGATTCAGTGAATTTTTCCGAGTCGGAAAATATAGTTTTCTGCGTAAAAGCGCGCAGTGGAATTTTGACCGGCAGTACCAGTTGAGATCTGTCTGGTACTACAAATGAGGAAATTGATTATGGGTAAATAAGATTAAGAAATGAGGAATTATAATTAGGGAAGGTAGAAATATTTAAAGTGCGATTTAGAGCACTAATCTTAAAGGTTTTGGCCCAAAATTGGGCCAATGGGCAAAAATAAGTGAACCGGGCCTAAGTGGGCCCTAGACCCAATATATATAAACATTAGTTGTGAGCATTTCAGCTCATTTTACCCTAAAAAGAAGGGTTGGGCGCTGATTTGAGAAGGGAGAAGAGAAGAGAGAAAACCTAACTCTCTTTGATCTTTAAACCACCATAACTTGAGCTACGGAGCTCCGATTGACGAGCCGTTTGCGGCCACGCGTTGCTTTTCTTATCCTCTACAATTCTATCTAAGTTTGGTGGTGAGTATTTGACAAACCCCAATTTGAGGATTTATCTTGTGATGATTTCAGGGGTTTTATCAATGATTCCACACACTTTCTATATGAAAATACAAGATTTTGCATTCCTTTCCTAGTTTCGCCTCATGAATGAAAACATGCTTATTTCGCACTAAAATGGATACATTTCTAATCTTCTCTTGATGCCATTCGATGCCGTGACTTGTGTGTTAAGTGGTTTCAGGATATAGAGTAGGAATGGACCGAAAGAGAGAAGGAAGACGGGTACAAAGGAAGAAAGCATGAGGATTAAGCTTTGGAAATCTCCGCATGGGCGCGTGCGCGCACCTTGCGCGCCCGCGCGGATAGGGCAACGTGGAGCCAAAGCCAAGAGCCGGCTTGAGAAGCGGCTAAGCCAGGATCTTCATGGGCGCGCACGCGTACATCACGCCTCCGCGCACATTACAAGACGTCTCAACGGCGCGTGCGCGCCGATTTGCGAATATGATTTTCTTAAGAAGTCACGTGACTTAGGCATGGAGGCAGTTAAGGACCCCACTCTTGGAGAAACACCTTGGCGGGAAAAGCATAAGAAGACCAAAGGAACAAGGGTTAAGGACACTTTTAGTTCATTTTTTCTAGATCTAGATATTTTCCTTTTTTTGGGGAGAAGAGAGAGTTAGTTACACTTTTTGGGAGAAGAAGAGGGAGATTCCAAGCTTCACTAGGGTTCATCCTCATCTAATTTCTGAATTTTCAATGACTTTTTGGTGAGATCCATTACAATTCTCACTCCACTTTGTTCATGTCATAGATTTTCTTCTCCAATTTCAAGTAGTAGATACAATTGATCAATTCTCATAGATCTAGAATTCAACTTTGTAATTTTGAATTTCATCTCTATTTTGGATTTTCATTGCTACTCTTTGAGACTTGTTGCTAGATCTTTGTGTTGCAATACTTTCAATTTGACTTTTCCTCTTATTTTACTATGACTTTCCTTCTTGCTCATCACATGTTTGATAAAATGATAACACTAGCTATGGAGTAGAATTCTCACACTTGGCATAGGGTTTGGTCTTTGGAAGAAGTTGAATAGTTGTATCAATAGTTGATTTGGAATTAGGGATTGCTAGTTGGCTTGGAGTGCACTAAAGCTAGATTCCCATAAGGTGAAGCTAGGACTTGTGACTCAAGTTGATTACTTTCATTTGACCTCCCTCTATACCTAGGGGATAACTAAATGAAGCAAGGCCTAATTGTTATCAACATTGAATGGACTATAAGGATAGAATTTCTAATGCCAACCCTAAGCCAAGTCTTTTGATAATTGATTGTTTGTCTCTCATTACTTTGCTAAAAAAAACCCTCAAAGAATTCCAACAAGGCTTACTAAATCAATAAGATGCACACTTTGGCAATTCCAAGGGAGAACGACTCGGGAGAATAGTACTCTCGGATATAGATTGTAGATTTGTTTGATGAAGGATTTTGCGTCGGTTTAGACTATACTACGATTGATCATTTGATAATTTCTATACCGGCAAAAATTCATTTGTCAAAATGGCGCCGTTGCCGGGGAATTTGCTTAGTGTGCCATGTTATTGTTTTGGATTAAGCATGTATATATGTACATAGTTGCACTTCATTGTAAATTGCTCAATTGACTAACTCCTCATCGTTACAATGAATTCCATTTCTCCTTCATTGCATGACGCGTTCACAACCGAATCCGAGCTTAGCCCCTTTTGATCCGGAAATAGAACGAACTTTGTTTCATATTAGACAAGCTCGGAGGCGGCTAAGATTTGGAAAAGGTGAAGAGGTTTTCACCACCTCAACCACCTTACTACAAGCGAACATTGAACCGTCACTCAAAGAAGGAATTAATCATACTCCCATCAATCTCACTAACAATTCTTCTTTTGTTTTAGGTACTAATACCATGGACGCTCCAAGGAGAGTTACCATCAAGGAAGCGGGTGCACCGGATTATGTCCTTCAACCCCTTCATGTAACTCACCCCAATTTGAATGCGAATTTTGAATTGAAGACCGCTTTGATCAATCTCCTACCCAAGTTTCACGGGCTTCCCGCACAAGACCCTATTCGACATCTCAAGGACTTCCATCGCATATGCTCAACTACTAGACGGGAAGGGTCCGATGAAGTTGCTATATGGTTGTTTGCTTTCCCTTTCTCTCTTGAGGACAAGGCCAAAGAATGGTTCTACACTCTCTCTAGTGAAGTTACCTCCGATTGGGACCTACTTAGAAGGGGGTTCTTGGATAAATTCTTGCCCCCGGAAAAGATGGATAGGCTAAGGAAAGAAATGTCTTGCATTGTGCAAGGTGAGACGGAACCACTCTATGAGTATTGGGAACGGTTTCGCAAATTACTAGATGCGTGCCCTAATCACATGCTCGACACTCAAGTATTGCTTGGATACATATGTCAAGGGATGCGAGAGCAAGATAGAACCCTCTTGGACACTTCTAGCAATGGCTCTTTGTCCAAATATAAAACCGCGGAGGAGGCATGGCAACTTATTATTGACTTAGCCGAATCCAATCAACATATGAGGCGAAGAGTCAACCGTCCAAGGACCGTGAACGAGGTATCAACTAGTAGTGAAGCTACCGCTCTAACTCAATCCTTGAATGAGATGACATCCGTCTTGAGGCAACTCCAATTGAACCAACAACAACCACAACAACCTCAATCATATCAACAACACCCTCCACCATCTCAACAACACAACCAACAACAATTGGTCCCTCAAAGAGTATGTGGCATTTGCTCTTGCTACTCTCACTACACGGATGAGTGCCCAAACCTTCAAGAAGACAACACTTTGGCGGCCACCCATAATTTCTATGACCGCCCTAATCAAGGGTACTACCAAGGAGGTAATCCTAACCAAGGACACCCTTATCAAGGAGGAGGCTACAACCAAGGAAGTGGACACAATAATCAAAATTGGAAAGACAATCACCAACAAGGGAATAGAGACAACAACAACAACAATGGAGGAGGTCAAAGATGGAATAACAACCCGCAAAATTTCTCACAAAACCGACCATACAACTTCCAAAATCAACCATACAATCAACAAACCCCACAAAGAAACTACCAAACATATCAACCACCACATCAAAGACCACCACCTAACCAATCACAAACTCCTCAACTCACATATGCAACCACCCCCTCCAACCAAGACGAAACACTCCGGACCATTATCCAAGGCCAAAAGGAATTACAAAACACACTTGCTTCCGGCCTCACCGGCCTCACCTCTACACTACAAGCTCTTCTTGCACGTATGGACACACCATCGACCCCCACTCCTCAACCCCCAATCCAAAGTGTCATTCCCTCTCAACCTCAACCAAATCCAAAAGGGCGCATCAATGCCATCACCCTTAGATCCGGTACACAACTAAAAAAAAAGGAAGCAAAGGACTCAAGTCCTATCACAACCGCCCAAGAGGAAGAGAGAATAGATATAGAAGAGGTAGTGGAAGAGGAGACACCACAAGCCATAGTTGAGGATGAAGCCCAACCAACAAGGGAGACAACCAAGGCCAAAAGAACCTTGGAAGAAGAAATTGCTCAACCACTTCCATTTCCAACACTTGCAAAGAAAGCTAAAAAGCGCATGGAACTCGACCCCAAAATGGTAGAAATGTTCAAGAAAGTTGAGGTAACCATCCCCCTCTTTGATGCCATCCATCAAGTTCCTAGATATGCCAAATTCCTCAAGGATTTATGCATAAACAAGGATAGAATTCTTGAATTGGAAATCATCCCATTGGGGAGTTCTATTTCCGCTTTGATGGGAACATTACCGGAGAAGTGTGATGACCCGGGCCCTTGTATGGTCACTTGCACCGTCAATGGAGTTCAATTTAGAGATTGTATGTGTGACCTCGGAGCATGTGTTAGCATCATGCCGCTCTCCGTTTACCGGGTATTGAAGTTGTCACCACTAAAAAGGTCGACGGCAAGATTTGTCCTAGCGGATAAAAGCATAATAACCGTAGCGGGTGTTGCGGAAGATGTATTGGTGAATATAAAAGGGTTGGTGTTTCCGATTGACTTCTATGTCCTTGAAATGCCGTCAAGCGAAACCGAGAGAGCATCATCTATCTTACTTGGAAGGCCATTCTTGAGGACTTCTAGATTTAAGCTTGATGCTTACTCGGGGAACTACTCATTTGAAATAGATGGGAGAATTGTAAGCTTTAGCCTAGAGGAAGCAATGAAGCATCCACCGGAGAACCACTCTCTATTTCGGTGTGACCCAATCGATAACATAGTAGCCGAAGTGCATCTTGCAAGATTAGATGAGAAGTGCATGGTCAAAGAAGCAAATGAAGAGTCAAGCGAACTAAATACCACACATCATACAAGCCATCCGGAAACTCAAACTTCAAGGAATGACAAGAAGATGGAATTGAAGCCACTACCACCTCACTTAAGGTATTCATACCTTGATGAAGCCCAAAAGCTACCCGTGATAATTGCACAAGAGTTAACCCCTCAACAAGAAGAAAAATTGCTGAATGTATTGAGAAAAAACAAAAGGGCAATTGGGTGGAGTTTGGCGGATCTAGTGGGAATAAGCCCCCAAGTATGCGAGCACCGCATATTTCTTGAAGAAGGAGCAAGACCGGTCCGACAACCTCAAAGGAGACTCAACCCAACCATTCTTGAGGTGGTGAAGAAAGAAGTCACTAAGCTACTTGAAGCGGACATCATCTATCCTATCTCGGATAGCGAATGGGTAAGCCCGGTCCAAGTAGTGCCAAAGAAGTCCGGAGTGACAACAATCAAAAACGAAAGTGGTGAACTTATAGCAACAAGAGTGCAGAATTCTTGGAGAGTGTGCATAGACTACCGAAGATTGAATGCGGCCACAAGAAAAGATCACTTTCCACTACCATTTATTGATCAAATGCTTGATCGATTAGCCGGTAAATCATATTATTGTTTTCTTGATGGCTACTCCGGATACTTCCAAATTCATATTGCTCTAGAAGACCAAGAAAAAACCACATTTACTTGCCCCTTTGGAACGTATGCTTACAAGCGTATGCCATTTGGCCTATGCAATGCACCGGCAACGTTTCAAAGATGCATGATGAGCCTATTTGCGGACTTTCTAGAGCAATCGATGGAAGTTTTTATGGATGATTTTAGTGTGTATGGTGAATCATTTGAGCATTGCTTAGGTAACCTTGAAAAAGTCTTAGAAAGATGCACCAAAATAAACCTTGTCTTAAATTTTGAAAAATGTCATTTCATGGTCAAACAAGGCATTGTTTTGGGACACATAGTATCAAAGGAAGGCATCTCCGTAGATCCGACAAAGATAAATGTCATATCCAGTTTACCTTACCCCTCCTCCGAGAGGGAAGTCCGTTCTTTTCTTGGACATGCAGGATTCTACCGGAGATTCATCAAGGACTTTAGCAAGGTGGCCTTACCTCTCTCTCGATTACTACAAAAAGACACCGAATTTGAGATGAGCAAGGAGTGTATGGAAGCATATGACAAACTCAAGGTAGCATTGACACAAGCCCCTATTGTACGAGGACCCAATTGGACTCAACCCTTTGAAATCATATGTGATGCTTCGAATTATGCGATAGGAGCCGCGTTAGCACAACGCGAGGGTAAGATTCCCTATGTCATAGCTTATGCTTCCAAAACATTAGACGGAGCCCAATCCAACTACACTACTACCGAAAAGGAACTCCTAGCTATTGTTTTTACTTTGGACAAGTTCCGAGCCTATCTTCTTGGTTCCAAGGTAGTAGTGTACTCGGATCACGCGGTACTAAAGTACTTGTTGGCAAAAAAGGAATCAAAACCGAGATTAATTCGTTGGGTGCTCTTATTACAAGAATTTGACTTGAAAATCAAAGATAGGAGCGGTTCCCAAAACCTAGTGGCGGACCATTTAAGTCGCCTCGAGCACACAAAAGGCGACACCACTCCTATCAATGATTCCTTTCCTTTAGATGCTTTGCATGCAATCTCGGAAGTGGTTCCTTGGTATGCCCCAATAGCAAACTATTTGGTTTCACGCACTTTTCCTCCCAATCTCAACACACAAAAAGGATAAGCTGAAAAGCGAATCCAAATACTATATTTGGGATGATCCCTATTTGTGGAGGTGTGGAGCGGACCAAATAGTGCGACGGTGCATACCTCAAACCGAATTCCAAGCAATCTTGGACGCTTGCCATGCTTCCGAAGGAGGTGGTCACTACGGGCCCCAAAGAACGGCAAGAAAAATCCTTGATTGCGGATTTTGGTGGCCAACTCTTCTCAAAGATGCTTCTCTCTATTGCAAATCTTGTCCCCAATGTATTAGGTTTGGAGATATTTCCAAGAAGGACGAAATTCCCCAACAAAATATGCTTTTTTGCGAAATCTTTGACGTATGGGGAATCGACTTCATGGGACCATTTCCAAATTCCAATGGCTTTCTCTACATCTTGCTAGCCGTCGATTATCTGTCAAAATGGGTGGAGGCAATCCCCACCCGAATGGATGACGCTAATGTTGTGTATTCTTTTGTGAGGAACAAAATCATTTGTCGCTTTGGCGCCCCAAGAGCAATCATAAGTGACCAAGGATCCCACTTTTGCAACAAAAGAATAGACGGCCTCATGAGAAAATATGGCATCATCCACAAAGTCGCCACGACTTACCACCCTCAGACAAACGGCCAAGCCGAAGTCTCTAACCGGGAAATCAAGCACGTGTTGGAAAGGATTGTAAAGCCGAATAGGAAAGATTGGAGCATTAAACTCTCCGATGCACTGTGGGCCTATCGAACGGCTTACAAGACACCCATTGGCATGAGCCCCTTCCGTCTTGTATATGGTAAAGCATGTCATTTACCGGTGGAGATTGAACACAAAGCTTATTGGGCCGTAAAGGAGTGTAATATGAGCTTGGGTGGAGCCGGAGTAGAGAGAAAGCTTCAATTGGCGGAATTAGAATGTTTGAGATTGGAAGCTTACGACAACTCTAGACTCTATAAGGAAAAGTTGAAAGCCATCCATGACAAGAACATTAGGAGAAGAGAATTCCAACCCGGTGACCTAGTCCTTCTCTACAATTCAAGGTTGAGATTACTACCCGGAAAGCTTAGATCAAGGTGGGATGGGCCATACCAAGTGGAGAAAGTAGAACCTTATGGAGTCTACCACTTGCGCCACCCATCAAACCCGGACATCTTCAAGGTAAACGGGCACCGTCTCAAATTGTATCATGGTGAGCAAAGAAAGAATGCCAAGGAATTTGAAGTGTTCCTCTTGAGGGATGCAACTCTTGAACAAACACCATAAGCCACTGAAAGTCCAACTTAAGGACGTTAAACAAAAGTGCTAGGTGGGAGACACCCCACCATGGTAAGATCTTCCTTTGAGATTTGTACATAGACACTTGACTTCATGTTTGTACATAGACACTCCCCTTCATTTGTTGACTTCCTTGATAGTTTACCAAGTAAAATGCCCTGCTATAATGCTTAAGTGGCTGTATGGGGGGGGTTTTGAAATGTCAAAAGTCGTGTAAACACTTGCAAATTTAGAAAAAACCACCCTTCTGCGCATGCGCGCACCTGGCGCGTACGCGCCGTTCTGGCACTCAACGATCATCTACGCGGACGCGCACCGTGCGCAGACGTGTGGATTGCGAATAATAGCCCTCCATACATTTATCCGAGAGTTGCGCCCACACCATGCCAGGGCTATGCCTGAAGCACAGGAAGCTCGCGCGCACGCGCACATGGCGCGTCCGCGCACATGGGCGAAATCTGCCAATCGACGCGCAAGCGCACTGTGCGCGTCCGCGCCGATTGCCTTGCTGCCCCCTAGTACATCCTACAGAGAGTTAAGCCACTCTCAAGCCTACACTAAGCCACAGGCCCAGCACCTTTGCCGCGTGCGCGCACCTGGCGCGCACGCGTCCATGCAAGGCGAGCATGAATTGCGCGCGCGCGCCGCAGCTGCGCACGCGCCCTTTAATTCTGCACTCCTCTCTGGGCCATTTCACAGAGAGTTGAGCCCCCTCCAGGCCCCTCTCATGCCTGGGGCACAACCACGAGGACGCGCGCGCGCGCGCCAACAAGCGCTGAAGCCATCTCTGGTACTTCGTCCAGAGAGTTATGCCACCCCTGTGCCCCCCTGCGCCACCAGCCCAAGCGCATGGACGCGCACGCGCACTGTGCGCGCGCGCGCCCCTAGTCCACCTCGCTCCCTGCGCGAGCGCGCACCGGTGATCGACACCTTCTTTAAACAGAAAGGGGCACACTCACCCCTTCATTCTCATTCCACTTCTCTTCTCCTCCCATATCCTTCTCCATCTTACAAGGTATTATACTAGGCTCCCTCTTAGTCCATTAATCTCTTGTAGTTCTTATTCATTTAGTTGCACCATCTTTTAGGTAGTTTCTTTCTTCTTTTTTCTTCTCTCTTCCTCCTTCCTCTAGTTACTTCCTTCTTTCTTCTTTGTTCTTCATGAGCACTTAGGTCTCAAACTAAC
Source organism: Arachis hypogaea (assembly GCF_003086295.3). Taxonomy (NCBI): domain Eukaryota; kingdom Viridiplantae; phylum Streptophyta; class Magnoliopsida; order Fabales; family Fabaceae; genus Arachis; species Arachis hypogaea. Next base: position 55,496,479 of record NC_092048.1, read on the forward strand.
TTACATGCATAGATGAATGGTGTTGCTTTATTTTCTTGCAATTAATATGCACTATAATCATTAATAATGGATTATGGAATGTCACATTGCTCCCACTTTCACATAATCAAATACTACTTCATGGATGCACGCCAAGTGTTCGATGAAAGGCACACTTGAATTTTGGACTTATTGTGACTACCTTGCCTCTCAACCAATCACTTTTGAGTGCATCCCCACTTTCCACAAACCATTCATCCCCATTTTCTTAGCTTGTCTTCCATTTATGGTCCCTAAGGGTGTGTGCTTCTCATGCCTCTTCCTTGCATGCTTAAACTACCCTTGCACCACATGAAAATTATTTGCCTTGCTCTTCACACATTATCCTCATTACATGTTGCAGCTGTCATGTAACGAAGATACCCATATGCTATGGCATAACTTTCATTACATTGAGCTCATGTATCTCCACTTCTTTGGGTTTGATATTTTTTCTTTCTTGCTTCCACAGGATGGTCATCAAAAAGGACAAAGGGAAAGGCCCCAAGAAGCCAGTTTCCAATAAAGTGTGCCAAGAACTAACGGCCAGGCCCCTCCTGAAGAAGACCAAGGGCCCCGTTGACGTTCTAGAGAAGGACAACCCTCCTAAGGATTCAAACAAGTTTCCCAACCGTTACTGCGAACTTGTCTACTCCAGAATGATTGAAAGGAATTACCATCCGGAACCCCTCCTAGTCTTACCGGCTCACCTCAGTCCGATTGTGATGCCACACATTGACCGGAGGCATTGGAGGTTCCTCTTGAGGCAACCAACGGAGGCCAATCTCTCTTGGGTGGTAGAATTCTACTCCAACTTCCACTCACCTCATCTCACATCAATATTTGTGCGCCGAAAACAAGTGTCGGTCACAATGGAAACCATCCGAGAAGTCCTTGGGATTGAACCGTCAACGGATGCATATGACGCCTACCAAGAAGTCTTGGCTACATGCGTTGACCGCGCATTCGATTGGAGTGCGATCCTCCGCGTCATTGCTTTACCCGACGCATATTGGATCCGGGGGACCATAAAGCGAAGACCCAAGGGTTTGGATGTCCACCACCTCACTCAAGAAGCCACGGCATGGGCCCAAATTCTAGCTCACTATGTGCTCCCAAGCACACATGGGTCATCCATCACCGCCGAGCTTGCCTTATTGATATGGTGCATCTTGACCGAGAAACCGGTCGACGTTCCGCATGCCATCCGCCAATCCATGGGGCGCATTCATGCCAAGGGAAATCTACCATTCCCCGCTTTAGTGATGGCATTAGTTGCGAAAGCCGGCGTCAACCGGGAGACTAAAGATAGGCGAACCTCAATACCGGTTGATGGTGATATCATTCCAACCAAGAGATGCCTCAAGCCTCCGGAAGTCACCATGGACATTGAACTGCCCACACCAACTGACCACGCTACCACTTCATCTACATCACAAAAATCAGCCGCCCAACGCTTTGAAGACCTTCACAACAAATTAGACCGCTATGAGAGGCGTAACCAACGCCGCTATGCTCATGTGAAGAGGCTTCTAAGCATAATCACCCCACCTATGGAGGAACCCGATATCTCCACCTCCACCGCAACTTCAAGCGGTGATAGCAATGGCATTGGAGATGTGGCACACTCGGAGCTCAATCAACCAGTGCGCCTAACCTCTAGCACAGAGGACCGTGCTAAGTTTTAAGTGTGGAGGGGTCGGCCGACCGATCCCCGCAGGTAACATCTGAATAAATCTGAATAAATTAGGATAGGTTGCATGATTAGGTCTTAGTCGGCACCATTCGCATGATAAGCCTGCTTGGTTGGAACAATGAAATTCTCTCTTAGGAAACCAACACTTTGGGGCAACCATGGCATTGCAAATTTTAAATGCTTTGATGCCAAAGTTGCATGAAGAATTATATTTTGGAACATGGGTTTGAAGTTAAGAACACAAGCTTGTGAGATTTGAGCCTAATGGTGTGGTTACATCTTATAACCACTTATTTTTCCTTCTTGTGTGCATTATTCTCTTTCTATGATTGTGATCCTTGATTTGTTTGATTCTTTATGTCCGTTATTTGGTGTATTCATGCATTTATATGATTGAGGCCATCGTTTCATTATCTCACTCACCCAAATGGCCTTACCTTCTATCTTCCTTTGTTAGCCAAATTTGAGCCTACGATTAACCCACTATGTTCTTAATTTAACACATTACAAGCCTTAAAGCGGAAAACAATAAAAGTCCTTATTTGGATCTTTGATTAGCTTAGGCTAGTGTGTGTGAGTATCATTCAAGTGTGGGAACCTTGGGACATTGGGTGAATAAAAGGGTATTTTGTATTATTATTGAAAATATTGGGAATTGGGTACATACTCATGAATTGATCAAATGTAAAATCTTATGCATTGACGCTCTTGTATATAAAAAAAATGAGAAAAAACAAAAGAACAAAAGAAAAAGAAGAACAATATGGAAAAGAAAATAAAAATAGAAAAAGAAAGAAAAAAAAAGGGGAAGAAAAAAAATAATAAAAAGGGGACAAAATGCCCCAAAGTGAAGCTCAAGAGGAATCAATGCATAAGTATTGTGAAACGAAAAGAAAATGCATGAGTATGTGGAAAAGTGAGGAATGGGTAGTTAGGTTAGCACTTAATTGTATAGGTCATTATATAGGTTAGGTGGGAAAAGTTCAAGTTAATCAAAGATTCAAATCCTAAGTCCACTAGCCATATACAACCCTACCTTGACCCTAACCCCATTACAACCTAGGAAAAGACCTCATGATAATTGTATGCATGCACTGAATAATTGTTGATTGTTAGATGAAAAACAAATCTTGGAAAGCATGATTAGGGGAGAATTGAGAGAATAAACCCCAAACACCGAGTGATTAGAGTGCAAACACTTCCGACGAGGGTTCGATGCTCAATCCTTTGATTCCCGGCTCTCGCGAGCATTCCTCATGCAAGGTTGCGCATATTGCATTTGATGCTTAGAAAGTGGCAAGTCCTATGCTTTGACCACCATCGTATCCAATGTGCTCGCATATGTCCTAAGAAGGCTAATTTGCTCCCAACCAAGTGGATAGTGGCACTAGTCATAGTCATAGTTGCATGCATATAAGTAGGTTGCACTTCATGAGTCTTATACTTTTGCAATCCCTCAGTCTTCTGTGTTTCTTCGCATTTCTCTAAGCATGAGGACATGCTAGAATCTAAGTGTGGGGAGGTTGACAAACCCCAATTTGAGGATTTATCTTGTGATGATTTCAGGGGTTTTATCAATGATTCCACACACTTTCTATATGAAAATACAAGATTTTGCATTCCTTTCATAGTTTCGCCTCATGAATGAAAACATGCTTATTTCGCACTAAAATGGATACATTTCTAATCTTCTCTTGATGCCATTCGATGCCGTGACTTGTGTGTTAAGTGGTTTCAGGATATAGAGTAGGAATGGACCGAAAGAGAGAAGGAAGACGGGTACAAAGGAAGAAAGCATGAGGATTAAGCTTTGGAAATCTCCGCATGGGCGCGTGCGCGCACCTTGCGCGCCTGCGCGGATAGGGCAACGTGGAGCCAAAGCCAAGAGCCGGCTTGAGAAGCGGCTAAGCCAGGATCTTCATGGGCGCGCACGCGTACATCACGCCTCCGCGCACATTACAAGACGTCTCAACGGCGCGTGCGCGTGCCTTGCGCGTGCGCGCCGATTTGCGAATATGATTTTTTTAAGAAGTCACGTGACTTAGGCATGGAGGCAGTTAAGGACCCCACTCTTGGAGAAACACCTTGGCGGGAAAAGCATAAGAAGACCAAAGGAACAAGGGTTAAGGACACTTTTAGTTCATTTTTTCTAGATCTAGATATTTTCCTTTTTTTGGGGAGAAGAGAGAGTTAGTTACACTTTTTGGAAGAAGAAGAGGGAGATTCCAAGCTTCACTAGGGTTCATCCTCATCTAATTTCTGAATTTTCAATGACTTTTTGGTGAGATCCATTACAATTCTCACTCCACTTTATTCATGTCATAGATTTTCTTCTCCAGTTTCAAGTAGTAGATACAATTGATCAATTCTCATAGATCTAGAATTCAACTTTGTAATTTTGGATTTCATCTCTATTTTGGATTTTCATTGCTACTCTTTGAGACTTGTTGCTAGATCTTTGTGTTGCAATACTTTCAATTTGACTTTTCCTCTCATTTTACTATGACTTTCCTTCTTGCTCATCACATGTTTGATAAAATGACAACACTAGCTATGGAGTAGAATTCTCACACTTGGCATAGGGTTTGGTCTTTGGAAGAAGTTGAATAGTTGTATCAATAGTTGATTTGGAATTAGGGATTGCTAGTTGGCTTGGAGTGCACTAAAGCTAGATTCCCATAAGGTGAAGCTAGGACTTGTGACTCAAGTTGATTACTTTCATTTGACCTCCCTCTATACCTAGGGGATAACTAAATGAAGCAAGGCCTAATTGTTATCAACATTGAATGGACTATAAGGATAGAATTTCTAATGCCAACCCTAAGCCAAGTCTTTTGATAATTGATTGTTTGTCTCTCATTACTTTGCTAAAAAAAACCCTCAAAGAATTCCAACAAGGCTTACTAAATCAATAAGATGCACACTTTGGCAATTCCAAGGGAGAACGACTCGGGAGAATAGTACTCTCGGATATAGATTGTAGATTTGTTTGATGAAGGATTTTGCGTCGGTTTAGACTATACTACGATTGATCATTTGATAATTTCTATACCGGCAAAAATTCATTTGTCAGTATTCCATTCATCTCTGCCCAGTTTTCGAAATTCCCCACTGTTACACATTTTTGGGTAGTTAGTGTTGAAATCTTGTGATTTTGGGTGTTTAGGGATATTCCAACATGGATTCTAAGTGGGTTCTATCCCTACTTCATATGGGCTGAGGTAAGAAGTGCTCAAACCCTTGTGATTTGTCATTTTTATGAGCCCTAGGTTGATGTATGTATGTGATATTGGTTATGTTAGTGTATTTGGTGATGTTGGTGCACAATTGGGAGATTGGTATTGCTTGAGGAGCTTTGGTAAGGCTTGGAGCTAAGGTTGGTAAAGAATTCCAAAGAAGAGGCTCAATTGGTTTGGCTACAAGAGGTACGGTTTAAGTTTCATTTAAGTACTGTGTGTTGTGATGAGAATTCCTAGGCTAGATGCCCCTAGGATTAAGTTTGGATTGTGTAAATGGTTGGTGCTAATATGCATAGTTGATATGTAATGTGAATTAATGATTGGGTTGAGAATTGTGTGACCTTGTATGCTTGGTGTATTGAGAATTTGATGTACTGGGTAATGAGTATTGATTTGTGGTTTATGCATTTAAATTGTGAAAATTGGGCCGGAGGCCGTGAATTTTGGGCCGGAGGCCGGAAAGAGGTAAGAAAGGTAAGTCGATGTGTGCATTGTATGATGGCACAAGTGATTGGATGAATTTCAGATAATGAATATATGAATGATTAGGTTGGTTATTGAATAATAAGGTTTGAGAAGTTGAAGTGTGGAATTTGGTAATTTTGGGTGAAATTATGTAGATGAGGTATGTTTGGTTCGGTTGAGATATATTATGTGATCATATATGTGATTATGATTATTGATGCCTTGATGGTATGATGATGCATTAGAGATATGTATGTTGTGATATATGCTTGGTGAATGATTAAGGTTGATTTGTGGGTGAAATCACGTGATAGTGAGTATGATATTGATTATGTATAATGATGGTTGATTGGAAATTGTATTATTGGAAATTGGGATGAGGAAAGATGTATGACATGATATTGTGTTTGTCCTTTAGCCATTTGATTGAGAAGTGTTAAAATGGTTGGATGTAGTTTTGGGAATTTTTGGTAAAGTGTCAATGTGTGAGTTGAGGATGGCTTGATGTGAATTTTGGTACATTTTGATTGATTTCAAAAAGGGTTGAAATTGACATGTTTTGGTTGATTTTGAAAAGAGTTGAAAATTGCTTGTTTTGAAAATGGTACCTTGTGGTTTTGTATGAAAACATGGTTTTTGGGCATACTTTGATAGGACATAACTTGGACTACAGATCTCTGTTTTGTGCCAAATCTGTTTAAAAATGAAATTGGATCCGGGATGTCCATGCCGTTCGAAGAACGGGTGAAAAATGATTTAAAATGAGAAAGTTATGTCCGTCGGAAGATTGGGGGTTGAATCTGTAAATTCTGCAGCTTTTAACTTAGAAATTTTTTAGCAGAACGACCCTCCGCGCATAGGCGCACTTGGCGCGTACGCGCCGTTCTTCAAGAAAGCACCATCCACGCGTGCGCGTGGTGTGCGTGGGCGCGTCGATGCGCTGCACCAAATGCCCAGCCATTTTCCCGAGAGTTGTGCCAGTTTTGTGCCTGGGGTACAAATGTATCCGCGCGTACGCGTGGCTGACGCGTACGCGTTGTTTGGCAAATTTTTAATCCACGCGTCCGCGTGCATGACGCATACGCGTGGCCCTGTTTTCATGCCAAAGTTGATTTTTGAGTTTTAAAAGCCAAATCTCATACTTCTAAGCCTCCGATCTCACCTCTTATGTATTAAATCATTATGATATGCCTAGCAATGAGAAAGGAGCTAGGGGATGTGGTAACTTGCGAGTGAAGCAAGGGGAAAAGTTATGATTAATGATGATCAAAGATGATTATATGAGATATGGAGGATGACGGTGGAAGTACCGTGTATGCCATGAGCCGGAGGGCTATATTTATTGATAAATGGCTCGTTCTTGATTGGACCATGAGCCGGATGGCTGAGTTATTGCCAGGTTACGGCAAAGCCATTATTGTTTATGGCTGAGTATAAATGCATATATGATTAATGAATGAATATGTTAAATGGATAATAATGAAAAAAATATTGAAATGTGATGTGCGACCCCGGGTAGTAGGCAGTGGCGTTGTCCACTTGCTCCGGGTATGAGACGGGAAAGGAGGATTATGATAAACGAGTTTAATCATGGAGTTTTGAATAAATGTGTATTTGTGATACCTGGGTAGTAGCAAGGGTCGTGGTTCGTCCCGCTTGCTCCGGGTCATTGTCTGAGAATTGATAATAATGAAGGGTGATTATGAATAAATGTTTATTTGTGATACTTGGGTAGTAGTAAGGGTTGTGGTTCGTCCCACTTGCTCCAAGTTAATGTTTGAGATTTGGTAACAATGAATGTTGATAATATGAATTGAGATTGAATGAATATATGTTTGAGATATCTGGGCAGTAGCAAGGGTTCTGGTTCGTCCCACTTGCTCTGGGCCAATGCTTGAGATACCTGGGTAGTAGCAAGGGTTGTGGTTCGTCCCACTTGCTCCAGGTCAGAGATTGTGACGCCTGGGTAGTAGCGGCAGTAGTGGTGAATCCACTCGCTCCAGGTTGAGCTTGTAAATACCCGCCTGGGTAGTAGCCGCAGTAATGGTTATTCCACTGGCTCTGGGTTGAGCGGGTAATAGCAAGGGGGTTGTAGCTCAAACCTACTTGCTCCGCAATGGGTGTTTCTGTCCAATGGTTAGCTACCAGGACATGTCGGGTTGGCTATATAACCGACAGATGATATCATCAGCCATAGGGCAGGCATTCATCATTTGCATATGTTTGAATTGTTTGGGTTTGCCATTTGTTTTGGATTTCTACATCATATATGCCATGTTACCTAACTATATGCTACTTGTTCTACTTGTACCATATTTGTGTATTACTTGCCTGTATTGCTTGTGTTTGTACAACTGAGAGGCCCCTCATGCTGGTGTCGGTGGGTGTGAGGGCTGTTCTTGATGGGATGAATTTATGATGCGATTGCATGATGATGTATTGATATAGAACTGCTGAGGCAGAACAACTGGTGATGGTTTTGCTTATGATTCTGAGTCTGATTCGTGGAAGAGTCAGCGAGTTGGGAAACATGTGAAACATGAATTGAATTTAGCACTCCCTTATGACAGTTGCCTATTCATGGATTAGCGAAAACCTAGGATGAATAATTGGTGAAGAAGTTTAGGATGCTTAGTGAGTTTTTATTGCAGTACATTGAATTTATTTGGCACTTTTACCGTACTGGGAACCCATGGGCCTGGGGTTCTCATTCCGTATATATCTCTTGTTTTTCAGATACAGGTCCAGGTGCTCAGAAGTGAGTTGTGGGTTGTCTGAGAGACGGCGAAGATCTTTATTTCCTCTACTTTGTGTTTTGATTAGAATCTCTCCACCTTTGTTTTGGAAAGTTTATATTATGTAGTGAACTCTTTGAATTTGCCTATAGAGGCTCTCATGTTTCCTTCGGGAGAGATTAGGATATACTGTTGTCATCTACTTTCATACTGTACCCTAGCCGGTCTAAACTTCGCGGGTCGCGACTAGTGGCTATTTACTTATGTTATATATATCTATCTGTTATCCATCTCTTAATCTCCTTTATGCCTTGTCCATATATCGCGTTCGGCTTAGCAGTTTAACTTTTCGTTGTCGAAACGTGAGTGATACGTCTTCGCGATTTTATTTCTACTCTTTTCAGGCTTCTCGATTAATACTCCTTTCGAAAATTACCTATATTTATATATTAAAAATCCACCTGAGAGTCGTACCACCGTAATATCATTGACTTATGACTCGAGCATAAGGATTTGAATATTAGGGTGTTACATCCACCATTAGAGATTGGTCATGGTGGGTAATATCCCATAAAATTTGTTTGATCATAAGATGAGTTGAACTCCATTTGAATTTTGGAAAACACAACACCATTGAAAATTGAAATTACTCATATCAGAGATGAGAATTTCTTAGTGAGGCAAAAACTCAAACACCTTGGTTTCAATCTAAAACAGAAAACAAAAATAAAGAAAATGCTTGATCTAGACTCCTCACCCACTTAATCATTGTTGATCTAAATCAATCCCCGGCAACGGCGCCAAAAACTTGATGGGGTTGGAAACGAAAATTCCAACACCTAAAACTCACCGGCAAGTGTACCGGGTCGCATCAAGTAGTAAAACTCACTTAAAGTGAGGTCGATCCCACAGGGATTGATGGATCAAGCAACTTTAGTGGGTGGTTAGTTTAGTCAAGCTAACATTGATGTGAATTGAAGTGAAATTGAAGCAACAGAGAGTAAATTTGTAGGAATTATAAAGTGCAGAAAGTAAATTGCATTAAAACTTAAAGAGCAAGGATTGTAAATTGACAGAATCTTAAATGACAAGAAATGTAAATTGCATGAAATGTAAAAGGGTGCTTGGATGCTGGAAATTAAAGAGAGCAATAGATCAGAACTCAAAACTCTTGCAGCAAGCTTAAATTGCAGGAAAGTAAATTGGGAGCAATGTAAACAGAGAAGCAAAATTGCAGTAAATGTAAAGTTGCAGGAAATGTAAATCAAGCTCACAACAAGCATCAAATGTAAATTGCAGAGGAATAAGGAGAATTAAATTGCATGAAAGTAAATTGAAAATAATGATAACAGAAAGCAATGGGAACCAAAGATCAAAAGCAAACTCAATGTAAATTGAATTTTAACTTGCAGCAAAAGGATATTGTAGCAAATCTCAAACAGAAAAGTAAAATTACTTGAAGAATCAAAACAGAAATGAAACTCAGCTTAATTGCAAAATAATGCTGAAGATCTCAAGGGATCAAAGAGACTAGAAAACCAGTCTAGATCTCAACCCCTTCCTTGATTCAGCAGAAAACAATTTGCAGAAGAAAGAAAGATGGAAGCAGTAAATGAAAACTCAGATTCAATTCTTAATTCACTAGGATTATGCAGAAGAAGAACAAAGAGAAGTTTTAGATCAAGGATGAAACATAATTCCTTCAATCCCAATCCAAAACTCAAATTCAAAAAGGAAAAATTAAAAGAGAGCTCTCTATTGAAGTCCAGTAAAAAAATCTGAAAAGAAAAGCTCCTTTAAAACTTAAATCCTAAGCTACTTATACACTCTCTTCTAATGATCATTAAGCCTTGAATTTGGGCCCTTGGCCTTGATGGAATTGGGTTGAAGATAGCCTCTGTTGATTGCTCTTGGTCTTGAGAAGAAATTCGTTTGCACTGTGGACTTTGGGATCATTCACGTTTGAGTCAACGTTTGAGGCAAATGTTGACTCAAACGTCTTCGTGTGATGGCGTTATGCAAAACGGGTGGTTGTTGTCACTCACGTTTGAGTTCACGTTTGAGGTCAAACGTGAGCTCAAACGTGATCCTCCCCAAGGCAATCTTCAGCTAACGTTTGACCTAACGTTTGAGGCAAACGTTGGCGCAAACGTGGCTCCTCCTCCAGGGTATTCTTAAGCCAACGTTTGACCTCACGTTTGAGGCAACGTTGGCGCAAACGTTGAGCTCCTTCAGGGTGGTTGTGCTGTTATCCACATTTGAGTTCACGTTTGCCCTTTCTTCAACCTTCCTCCAAGCCTTTTGGTCACCTGTCATCAATTAACAAATGCATCAAAGCTACGCTAAAATCATGAGACTTCTTCTTATCCTTGACATATAAGCAATTATAGCCCAAAACCTCATGAAAATGCATCAATTTACTCATGGTTGATTAAATCTAAGTACACATGAATTTCTATCCAAATGGCTTACTTGTACTCAAGAAAGTGTATAAAACTATTAAAAATAAAGGAAAAAGACTAGTAAAACTAGGCTAAGATGCCCTGGCATCATCTCTCAGGATCATGATACAAAACAGAAATACTAACAAAGAATTTCTGAGATAACTATAACTTTTTCTCCAAGTCTAGCTCACTATATTTTTTCACTCATTGGCTTTTTAGTATAAACCTCAACATGTTTGCCTTTTTCTAATGAAATTCAGACAGACTAAATTGAGAAAAAAAATTATAAAATAGAAATCATGAAGGAGAAGAACAAGAACAGCTCAATGAGCTATAGAAACCAAAACAATTGTTTTTTTTCTCTTGCTCAATCATTGGTTGTTCACCCCTATTATAGAGGAGTGAATATTCCAAAGTTTGAACCAAGTCCAACACTTAGGTTGTCTTCTTCTCCAGCATCGGAACAAGCAGCGGCATGGTCAGAGAAGAGAGAGAAGGCCAAAGCAATGACATGCAACCTTACCTTTCTCTTTTATCCTTTTTTTTTCGAGTATCTTAAATCTAGGCTGTGTATTCTTTCTTTGGCCCCAAGTTTAATTTTCGATCGTTGATGAGCCACTGAGCACCTTTGACTTTACTGTCTTCATAGTTGCTTGAATGGTACTTGTTGCTCAGAGTATTTCTTCTTGGTTTCTCGTTGAAGCACAAATGAGAAAACCACCTTTTTATGATCCTCTATTGCGTTGATATCCTTCCTTTGTTGTAGCCCTTTTTTCTTTCTCTTCTTGCTTGAATATGGAAATAAGCTTTTTGTTCTTCACCGTATCCTAACTTCGGATCTTTCCTCTTTCTTCTTTCTTGGTTCAGAGATTTAATGTGATTAAGAAGAAAAGGAAGAGAGAGAAGAGAGAGTTTGTATTTGGTGGAAGTGAAGAGGAATTTAATTGAATTGAACAAAGTTCACCCGGTTAATGGCCTAGTTAAAGTGAGATGGATTTGGGTGTGATCACCGAATTGGGCTTGGAGTGGATATGAGCTTTCTTTCTTTCTTTTTTCATAAGGTTCAGTAGGCTTATGATGAAGCAAATTTTGGTTATGTTTAATATGATCATGGGCTAGCGTGTGTATACGTGTGGGCTTGAGCATTTGCTTCTTGGGCCAAGTTGATCAAATCAAATTATTCTGCACACTCAAAAAAAAAAAAATCACACAACCAATTTGATAAAATTTCTAATAATATTTTGTCATCACTTTAATCATGTTTTAGTTTTCTAAATTCAACAATTTCTTCTTTAATGACAAATATTATTAAAATGAATTGAAAGAAATTGAGAGTAAAGATAGGAGACTTCCCTTTGATGTTTTATTTAACATGAATCTCCCACTTTCTTTTGATTTTTGTGCTCCCCTGTATAATATGTCAAGCACAGACAGTATGCAAACATTCAATGATATCCAAACTGTTATTTGCAAGCTTTTCAAAAAATATTCAAAACCAACTAGTCATGTAAAAAATTATTCAATAGTTTATCACAAATTTAAAATAGAGGCAGCCTTTTGAGGCAACCATAATTCAACTGTCACCATCATATTGTCAATTCATTTTTCTTCTCCCCTTTTTGTTATCAAGGAGAGAAACCTACAAAGATTATATCAACAAATTTACAAAACAGATTTCATATCAAACAGTTAATTAAGATAGACTAAAGTCATTACAGTCATTCAAAAAAAAAAAGACAGTCATTGAAACATTGTTTAGGCTAGAAGTAGCAAAATAAAGTGTCAATTAGAGATAGAAATAACAGAAAACTATTAAAGTTGCATTAATAGTAGGAGACAAATTTTCAGGCATCAAAACCCTCTTTTTTAGTTTTCAGGACATTTTCCTCTTTTTCAAATAGCACTTGATCCTCATCAAGTGAATCAAGGTACTTTAGAAGTACGTCAACTCTATCTTGAGATTTTAACAAAGATTTTTCATTTTTAAGGACAAGTTTTCGAGTTTGTTTGCTGGAGTGGACCATTTATTTGGTCATGTCCACAAATTCCTGAAATACATATTTGACTATCCCATTGATCAAGTACTTGTGGAAATTAGAGGTGCTCGTAACTGAAGTTGGAGGGAGGCTTTCATCTTCACTTTCTTTCTTAACTTAATTAATTGGATTAAAATATATATTATTTAATTTTTATAAGAAAAAAAATATATGTTAAAAATAAAAGAGTGAGGAATGTCAGAAAATAATTTAAAAATTGAAAAAAAAATAGTGTTATACACACATATTGTATTATAGTGTGTTATACAAAATTATGAATCTTTAAATTTATTGTTCTACAAAATGCAATCTGCATTTATTAGAACCAAAAAAATAAAAAATCAAAACGTAACTTGCGTTTTAACATAAGAAAAAAAGAGAAAAAAATCCCCAGCAAAGAGTTGGAATACTAGTATTATTAATATTATTATATTACTATTATTATTATTATTTTTATTAGTACTACAACAAGTTATTATTATTATTATTATTATTATTATTATTATTATTATTATTATTATTATTATTATTATTATTATTATTATTAAATTTAATTGTTCTGCTCGTCTCTATAATTTTATCAAATTTTTAATTAGGTTTCTCTTTTTTTTTTTCAGTTAGATCCCTATATTACTTTAATTTTGTAATTAAGTCATTCCTAGTGTAAAAATATTAGAATTAACTGAATATTTCTTCATAAATTGAAGATATTTATAATTAAAAACTTAATTAAATCTTTGGTCGCAAGTATTTTGGTAAAAATATTATGTTAATTTTAGCATTTTTAATATGAAAATGACGTAATTACAAAATTAAAAGCAGTATAAAGACCCAATTAAAAAGAAAAAAATACAAGGACCTAATTAAAAATTTAATAAAATTATAAAAATCAACAAAATAATTAAACTTTATTATTATTAATTGTAATTACTATTATTAAATACTACTATTGTTATTATATATTATTGTTGTGTGCATTATTATTATTATTATTATTATTATTATTATTATTATTAAACGGAACTGTATATTTATTATTGTTATGATTATTCACCGTTTTAGTTATATTATTGTTACTGTTAGTTATATTAGTATTAAAAAAATAGTAAAATGCTAAACGCAACCTACATTTTTGTAGGTTTTATTTTAAAATTTTTTAAAAATTAAACGTAACTTGCGTTTTATATTGTTCAAAAAGAAAAAAAAAAAAGAAAAAAAAATAGAAACATAAAACGTAATTTACAATTTGTACTGACATCATAGTAGTTGTAAATACTATATAAATATCCATTTCATTGTATAATATTAACATTTTTTCTATATATAAAAAAAATGAGCCAAGGAATGTGATTTAGACATTTCACAGAAAAAAAAAAGTGTCAATTTCTCATATTAATTTGATCAAGCATATACTATATGGACTTTGTTTTTTCCCAGTAAAACCTTATTTTACCTGGCATTCCATGAACAGGCATTATTTCTAAAATTGTCGTTCAAGCCATGTTTTGCAAACGACAGAGTCTGGGACGGGTCTCAGATTTTATTCACAAGAATGTGAAAAGTTCAATATATACTAAGTACATATCATAAACTCAAAAGTTCAAAGTGGAAGTGTTACTGTGAGATCTTTTTGTTGCTATTATTTATTTATTTTGTATAATTCACTGCTGAAATATTCCTTGCTCACCGGTCTCTTGTCTGTCAACTACATCAGCTATAGTGCGGGCCTTGATTACCTTAATGTTAGAGAAGAGTCTCTTTAAATTATAGGGTCCAACTGAGGAATGTGGTCCATTCCATAAAGTTTTGGCAAATTGCTCATGGATCTTCTCTGTTGGGTGGAATGAATCCCACCATACGTAGTCACCAACATTTTCACACAATTCGTAATCTTCAACTTCTTTGGTGCCTCCACAACTGAAAACACCCCCATATGCCCCACTTCCGCAGCAAGCATTGATTCCATCCTTAAAACCTTCAAAAATTGAAACAAAATTTGGAATAGCAAATATCTATTTTCTGCTACGAAATCACTTATCCCAAAAATTTAAACTAATAGGAGAAAGCAACATTAATGGTTATATCTCTAATATTTTCAACTGGAAGATTTTTTGTTGAAGAATAAAATTGCATGAAAAATAAAGAGCTTAATTAAATTTATAAAAAATATGTACATTATATATAATAATATTTTTATGGAATTTTTTGTACTAAAAAAAGTAGTCTCTAGTCTTCACTAAAATTTTATTTTTCATTATAGCATTATTCAGTATAACATATAAATGACTCGTGTTACACTGTATATTAATTTATACATTAATTTGTATATGTATAGAAACTGATAAAATGTCAAAATTAAAACTTGATATATGTTGGTTATCCATGATACCGAAGTTGTTGAGTCTCTAAAATTTTTGTTTTATAAAATAATTAAAATGAAAGAAAAAGTAGTTTTCACATTTTTGGAAATACTAAATAGAATAGCTAGCTCTTTTAGAAAAGAAATCAGTTTTAATTTTTTAACTACATAAAAGAAACTAAATTATAAAATTACCTTTTCCAAGATCATAAAAAGAAAAGCATAAACAGCACGCAGATAGTAATGAAAATGAATAGTGGATAGTATACTGTATACATACATACCATGATTGGTGGGGTTACTTATTCTCTCTTGAAGCCAATCGTAGAAATTGGAGTTAGAATACTTAAACCCTTCAAGGATTTGCTCAAGGCTTTTGAGAACACTACTCAAAGCATGATTATGAGCTTGAGCAAGAGCAGAAGCTGCTTCAAAGCAGCCACCTTTGTCGGATTTTGAGTTTAGAGCTCTGAGGGCTGGTAAGCATCCCAATGGAGACAAACTTAAAAATCCAAATTTTCTAGCCCCTTTCTCATATAGTACCTGAATACAAGAAATGATAAATAACTTCTTGTGTTTTTAATAAGTTTAATTACCTTGGTAGTTCTTACATTTTAACATCAATTAGGTTTTTCAATTTAAAAGTTTGTAATTAAATTTTTGTACTGGATATAAAATTTTAATTAGGATTTTGCTACTAATAATGCTAAATGTTTTTGGTAAAAGAATATGAAATATCATTGAAATATTTATTTTTGTGTTTGATGTATAAATAGAATATTTTAGAAACAAGCATCCAAGGATTATTGCTTTTTTTTTTTTAAAGATAAAATATTTGTGAGGACCTGGATAAATTTTTCATCTAACGTAGAGATCCAATTATAAATGCTTTTAATGAAGTGAGAACTTAATTAAAATTTTATGAATTTATAAACTATAAAGATCAATAAAAAATTAATGTTTTTTCAATAATAAAACCTTATTACTTAAGAGTAATATATAATTATTTTTCAGTTTTTTAAACCGTTATCTAATGCTAATACCAAGATTTCGATTAATTTAGTGTTTAAGAATTATATGACAGTGTCTTTTAACAACTTTTTTTTTTTCAAAGTTTAGATAAAAAAAAAAGGGTAACAAATTTAGACAAATCTGGTGTTAGTTAATTGGGATAATTTAATTAACTAGATCTTGCAACTGATTATTCTTACAATCTTACTTGGATTGCTTGTGTCAAGTTTCCAATGACCATCCCCACATATTGTTCAGGGTTGTAGCTTTCTTGCATTTTGGGGTTACCCAAATAACCACCCATGTAATCGTTGCTACCTATGCTAATGAAATAAATTGCTTCTGAGATTAACTCCTTTGCCTTCTTCTCCCCAAGCTTTTCTGATAGTGACACTCTCACCTCTTCAAAGTTCCTTAGTTGTGTTGGAAGATCAATCACCTACATTAAACAACTTTCTTATGGAGATTTAAAAGATCAATCACCTACATGAAACAGAACTCTGCATAAAGGATATTTCTTGATTAATATTAAGTTGGAAAATTTACATATTAGCAAACAAGTTCACATATATCCTAAGATACCAATTAAATTAAATATCACATGCATGGTTATCCTTTATAATTACGAATTTACCATTCCCTGATTGGTTTCAGCAAGAACACCAGCCCCACCAGAAGCAAAGTTGACACCATTGGTATAATCAGCATTTGGCTGTAAAAATGCAGGGACTAGTGGCAGCTTTTCATACTCACCTGTACCACCAAAGCAATAAAACCTCAGCACATACTATAATTAGGACAGAAGCAAATTGGCTTCTACAACATTAAAAATAACTAAAAAAAAAATGAAAATGTTAACATTTTATTTGATATTTTGAAAACAATTCAAATAGGAATTTTCTAATTTAAAAATTTGTAATTGAGTTTTTTATTCATAAGTGGTCATCTTCTAAGGCTAGTCTTAGCCTAGTCCAACACATGAGTCTCTCGATTGTGTTTGGTGTCCGGTTACTATTGCCTGAGTCTTACCCTAGTTTGAGCATTTCAGTGACTCAGCCGTGTTTGGTGCAAGGTCATTGTTGCCTAAGTTTGGCCTGCCTTTGACCATCCCGTGTCATATCTTAGTTTAGTCCAAATACGCTCGTGGCTGGCTCAGCCATGTTTGATGTCTAGTCATCGTTTTTCGAATCATTTAATTTCATTTAAGTTTGTTCTTAACATGTTCAATTTATTCAATTTTATCTTTAATATTTTCGATTTGTGTCAAAGTTATTTCTATGTGTCTTCAATTTTGACCTTTAACATTTTAGATAGAATTAACATTTAAGAATAATTTTACATACAAATTAAAAATATTAAGAACAAAATGTATAAAAATAAATGTTAGAAATATCTTTAAAGGTAATCATAAACGATAGAGACAATAAATATATATATATATTCTATTATAAATTATTTTTTATTTAATGTAATTAAATCAAATTTTGATAAATTGAGTTTTAAATTAATTAGGACTCATATAATTTTCATAATAATTGGGTATTTTTTATTTAAAATTTAAAGTTTTAGTAATTGAAAAATAACAAGGATTTGTTAATTTAATTTGAATAATTAGAATTTTTAGTTTAGTTTTATAAACTAAGAAAATTGATTAGAATATCTCTAATTTTAAATTAGAGTACTTATTTGAGAATCAATTAATAAGTTGATAAATAAATAATGTTTTTGAAATAATTTTATTGGATTAAATTTGGTTTTTAAACTACTATTCTACCCTCTAATTTTATCAAAATACAAATTCTATCCTTACTCCCTTTTTCTAACCCTAACCCTAAAACTACCCGCATACTCATTTACTACTCTCACCCTAACCTTAACACACTTAGTCGCCACCTACATACCCAGAAACGAAGAAGAAAACAGAGGGGGAGAGGTGAGAAATCAAACGTGAAGGAAGGAAGGAGAAGAAGAAGAAAAAGGAAGAGAGGGGGAGGGACGGTGCTGGTGGGGCTGGAAGTTGCTGTCGTCGTCAAGCACGAAGAAGAGAGAGAAAGAGAGAGACGCGAGCCAGTGAATGAGGGAAGAAGTCGTCGTCGCCGAGATCATCGTCGTTGTCGCGGTTGCAGGCTTGGGACTTCGAATAGAGAGAAAGAGCTCGCGAAGAGAGAGAAAAGCGAATGACCAGAGAGAAGGGGAGAGGAACGTGATGGTGATAGGTGTTTCCCTTACCGCCGCTGCCATCATTGCTGTGGGTGGAGCCGGTGTCGAGTTATGCGCCGCTGTTGGAACTGGCGCTACCGTTGGAGATCCAGAGTGGAGGCTAACCTAGTTTTACCTCTACCTCTGATTTTTGCAAGGTTGCCGAAGCTCTCTGTCGCTGAAAAATGGCGCGAACGTTGTCAAAAATCACCACTAGAGCTACTGTTGCTCCATTCTCTTGTTCCTTCTTAGTTACAGTAAGTATTCTTGTTCTGGAACCCTCACCGCTAGTGTCTTGTTATTAGTTTGTTAATGATTTTGAGGTGTTGATGTCGTAGGGTTGAGTTACCATAATTGCATGCTGTGATTGTTGCTATCGCTGCTGCGGGGAGTCATCGGAGCTGCTAGTACTGCTGCTGGTGTTTCTGTGTTGTTGAGTTAATTTGATGTAGTGACTTTTTTAAAATTTATTTTACTTCAAGGAATTGTTATAAATCGATATCAATATGAAAAATATAATTTTTTTTGTGATTATGTGAATCTTTTGAATTAAATTAGACTGTTTTGGAGAAATAGAATTGGTTAAATGAGGATGAATATTAAAGTAATAAAATGGATTAGAAACAATGGTTGAAGTCTCTTGGTGGGTAGATTAGAAATTAGGTAAATTGTTTGTTGTCCTAATATGGTGAAAATTTAATAACTTAAAGATAAATTAAGATAAAAATAAATACATTGGTATTGAAAATTTGATTTGTATATGTTGAGAAATTGTTTGGTATTGAAAAGGTTGAGAAGGGTTTGAGAGATATTTGGTTTGGATGGAACTTTTGAAGGGTGAAAAAGTCTAATTTTAGGAGAGGTTTTGCCAAAATTTTTATAAGAATTGAATGAAATTGAATAATAAAAATGATAAGAATTATTGTTGTTTTTATAAATATTAGAGATTTTTCTTAGAGTTTAAGTTGTTTGATCCATATTATAGGATTATGTTTTGGGAGCTTTAGCGAATTTAAAGAAATGAAAGTAATTGTTTAAGGATAAATAATTATGTTTCAATTAAGATTATGATTGGAAAATAAAATGATTTATGAGTCTTTTAGAAAAATTTTGAATTTAAAATTAAGTTGGAATTAGTTTGGAAACTTAATTAAACAAAATGCACTTATGGTTGTGTTAATTGTGAAGTTGATTGGCGAATTAACTTGTTTAATTTGATCAACAACGAAAAGAATAAATAAATAATTAAAATTAACTTAAAAAGAGGTTTAACTAATTATATATTTAAAAGTTCATTATTTTATCAATCAAAGGGTTTGGAAATAAGAAATGTAAATATGAGGTTTTAATGGAGCTATATATAAGAGTTGAAGAAAAAAGGGATAATTGAGAAATATGATAATAAAGTCGTGATTTCTAAGAATTGTGAGATAAGAGTTGAGAAACTTTAGCTATAATCTAACTTGATCTTGAGTATCATGAAAGTTTAGTTTGTTAGCTTTTAAAATGACTCATTAAAAAATGATATAATGAGATTGAATGAAATAAAGATGATGTGTTTGAGTTAGTTTGTAATCTTGACCATAAGTTTAGAGTATTGTATTCGACACCACATATCTGCAAGTCGTATGTAACAGCCTAAACCTAACTCGGCAGATTTTAAAGTGTGCGGAATAGAAAGTGGAGTTGTGTTGTTGATTCTGAAACTAATATGAAAAATAAGATTTGAATAGAGGCTCACAGTGAAAAGTGAAATTGATATGAGACTCATCGATGAGAATTGTGATTAAATTGAGATATATGCAAGATATTATAATTAATGATGATGATATATTATTGATGAATTTTTTTTGAGTTGTTAAGCCTTTTCTGGCAAGTTTGTACCCCCAGTGACTTCTGTATGGAATCTAAGAACCATTCTAAAGACCTCGAATGCATTGGGGGATGGAATTAATGCATTTAAATTGAAATATTCTCCTATAAAACTTGTTAAAGAAAATATTAATGTTGTGGGATGGTGGTTCGTCTTGTCCATGGTGAGGACGGTGGCTTTGTCCCGTTTACGGATTGACAATGAGGTTAAATATTTTAGTAATAGTTGGAGATATGTGGAATTAAGACTTATGAAATTGATTACAACTGTTACTGTGGTTGATTGTGATTATAACTGTGATATGAGACACTTGCATCTACTAAGGATGGTGATTTTATCCTACTTTTCGTCCCTCCCACAATGAGGATGGTAATTTTGTCATGCTCACACCTTAAGAATGATTATTTTTATGATAAATGTGATTATAAAGAATTATGATTTTGATTATGATCCTTGTTATGACTATGGCTATGTTTCATTTTGATTGTGATTGTTATATAATAACTAAATTGGCAAGGATGAAAATTTTGTCCCGCTTGCGTGACTGATGAGATACCTGCACCTGGCAAAGATGATAGTTTTGTCTTGCTTGCTCAGTGTTGCGGTGGACAAGTGAGGTTGATGATTCTTTCTCTTGTGTTACGGTGGACAAGCGGGGTAGAGAATTTCCTCTCTTGTTGCATTGGGGAATTAGATAGAAGGTTGAGGATTTCCTTCGATTCAATTTTCAACTGTGGTATGGACGAGTTAGGTTGATGATTCCCTTTCTTGTTGCATAACATTCTCTCTGATGTAAGGGTGGCCAGGCACTCTCCCGGATAGCGTTGCCTCTCCAAGAGAAGGTGACAGGACACTCTTCCTACGAGACCAGTTTATACATGCATGAGATATTTTCCTCTTAGGATGCACGATAAAGAGATGATGTCCAGGTTAGCTACCAGATGTGTCAGGTGGTAGTTTAACCGACATATGAGCTCACAGCCAGTAGGACAAGCATGCATTATACTGCATTTGTTTGTATATTGCTTGAAATTGTTTGTCTGTATTTGTGAAATTGAAGAATGTGTTATTTTTTGCTTGTTTGTAATTGAGATTGTTGGTTTGAAATCGTAGTATAGTAGTTTTTCAAGAAAGAGATAGACTAGACGGTAAATCTTGAAAGGAATGGAAAGTGAGTAATATGCCCCATGATCGAAATTAAGAAAAGTAAACTGTGGTAGAATTAAATTGGTTAATTATGAAAAAAAAATAGTTTAGAGAAGAAAATGATATTGAAGAATGAGTTAGAAAACAATGATAGTGATAAACTCCGTTTTTAGGGTTTATCTTGTAGTGATTTTAGGAGATTTTATTACCTTTTACCCATATTTATTCAATGAAATAGCATGGTTTCATGATTGTCTCCTAAAATGTGCTTAAATGTGAAAACATGCTTTTTAGGCCCTTAATTGCTAATTTTGATTCACCTTTGATTCCACTAGAGGCCTTGATATGTTTGCTAGTGATTTCAGGATTGAAAAGGCTAGGAATGAATCAAAAGGATGAAGAGGAAAAGCATGCAAGTGGAGAACTCATGAAGAAACAAGGATTTGGGATACTGAGATCGATGCCCACGCGCAGCATACGCACACGCGTGGATTGTGAAGTCGCATGGCGACGCGTACGCGCACATGACGCGTACGCGTGGAAGCAAAAATGCCAAGCGACGCGTACGCGTGACCCATGCGTACGCGTCGATGCTCGCACGTGACTCACTTAAAGGCAAAACGCTGGGGCGAATTCTGGGCCTGTCCAACTTATTTCTGAGGCTATTTAAGACAGAATTCAAGGGGGGAGTCATCACGTTCCATCACATTAGTTTTAGTTTAGTTTAGTTTTGGAGGGAAAGTTAGTTTCTAGAGAGAGAAACTCTTACTTCTCTCTAGAATTAGGATTAGATTAGGGTTTTAGTTCTCTTCTCTTAGATCTAGATCTACTTCTACTCTTGCTCCAATTTTCCTTTTACTTTATGAATTCTTATGTAGATCTCTATTTCTCTTTCAATGCAATTTATGATTTCCATGTCTTTTTATGTTGCTTTGATTTTCTATTATTGATCTCTTGCCATTGTAGTTAGATCTCTCTTTAATTCTTGCAATTCATGTAGTTTACTTCTATTGCCATTTATGTGTTTGATGAAATGCTTCTTTTAGTTATGAGTTAGATTTTGTTCCTTTTGGTCTAGGTAGAGTAATTAGTGACTTTTGAGTTATCTAATTCTTTTGTTGATTGATAATTAGAAGTTGCTAATTGACTTGAATGCCACTAAAGCTAGTCTTTCATCACGATTTGGCTAGGACTTGTGGAATCAAGTTAATTCATCCACTTGACTTTCTTTCATAGTTAGAGGTTAACTAAGTGGCAGCAATGAACAATTCTCATCATAATTGATAAGAATAACTAGGATAAAACTTCTAGTTCTCATACCTTGCCAAGAGCTTTTCTAGTTGTTAGTTTATTTCCTTTGTCATTTATATTTCTTGTCTCTTATCTCAAAAAATCTCAAAACATACTTCATAGCCAATAACAAGACACTTTATTGCAATTCCTAAGGAGAATGACCCAAAGTTTGAATACTTCGATTATTTTTATAAGGTTTGTTACTTGTGACAACTAAATTTTATTTTTAGAATGAATTTGAATTGAGTTATTTTTTTCTCGTTGTTATTTTAGAATTTATTATTTTATGAGAGACAGAAAATTGTATTATTATATATATATATATATATATATATATATTTGATGTATTTTTTAATCATGATAAGAAATGCTATTTTTTGAGTTATATGTTCTGTTAATTTCCTATTATTTTTGGACATATAGAATGTATGTATGTGTATGTATATATAAAAAAAAATGTCTTTAATTTTAAGTTTTATCTTAAAAATTCTTATATATGTAAGTAAATAATACAGATATATAAGTAATATTCTAATAGTAAAAGTGTTATATATATATATACTAACACTCTCTTCGTCACTAGACCAATCCTGTTCTTGTAGCTTCATCCAAAATAAATAAATAAATAAATAAATACGTGGTAACTGAATTCTTAGATTTAACATGCGTGAGAAAAGAAAATAACAGAACAATGGTAATAGATGCATTCCATGACCGTAATCGTACCTATAAAATCCACAATAACACGGCCATCTGAGAAACGTCCTGTGGGTTCTTTAAAATACCCATTTTGCCCATATGGTTTGTAATTAGCTCTGTTCTCCGGAACAGTATCTATGTAGTTGTTGTTCCCTGAATCCACTGTAGAGTCGCCAAAGATGAAAAAGGCTTTAGTATTAGTGTCATCACTAGTACTACTCTCTTCTACGAGACTTTGGCATGTGCCTAAACTCGTTATTGAAGCAATGAAATGAACCAAGGTTATGGAAATAACAAAGCAACCAAAGGGAGACCTAGGCTTTGATGGTGATGCCATCTTGAAAGAGTTCTAGTAGTTGTCATCCACTTTAATCTGGCTTTGGTTTTATGAAGCAATTTTGCTATGGAATTTTCTGTTGCGATGAAACCGAAGCACTTAGTAACATTGTGGCCTCGTGGGGGTTGTGGTCCTGTTTTTTATAAATATTTTTAGGGCCATATTTATCGTTCTAAACTTCTGATAACGACAATTTGTTTAAACATTTGGGATTTATTTAATTTATGGATTTAATTTTATAAAATTACGGTAGAAAATAATTTTATAGATACGTCTAATCATATAGTGTTATATTAATAAAAGTGACTAATTTTAAATTTATTTTTTAAAAAGTCATCTAAATATATAAATTATTTTAGAAGACAATGTAAAATTCTTTTACAATATCGTCTAAAGATAAAAAATAAATTCTAATTTGTTTCATAAAAGAAATAACTCTTTTATTACTAGTTATTTAGTATTTAAGAGTTATGTCCAAAATCAACGTATATGAAAAAGTATAATTTGTCACCATCGATTATGTGTTGATATATCTATACAATATTTATTTATACAATTTTTAATTATTTATATATTTGTACAATATAGAGTCTATTATTACAAACAACAAAATCCCACGTTATTCACATTATTTTTAAAAAAATTAGAAATGTGAGAAATTTTTATTTTTTGAATTTTTTAATTGAATTAGACCTATTTAATTATAATATGATATTAAAATTTTTCCAATCAAATATTAATGTATTATCGATTTTTAGCAAATCGATAGTGGTTCGATATCTAATGGTTTGGGAGCGAAACCTACTCCTCTTTGCGAGTACCAATTTTCTAAACATGCATCAAAGACCCTTTAATTAGACGACATTTAAGAAAATCTGAAAATAAAATAAGGACTTTTGAAAATAAATTTAACTGAATTAGAAATGGTTTGCATTGAATTTAAATAAAGCAGTAAAATACCTTCAATTATACTAAAGAACTTTCAATTCGAAAAGAAAAATATAGGAATGTAAATCGGACAAGAATGTTAAATGCTACTTGAATGATAAATTTGCAAGAAATATAAAGTTTTTGCAAAAAATGTAAATAAAAAATAAACACAAGTAGAAGCAGACTCAAAAAGTCGCTGAAATGTGAGTGTGCGTGAGTAATTTCTGAAACAAAGTTCTAACCTTTGTATCTACGAGCTTTCTTTTATTTATAGCCATTTCCTGACCGATCGAATTGAAATGTGATTTTCACGTGTGTGAAAATGTGGGTAACTGTTTCCGTTTTTTTGCTCGATCATGTGTAACGATTGGAAGACAATCTTTAAAATTTAAGATCTTCAATCTATTCTGTCAAATAACTTGTTAACTTGTTCAGCCAGTTGAACTTTTACAACTTTTGTATCTACGAGCTTTCTTCTATTTATAGCCATTTCCTGACCGATCGAATTGAAATGTGATTTTAACGTGTGTGAAAATGTGGGTAACTGTTTCCATTTTTTTGCTCGATTATGTGTAACGATTGGAAGACAATCTTTTAAATTTAAGATCTTCAATCCATTCTGTCAAATAACTTATTAACTTGTTCAGCCAATTAAACTTTTACTCGATATCCCCAAACACAAAACCTCTTTGATATAAATTTCCTTTAAGCTCTTTTACTAATTTTCGAATAACTTTTTCATCAAAAATAATTATTTTTGACTAACAATTACAGATAGACTACTTATAAATATTTATTTATTTTTGGATAAAAAAAATGTATTACAAAATTAAAGAAATAGTGTCTAATAAAATTCATATATATATATATTTATTATGTGCATATAAAAATTTAATTATTAAATTAATTATTTATATAAAATATATATTAAAATATAAAATATATATTAAAAATATATCAAATATTATATATATTTATATATAAATTAAATATGTAATAATTGATTTGGTGATTGATTTTTTTTTTTTATGTGCACGAACATTTTTGATAATATACGCATATAAAATGCGGTTCTTATGCACGAAAGAAAAGAAATGTTTAGTATAATAATTAATTGCTTTGTCATATTCGTCTATGTTGTTGTTTTGTTATAGCTTATATTGGACTTTTAAAATAAAACTAATATAGTTAAAAGAAAAAGAAAAATTATAAGAATCAAATTGAAACTAGTAAATTAAACATTAAAAATAAATCGGTTATCTGTCCTTTAAAAATTAAAAAATTTAAAAGTTTAAGATTTTTTAGTGTTAAATCGATAATTAACACTTTTAAAATTTAGTTAAAAATGTCACAAATTGAAAAATTAATAATTGAGAGTTTAAACTTGGATTATTCTTCTTAAAAATTATAATATTGTGCATGATTATTGGTGATGAGAGATCGGAGATTTATTTATAATTGACGAGAATTTAAATAGTAAAAAATTAAAAGAACAAACAAAAGATAAATATACAGAAAATTTAAATTAAGAGTAATTAAGGCAATTAACTAATAAAAAAAAAATAAATTTAAATGCTAAAAAGATCTTAGTAAGGATGGGGATTAAGAATCGCTATTTTTGTCATTAACTATAATATGATAATTACAAATAATAAACCTAACTCGTCAACCACTACGAATTAAGAAAAAATCAGTTAGGCTTAATTAAGTCTAATTCACAAGTTCTAACTAACTTATTAATTGAACTTAGTGAAAAGTTAGCGTCAATAGAAACAATATTAATTGATATCTATAAATTATCAATCAATTTAGATATCAATAGTAACTCATGATCACCCAAGTTACTAATCCAAACCAAAAATAAAAATCTACTCCATAATTAAGCGAGGCATTTCATCAAACACTTGAAAGGCATAAATATAAAATATTATAAATTACAATAATAATGAAATATACAACTACCTAATACAAAAAATTGACAATAACAAGTCATGTAAGTAAAAATAAAGTATAAAATATTAAATTCATTAAAAAAATTGAGAATTCAACAAGTGTTTATAAACTAAAATAATGAATAGAGGAATAACAAGAAAATATAAGAAACTAGAATAGAAAAATAAGAAATTATAAACTAAAAGCTACAATCAAACAAAGCTAAAACCTATGACTAGAGAGAAGTTCATAACAAATTTTTGAATTAAGATCTAAATTCAACATTCACGACTGAAAAAATATTGAGCACCGTCTGCCGGGAATTGATTAAGAGCATTGGAGATGGTTCTTTGACTATCGCGCCAAAGCTGAGACGAAGGTAATCTAGTATATCATTGGTACACAACAACACAATTTATGTTGCATTGAGTCTTTTTAAATTATTTTCTAATCGCCCATTGTCTCTGATGGACCAATAAGAGAAGTGCAGAAAAAACGCGATTAATCGATCAAAATAACTATATACCCACACTGGCGAAAAGCTTCGCATGGCGGATGAAAGAAGAGGTACTTTGATTTTTTATTCATTATTTGGACTATCTCTATGACTTAAGCTTCTTTGATTGTGTAGAATACGATAATAGCATAAACTTTGTTGCTACAGTCAGAACAATAAGGGAGGAGAGTCGGTAGAGGAGAGTTATGGATCACAGTGCACAAAAAAACAGATAGCTTCTATATCAATGATAAAGTAAGAGTAATTGGTGTAAGTACTACTTATTATAATTGATCGATAAAATTATGATCTCTATTAGGTTAATAATTTACTTCTCTATTTTATTTTGTCTTTTATTTCTCTACTGAATGGTTTACTTCATGAATTGGTTTGGTATTGGGTTAGAAACAGCAATAAAATATTCAAATATGAGTTTCTATTAATCCTAATTCATCATCTTTTCACCTACAATATCCCCAACTTCAAAATGGACCAAAAGAAGTTTACAATTTTTAATTCTGCTTACTTTTAATTATTGTTCCAAATTTACCTCAGATGTTGCTAGACAGTTTTAACTTCAACGTAATTTAGAAACAGTTGGAGTAGAATTGAAATACTTCAGTTTCACTTATTCCTTATTTCTTTGAGAAAAGGACAAATAGGTCCTTGACCTTTTGTCTCGCGGATATTTTTGTTCCTGACTATTGAAAAATACTTTTAAGTCCCTGACCTTCACAAAACTTGGACGGATCAGTCCCTCCGTCCAAATGCCTCCGTCAGGGACTGATCCGTCCAAATTTTGTGAAGGTCAGGGACTTAAAAGTATTTTTCAATGGTCAGGGACGAAAATGTCTGCGGGACAAAAGGTCAAGGACCTATTTGTCCTTTTCTCTATTTCTTTTTATAGTGGTTGGCATCCTATGAAACATATGCTCTATTTTGGTTGTTTTATGTAAATAACTTTTGAGACCAATTTTTTTCATTCATATTTGTGTGTTCTTTTGACTGTAATGAAAGTGTTACAATTAATCATCCTCTTTGGCGTGTTCTTGACATGAAATGGACCCATCAACAAAATAATTGTATCTGCTAATTTGTGTCTGTAGAAAAGAGTTAAGGAGATTGAGCAACATGATGAGTCTTCTAGAGTGTTGTCTCAAAATGATTCAATTGCTCAAATTTTCGAAAAAGAGAAATCGAGTAGTATAACAATCCGAATTTTTAAAAATTAAATAATAAATTATTCAAGATTTATTATTTTATTTAAATTTTTTAAATTAATTAAATTAAATTTTATGATATTTTGAGTTTAAAATTTATTAAAATTTTTAAATAATTTTTATTATAAAGAGATATTTTAAAAAAATATAAAAAATTATAATTTTTATATTATTATTATTATTATTATTATTATTATTATTATTATAAGGGACTAAAGGGAAGGGATGTGGCCGAAGCCATTAAGCCAAAGAAAATTAAAGAAAGAAATTTCAACGTGGCTTGTAATGCCATTATTTATATATATATATATATATATATAAGGCTCTAGTTCGACTAGCAGCTTGCCTTATTGAATAGGGGCGAGAGGGAGTTGCCATCATAAAGATAATCAAGATATCTCAGGATGGATTCATGACTAGTGCGAAAGCATCGATAATGTAGAATTTCTTTCTTAAGGCCGGCCAACTAATGCCTGCCCTAATCTTTCAATTTACTGATCGGGGGACTTAGTGAGGAAAGAAGCTACTTTTTGCGCTAGAGGAAAGACTCTTGAGTGCTTGTTATTCTATTTGGTAAGCACTAAGAAGACCCTCTGAAAGCCAGCTATGTGTTGTGCGGCTCCCGCGAAGCGAATGAAGGGAAGCTCGAAGAGCTTACGCTTACTCTCAGCCTCTTTGATTGGTAGGCGGGCGGCCGCCCATTCACGGAGATTATGAATATTTGTCTGGATCAGTAGCGAGCTTACCTTTCTATTCTCACTTACTACTATTACGTAACTCTATATAAGCTCATTAAGGAGTCAATTAGAGAACTTCTGTAGCTAGCTTAAGGAGGCGGGCGGAGCGCTCGTTATCCTTACTGTTTTCTATGCCGGGGCCCCTCCCATTGCTCTAGCCATAAGCTATATATATATATATATAATATCACCTAACCAAGCTTAATTCTTCAAGTTCACCATCTAATCTTCTTGCTTATTCCATGACCAAATTGAAGTTGGAAAAAGGAAAAAAGAAAAGAGAGAGAGAGAGATCGAGTGTATTTCTTGAAGAGAACCGTGAGACCTTCGAACTTCCGTCTTTGATTTCTTGCGTTTCGAACTCCAATAAAAACTTTAATCCGGTAAAAATGTTTGTATCTTTCTCTTCTACACGATGATATCATTTTTATTTGGTATAAGTTAACGGTAACGTATGTAGTCTCTTTTCCTCTTGAGTTCAGCCAATTAGAATTCTAGGAGGTATAGGCGATTTCTGACATTTTTTTCTTTGGCAGCTCGGTCAAAAACTTCTCCGAAACCTTGAGTATTTTGATTTTATACGGAGGTAGGGTTTGGTAACTTTATAATAATTAAATGTGAATTTGGTAAGTGAATGTTGATTTGGTTGATTATTGTTTGAGTTTGAATGAGTTTATGTTGAATTATTGTTGTTGCTTGTGATTTGTTGGTTTGGCTATGAGGAACAGCTCAGCTAGGATTGTTTTAATAATTTTGGGACGGTTGTGATGTAGTATTTTAAGGAAATTAAAGAGATTTGGTAGTTGAAAGATTAAATTAAAAGTTGTAAAAAAGGGTAATCGGAAAACTCGAAAACAGATTAAAATACAAGTAATATTTTGAAAAGGAAGGGCTAAGGATTTCGGTTTTGGAATAAGAGGAAGATTAATATTTAAGCTTTATTTTTGAAAGGTAACATTGTATTTGTATATAAAAATCGAGGTACAATTTGTAATTATATAAGTTTTTGGATATTTTGGATAATACATAAAGTACGGAGGTAAAAATGGGTATTTTATAAAAGTTTAGGATTATTTTTATAAATATAAAAATTAGTGAGGGTTTCAAATATAACTTTATAAAATATTAAGGTTAAAAATAAAATATTAAAATATTCGTGATTTAGAAAGTAATTAATAAAAGTTTAAAAATAAGGTTTGATAAACTAAGTTTTAAAAGAAGAATATAAATATTATTTTAAATACTTCTTTAAAATTTACTCATTTATATTAAAATAAATAATTATTATAATTAGTATTTATCAAAGTTATTATTTTGTAAGAATATTATAATGTGTAATATTAATGAGAAAGCAAGCAAGTAGAGTAATCTTAAGAGTTTTAGAGAACGCAGACTTAATTAAAGTATTTTATAATTCTTTTCCATAAGACACTTAGGGAAAGGCAAGGGAATAATGCGAAGATAAATTATATTATGGAATGATAGGAAAGAAAAGAAAAGAATCTAAAGAGCTTCTGTCACAGGAGAGCAGAGAGTGGAAAAGAAAAGAATGTATTAACTAAAGGGATCTCTGCCACAGGAGAGTAGAGGGAAAAGATAAAGAAAAAGCTTTAAAAGACTATTTGTCACAGAAGAGCAAATGCGACCTTGTTTGGGCCTTAGTGCCAAATGTATAGTGGGGACGCCCACACACTGATAACTATTTTCTAGATGTAAGCATATTGAAATACACTTAAAAGTCACACTGTATGCGGCCTGGCCGTAAGACTTATATGCACACTGTATACATCTGGAAAGCCATATTTGGGACTTGTGCCCGGGTAATGTCGAGAGCGGGTAGGCAACCAACACATGAGCTCATGGCCTGCGATAGGAATAGATATGCATCATGCTTGTTTGCGCATATTTGTTTGTGAGTGTGCTTCCTGTGATTGTGGGTGTGCTAAATGGCTGTTCGAATTATGTGTTCTATAATTGTTGAATTGGATTGTCCTTTGTTGACTGTTATTGCTGATCAAGTATATATAAAATAAACTAAACTTCTAAGCCCGACCCTACTAAGAACTCCCCAATTCTTACCCCCTATCTCCACCCCTTTCAACTACAGGTGCGAAGACTTAGTGCGGAACTATAAGAGCATAGAAGATTCTGTTTACAAGTTGAGTTGTTAGATTTTATTTTTCCCTCGTCATTTATTGTTTTAGTTTTTAAAGGGGTAGGAATTGTATTTGAGGATCTTTGAGTAAGTCTATGTATATAATGCTACGTGGATATATATAATTTTGAGATTAAATGATTTAAAATACCGACTCTTCGTTTTCTTGCTGAAAGTTTTGGTTTGTATTCGCGAAGGCTCAATATTAAATACAAACAGTATAGGATAAAAATATTTAGAGGTAAGTAATGCGTGAGCTTTTAATACGATCATGAGGTGCTAAAAGTTAGGCTGTTATAAGTAGAGTACGTGGTGTGGGTTTCGGATGACTCCTAGTCAACTCTTCAGTCCGAATTCACATGCGCCAGGCAACGGAGTCCAAGTAGAGGAGACACATAGGAAGCTGCTTGAACTGCAGGCAGAGCTGGAAGGCGAGAAGTTGAAGAGGAAGGCGATGGAGGATGAGGTAACAACAGAGAAGAAAAAGAGGCAGGCGATGGAGAGTACTCTGATTTATCTATTTGAACTGCAGGGTGAGGAGCTGCCACTAGACATCGCTACAGGGACGAGTTCCGTGGAATGATAGAGTGAAAATTAGTATATTAAGATTGGAGATATTTTGGATTGAAGCAAACATTTTTTTGAATTAAACTATGCAACTCTTTGCAAGAGATTTGTTTTCTTCGTATTTTCATGAATATATTATTTTATTTTGCAGACAATTTTTTTGTTTTTGATACAAGTTTAGATTCTAAAGCTGAAAATATTAACTCTAAAAATAATAAAAGATCTAAAAAAAATATTTCTATAATTTTAAAAAAATTGTACAATCTTTTTAGAAAAACCCAAATTTCCTTTTTTTTAATTTTTCTTAATTTAGCGGCAATTTTAAACTGCCAAAAAATGTCTCAAAGTTCGTAAAATCTAAACGATATTGTGGCGGTTTACAATCGCTGGTAATTTTGTCCGAAACCATCTCACCGGTTTGCGGCGGTTTTAATACCGCCGCCAAATACGTGCCAATTTGAAAATGTCGAAGTATATAGCGGCGGTTTTAGAACCGCCAGTAAACATGCTAGAAATCGTGTCACTCGCAATTGGCGGCGGTTTTCTGAACGATTGCTGCGAAATATTGATTTAGCGGTGGTTATACCAGCAGTTGCTGGAAACTGCCGCCAAACCTAATCCCGGCGCCCATAACAATGGCGGTCTAGTTAGCCACTAGCCTTTGATTTTGCGGCGGTTTAAAACCGCCGCTCCTGTTAATCAAGAAAAAAACTGCCGGTATTTTGCGCCTCCCTTGTAGTGATTTAGGTGTTAACAAATCTACTCACGAAAAAAATGAAATTGACGTTGTACTCGTAAAAAATGTGTTCTAGTTGACAAAACTATCAAAATCCTAAAAAACTATTTAAAATTCTCAAACTACTTCTCTTAACCTAACCTAACCCAAATTTTCAACTATAATTTAATTCTATCTACTCTCAATTTTCAATCTTGCACCACCTCACCCAATTTTTTTAATGCAATTTCAGCCTCTTCAAACAACAAATATTCTCTTTGCATTATTGATTTTATTCTATTAGAATAGAATAAAGAAACACATTTCCATTCTATCCCACAAACTTGAAACTTGAAGGCACGCTTCACTCCAATCTATTTCCCATCAATTCATCATGAAAATTCTTTCATCAACTTTTTTGTTTTCTTTTTCAGTCCTCTATCTCAAGTATAAGTTCTTCATATATGGTCAGAACTCCACATTGAGAAGGAAGTAGCATGCATGAAAGGAAAAAGGAATAAAATAAAAATTATGAAGTGGGGGATAAAAGAATAAGAAGAGAAAAAGAAAGGAAAAAAGTATGAAGTTCAAATCAAATGTATGGGTTATAAGTGATAAGTATTAGGTTTGTGACGTTGAGAAATCGGAACTGTGACTAGAAATAACAATATCACACAAAAACACTCGCTTAGCTATTCTTTCTTTCCTTTCTTATGGTCTAAAAAAATGTGTTTTATTTTTCTTTCGTACAAAAATTATTTGTTACTTTTATTTTCTTAGTTGCTTTCTAGTCTCTAGTCGTAGGATAGCTGTTCTGGTTAGGGAAAGGGAAAGAAGAGAGGTTGCAGGACTGGGTGAGGTGATGTTAAAAGGTTGGAGATTGGGAGTGGGGTAAAACTAAATTATAGTTGAAAAATTGGATTAGGTTGCTTTATGTTAGGAGGGGTAGTTTGAAATTTTGAATTTTTTTTGGGTAGTTTTGTCAATCAAAGCCTATATTTTATTAGTACAATTCAGTTTTATTTTTTAGTGGACAGATTTATATGTGTTTGAATCTTTTATGATTAGAAGTGGTTATTTACTCAAAGGTAACCATTTGTACTTATTGTATCCATTCATATTTTTTGGGGTTTGATTTTGGAATAAATTAATTGAGCAATCACTATTAAAAAATTGCTTATTACAGACAGATTTATAGACAGGTTTAATCTTTATTACAGACAGATTTTTGATTACCGACGAATTTTGTACATTGGTAAAAGCCTCATCAAAAATTATTACCAACAGATTTTTCTCTGTTACTCACAGATTTTTCTTTGGTAATCGACCCCTCTATTTCGCTAAAAACGTCAAATTTTTCGACAGATTTTTTGTTGGTAACTAGCGTCAAACTTTTTGACAGATTTTTTGTTAGTAACTAGAGTCAAACTTTTCGACAGATTTTTTGTCGGTAATTAGAACCTAGAAAAATATTCACAACTCTGAATACAATGGATTTTTCGTATGTAAATCCATCTGTAAGGTAAAATTTTTTTTTAGATTTTTCCACTACAAAATAAACCTGTTTTCATACAAATAAATATAAATTTAATCAACACAAATTTTCATCCAATTTTTATCTAACTTGTATTCGAACATTTATAATATTTCAAAAAATAAACAATTTTATTGTATCAAACTAAAACAAGCAAGTCAATTCAAAACATAAACTAAATATTTTGATACTGATGCATGCGCATCATGAATCACTACAAGATTAATATTGATTTGAGGGAGTATTTTGGTGAAGGTTTTGAAAACCTCCACAATACATTTTATTTATGGCAATTTAAAAAACCTCCACTCATAATTAATTAAAATTAAAAATTTTGGAACATAAGTTACATAACATCATTTTCTCCTTTCTCCCAAAATTAGGGGCGAGGAGTTAGCGAGAATGAAACCCTAAGGTTTCTACGCCATTTTCGCCGCCATTTCCGCCGCCGTTTTCGCCACCGGTGCCATTGCAGTAGAGAGCTTCTGGATCGAGCCACCTTTTCTATCAAGGCGTTTTCAGATCTGTTCTCTCTATTTGTCGTTGCTGCCACTGTTGCCATCCATCGCAGTTTCCGCCACCGTTGCTGCCACAGTTTCTGCCGTCGATGCCACCATAGTTGTCGTGGTACAATGCATTTGCAGATCTGTTCACTCTGAACTTCTTCTTCAACGCCGCTTTCTCTCACTCCAATTTCTCCTTTGAACTGCCGTAGGTACTTCTTTTTCTACTTCTTCCCTATTAATTTGCTGATATATCTTCTTTGTTAACAATAAATTTCTTTTGTCTCGCCTCCTCATTCTGTTGCAACTTTCTTACTGTATGCCCTCTTGTTCTGTATTTTTTTTTATTGTTTTTCATTTGCATTGACAAGGAGTCTTGGAAACGAGCCCGAAAAGACATGATAATTGATCATTGAAACTGTTTTGTTTTATGCCAGTAGTTAGTGGATTTATTTGTGTTAGGAGTGATTATTAGTTACTTTATTAGGATTCTGATTGAGTCATCTATAGATTAATGGTGATGTTGACATATTGTGTTCTCTTTTAAATTATGCAAATTCGGTATTGTTACTAGTTGATGCTAGATTATTCTTTCCAGTGACTTTTAAATTAATGGTGAATTGACAAGGTATTGAAAAATAGGGATTTATTAACACATTCAAACGGTATCACTTGGAAACAAGCTAGTTTCTCATGGCTTATTTGTAGAACTTTAAAGGAAGAAGAAGTGAATATTATTTGTAATTCAGTGAACCAAAAGTAACTGCTATAGCCTATACAAAAAAAGAAAAAAGAAAATAAGAATTATAACAACAACCACATGTTTTCTCCTCTCCTTTCAGTTCTCTTATTCATGCTTTTCAGAGAATTAGTATACTCGAAAGTCCATGAAAACCCTTCACCGACTTTAATTCAGTGCTGACATGTCAGGTATGATGCTTATGTTTTAAATTTATGGTTCTCAATCCATATACATCAGTTTCTATGAGGACAAGTATTTGAGAAGCATATTTTATCATATACATTAATCATATACCTATGTCATCAATCCCTCCTCCTGCATTTTCTTTTTCAAGCTATTTACTAACAAAAAGTGTTCAAAGTTCGAACAAGAATTTCTTGCAATGCTAGCTTTATTCTTGAATGGCGCTGATCAAATTTGTCTCATGACAATATCGTGTCATACACACAGACACTGTCTTTAGCCTTCTTTGCCTGAAAATGAAACACCATTCCTTGTATCTTGTTTCTTCTTCTTATTTTTTCTCTTTTTTTCTTTTTTCTTTTTTACTACCCTTATGTTAGTATGCTACAAACTGTGTCTGAAAACATAGTTGTTGCTTATATGCATGATCCATGAGAATATACCCTTACAGGCTATATTATGCGCTAGTTTGTATCCCAATGTGGCAGCTAGTGAACACGGTATTATTGGAGCAGTTCTTAGCACCTTCAACCAGTCTTCTAACACTGCGAATAGTGGTCGTACAATTTGGTTTGGCGGAAGAAGAGAAGTTCGTATCCATCCTTTCAATACCCCTTTCTCGGCTTCCTTGAAAAGGTTTGTTAGTAATTTATAAGTGGAAATTTGTTAGCTTGCCCTTTCAGGATGCTTTTCTGATATGATTTGAAAATGTATTACTCTTGTTATTACTTGTTCTGTTTCTTTCTGTATTACTCTTGTTATTACCCTTGTTCTGTTTTTTTATTACTTGGAAATTTGTTATTACTTGTTCTGTTTCTTTCAGAATGCTGCTAGGCTCCAATCTCTTTTGAAAAATTCTTTTGGATAAACTTTTATTGGAAAAAGACTATACTCAAAGTTAAAGTACATAAATATCTGCATCTACTTTAGATTTAAAGCATTATATATGTGGGTCTGTGATATAAATCTAGCTATTGGTATTTCAGGTTGAAATAAACAAAGTATTTTTATGCGATACTTCTGTCATTTCTCCATACTCCATTTTGCTGTTTCGAGGGTCAATTAATGTTCAACATCAGGTACATGCTCTGGTTCTCTTTTGGCAGTATATGATGTTTATAAGTTTACTTCATAGATCTTTAAAAATGGACCAATTACTATTTTCTTAGGTTATAAGTTACTCCACTTCAAATATACTTTGTTTATTTCTTAATTGGCTAGTGGACTGTTTCTGTTAAGTAATTACCTCACACGCATATATATATATATATATATATATATATATATATATATATATATATATATATATATATATATATATATATATATATATATATATATATATATATAGAGAGAGAGAGAGAGAGAGAGAGAAGATTCTCGTGCCCTACCTCCAGAGTGGGATATGGAGGAGTGCGTACGGTGATTTCGGACCTCTCAATCGAAGGCGTACAATCATGCTTCCCTTCACTTTGCTTGTTTCATACAGGAGTCACGACCATTGTATGGATTGCTGTCAGCAGTACCTGTGCGAAAGCCTAAACTCCTTACTCTAACATCACCCCTTCCTTTACTCTAGCTTTTAGCTTGGAGTGGAGTAGCCAGGAAGAGGCACCGAGCTTGACCTGCTATAGATATAATAGTAAGCTCTGGAAAGCATGCAAAAAGAGCTCTGCTCCCAACCAAAAAGGGGAGACTTGTTTGTTGTCAATCGCCGGTCCAATGGTTTACTTTAGTGCTAACTTCGATCTCAAGAGTTTAAAACAAGAGTCCATTTAGAATTCGAGTCTTAAGCGGGAGAAATTGAGGCTTCTTTTCAAGCTGAATAGAAATGGAAGAAGAAGACAGCAATATATGAATCTGCTACATCTTTTTTTTATCTCCCCATCGACTAGGGCCAAGACAGGTAGAGGAGGGAGGTACGTCTGTATCGCCGCAGAGCAACAGCCGCGTCCGGATCTGATCTATCTACTTGGCAATTCGATTTGAACTGAACCTCGTTCTAGTGAGATTTTATCCGGAATTCCTTCGTTCCCTTTCTCAAAGGCAATAGGAAGATATCAATTTCGAATAAAAAGAAATTTAAAGCAATCCCTATGGTACCCTCCTCAAATTCGCTCCTTCTTCTAAGATAAAGGACGAAGAACGAAGGCCAGCCGTTATTCCCGGCTCTGTTATGAAAGAAAGCGGCAGACTCGCAGCCCAGAATTGATATTCCAGATGAAAGATGGAAGCAAATATGCCTAGGATGCCATCACTTTTTGGCGCCAAAAACCTGTCAGCCCGGCCAGTGATCGGCGTTCTCGTTCACGAAGCCAACCGTCAATTTGACTCTTAATCGGAAAGTGCTATTATTCCTTACGTCATTTTCTCTTTGAAAACAGCTTGGAACTTAGACTTTTCGGGAGCTTAATAGCTTTGAAATGATCTTTTTAGGCATTGACTCATACGTTACGTCTTTTCGAAGGCTATCTTGCCTCTTTCCGCCCTTCCTTTAAGGTTTCTATCGCCAAGAATACTAGACTGAGGAGAAGTAACTCAGCAGCCTAAGCCCGGCTTCCCTATTATACGAGGATTGATTCCCAGACAAAAACATAAGGTAGTTTACTTACTTAGTGCTTGCGCTCAAAATCCAAATTTCCCATCAATAAAGTGAGGGCTTTCCTGTTATATAGATACGGGAGAAGATTAAACCTCTCTTGGCGTGATTATATATATATATATATATATATATATATATATATATATATATATATATAATTTCATGTTTCTAGATATACGATACTAATATTATATATTTGTCAATGTAAAAAAAATATTTATACTAACAAATAATATTTGTATTTATATTAACATATAATTAAATACTTAATTAAGATTTTTGAAAACAAACAACACTTAACAAATCAACCTCATATAAGAAAAATAATGATATTTCTTGAAAAAAGAAGTTTAACAGCAATCCCAATATAGATTAATGTAGATGTATGTATAAATACAATGAAACCAAACTCACAAATGACGTACCATTTGACCACAGAATGTCATTCTTGGCTACCAAGAAACTCCCCTTATAACTAAAAAACGTGCTTCCACTTCACTCCACCTATATCCTCACTATTAATAATTTTCCTCCTCAATATAAATATTTTATTACTTCAAATAATAAAACTTTACTTTCTCAATATAAAGCTTTACTTTCTCACCACTTGTCAAGCAACTTCCCGTCCATTCTGAAATGCTGGGCCTTCTTTATAAACCTCCACTCCACACTCTTCCTGCCTCCATTACTCCACAACTTGAACAACATTTCACCAAAACTATATATAACACATAC
The DNA here is from genome assembly GCF_003086295.3 of Arachis hypogaea. Classification (NCBI taxonomy): domain Eukaryota; kingdom Viridiplantae; phylum Streptophyta; class Magnoliopsida; order Fabales; family Fabaceae; genus Arachis; species Arachis hypogaea. Next base: position 55,535,080 of record NC_092048.1, read on the forward strand.
AAACACTTTTTTTTAATTATTAGTATAATGTCTAATTAGTTTTTGTGTAAAAACGCATAAAAAATCTATTGAAATTTGTAGATGAGAGGGAACACAACAATGCTTTTCATTCACTTCAACCTCCAGCACTAGCAGCATCTGAAGATACCACTAGTGTAGAGGCAAGTGAGGCTCCTTCTCAAGCCGTTGCAAATTCCATTTCATCTGATGGAGCCACACGTTGTTCTAACTCAAAGTCTTCATCTGCTTGGAATGTGGAGATAATTGGTATTAATTTATATTGCGTAATTAATTAATGTGATTAAAGCATAGTTTAAATCATTTATGCTACTAGGTTGAACATGTCTTGATCCGTAATCATTTATGCTAGCTTAAAAAATTGTAACTCCTAATATTTTCAATAATGAAGTTTTTTTATTTTTCTTAAGACTCTACAAATATGAAGAATAAGGCTAAGATTAAAGTCAAAGATGTTTGCAACTTACCTAGGGGAGACCGTGTAATTGTAGAGGTTGACGAAGAGGGTGCGGCATATGGTGAAGCACAAGGTTTACTTGTTGGCTATTGTGGTATATTAGCAACTAATGCACGTATCTTTCCAATTAGCTTTGAAAAGTGGTCAGGACAAGAAAATAGTGGCATGCCTAAGTCTTTCAAGGATGAGTGCTTTGATACAATGATAAAGGTAAAATCCATTTTATTTGAAACTTTTATTAGTTCAAATAATTATTTATTTAATTATTTATTTGTTTGTTTGAAGCCCCACTTCCATTTTACAAGCACAGAAAAGATTGTCTACAGATATTGCATTCAAAGTATTGCAAAGAAGTGGGCAACATATAGGCAAAGATTGTGGAATGAATTCTATGATCCAACCATGAGAAGAGAAGCATTGGTGAACAATGTGCCCGATGATATTCCAAGAGATCAATGGGCTTGCTTTGTCAATTATCGACTAAAACCATCTACAGTTGTAAGACACTAAACAATTCATTTAGTTATTGTTGTACTTTAATTAAAAAAACTCTTAATTGAAGTTTTATATTTATTTTTAGGAGCTTTGCATGAAAAATAAGGAAAATCGAAGCAAGCAAACCATTCCTCACACTTGTGGATCTAAATCCAGCTCTCGAAGGTGACATGAGATGGTATATATATACACACACTTGATACATGTATGATTTTACTTGCATTATATATGTTAATTGTTTAACTCTTTATTCTTTCTTTTTTAATACTTGGAAACGGGGAAGAAGCCTAGTAGAGGAATGATATACATTGAAACACATAAGAGAAAGGATAGGTCTTTTGTAAATAACGAGGCATTAACTATAGTGGTAAGTGTTTTGTAAGTCTTTTCTATGTTATCTTATTTTATTTGCATGTGATCATGTGAAAAATGTTATTTGAGTGTGTTTGCTTGTGGATTAAGATATATAATGATTATAGAAAAGTGGTTCACTTCACTTACATGCATTTTTCACTTTAAATTTTTGGTTGTGATCACACAAGCTTATAGTTCCAGCAAGTACTGAGCTGCAGAGGACTTTAAATAGACATTCTTATTTGGTTGGTGGCTCTCTTGTAAAGACACATGATTTTGAATTGAAAGTTCTGCATATCCTAATTTTTCTATGCTGCTACTAGTGTTCTTCTATATATTGTTCTGATTCTATAGTTTAGAGTTTTGAGCTATGTTGGTATTCGATAATATTAATGAAATATTCATGCTTTCAAATATTCAGGCGCTTGGATCTTATGAGATTTGCAAGTGATATAGACAAGAGAAGGAAGAAAGTGAAGAACTGCTAATTGAAATTTCTGTTATTTATTTCTTTTAAATTGAATAGTTTCTATTGACTACTTTTAAATAGGAACAAATTGAGTTGAATATGACACAGTCAAATGAACAATGAGGTGTCTCCTAATGATGCTGTTGGTAAAGTTTTGGGGGCTGAACACTCTGGGAGAGTTCGTTGCATGGGCATGGGAGCAGTGCCTACAAATACCTTTAGGAATGTGAGAAGTCGGCTTAATGGGATGACCATCTCCACTAATTCAGCTGGATCTTCTTCACCTACTACTGCTGCAATTTTACAGGAAAAAATCTATAATTTGGAGTCTAATTTACATAATTCACAGCAAAAGGTCACTAGTCTAGAGTCTAAGTTGCAGCAATCATTTGATATGATGAAAGCATACCTAATGATGAAGGAAGGAGGAATTCCCGAAGCGCTTGTTGACTTTTTTTCTTCCCGAGAGGTAAGTTTATAGTAAATTTATTTGTTAGGAATATAAGTTTAGATAGAGTAATATTCATTAAAAGTGGAGTCTAATTATTTAAATTGAACATGATGTTCATATCATCAATTCTAATTTCTACAACTGAAGATGAATAATAGTAACTACTGGCTAGCATTCGTCTTATCTACATATAGATGGTTCTAAAAAGTATTGTATTTTAAGAGTGTCACTTTAATTTGTCATACTTCATAATAAGATGTGACTCCATTTTAATATTGAACATGGGTTTAAATGCTCTTCAAAATTGAATTGTTAGGCTTATATCAAATCATCTTGATGCTTAACTTTATTGAAATTACTAATAACATCTTATGTTTACATATATGCTAATGATGCTGAAAGCGAGCCTACTACTCCCTTTGATGCTAGGAGATCGGCTGGTGATAGCAACAGACATCCGAGGACAAATATTTGAGATTTTTATGTAATTAGATAATATTGAAATATTGAAGTTGTTGTTTTATTTTACTTTTTAAAGAAAAACAGTAATAGTTATGTAGAACAATATCATATGAAATTATGTTTGGAACTATTGATATTGAGAATTTTTTTTATATATAGAGTTATGTCTTATATTGAGAAATTGTGTTATAAAAGATTTAGTTTTTAAATTTTGATATTAAAAAATAAATTTTAAATTTGAGAATATGTAAATGAGATGAGATTAATGAATGATTTGAAATTAAAAATAAATAAATAACTACAAGGTTTGTGGAGGTTTGAAAATCTCACAAAATAGTTAATTTGTGTTAAATTAAAAAATTAATTTGTGGGGATTTTAAACTGCCACAAAAGTGATTTAAAATTGCCACAAAAGTTTAATATAAAACTCTCACTAAACACATACAAAACCTCCACAATAGATTGTGGAGGTTTTTAAAAACCCCCCACAAAAGATCTCGTGGCACCTCAAATTTTGGAGGTTTTAGAATCCCTCAAACTATTTGGTGGGGGTTATAAACCTCCACAAAAAAAAAAAAAAAACTGCCACAAATAAATAAAAACCTTGTAGCTAGTGAGTAGTTTTCTTTATCATTTTCATTTAGAAAGTCATTTCATTATGCTCAATTATAAAGTATTTTAGTGCTTAATTTGAATACTACTTTAATTACTTTGAGTTAATGAATTTGTATAGAAAATATTAAAAAAGGAAGCAATAAAAACATCGAGAGAAGAAGTACTCAAGCAACACTTCTAGAACAACAATTCTAGAGATAAGATAGAGTTCTACTAAGTTTCTTTTGGGAGTTAAACAAGCCATGTGATTGCACCTCTAGGACCTCCATTTTAGAAGACACAATGGCGCCTCCAACGTCATGTATCTTGGTGTCTCCAATGCCAACAATGCCACCCTCTAAGGAGTGAATTTCAAGCACATTATTGGTTTAGCAAAATTTTTACTTTTTTCGAAGTAGTTTATAAAAGGTAGCATTTAAAAGATAGCTTTATAAAAATAGCTTTTTAAAAGTTGTAATATTTATATTTGGTAAATTAAATGAAAAGTGACTTTAATAATCACAAATAATAACAAATGTGTTTGGTAAAAATACTATAATAGACATTAATGTAAGAATTAAATTTGGATATTAATTAATATATAAGGTTATATTAGATTTTTAAATTTTGATAAATACAAGTCAATTTTAAAAAGCTCTTCATTAAGTACTTTAAAAAACTCTCATAACTTTTAAAGGCTGCAAGTATAAGCACATGAGCTTTTTAATTTATCAAACAAAACGAAATGAAAAACACAAGCACCTCTTCAAAAAGTTTTACCAAATCAAGTCGAGTTAATACTCAAATTGGCCCCTGAAATTTGACCTCCGACTCAATTTAGCCCTCAAGGTTTCAATTGACTCTAATTGTACCCTGAAATTTTGCCTCGAGCCTCAATTTGGCCCTTCCGGCGTTTTCCGTCACCGGAGAGCTGACCTGACAAATTTAAATGACACCTGGCAGTCTCAAAACGATGCCGTTTTACTGTTGGCACCGAAATTGTTAGAAACGATGTCGTATCCCTTAGGAAGGGGTTAAATGAAAATCCAAACACTAACCGCTCCAAAGGTGAGACTCAGTTGACCCTTTCTCTTCCTCCACTTCCTCTCGTTTTCCTTCCCGTCAGAGAAGCACCATGGATGTCACAGTAATGGAGCTTTGAAGCTTTTCTTACTTCTTTCTACCCCCATTGTGAAGATTAATTACCTGGGAGTCATCTTTTGAAAAACAGGTTAGTAACAAAATCGATGTTTTCAACTATCGTGCTCTGTTTTTATCAAAATGTTGGTTGTGTGTTGTTTTTCATTTTTTTCACCCTACTTGATCAGTGAAACTTTGGGAGAATGTGGTTGATTATGGTTGTTGATGATGATAGAATTTTTGTATGTTAGGGTTTAATTTTTTTGCATGTGTGTGGCTGTGATCAACCGAATCGTTCAATTCTTTATCCATTTGAGCAGTCTTTGATTCTTCATATTCTATTTTAAAATAACAATTATACTCCTTCATATCCCATTTTAATTTAATTGTTGATTGGATAATTTCTTGTAAAAACAAAATATTTTCTGTGCTGAACATTATATGCATCAATGACCACCATGAATGTTTAAGTGATAATCATGAACTGAGGATTTTGTATTTTGGCCAGTCATTGTAGTGTATTTAACTTTTGATTATTGTTTCGTTAACAGAGTTTATGCTATTTTTTTCATTATATTCGTCTTGTTCTTGATATTCCTTTCTTCCCTTATCCTGGCATAGTTTTCTACTTATCTTTATCACATTAAAAAAGGAACTTGTTTCCATATTTTCATCTAATGTAGCAGAACACATAAATTGCTAATATAGGACAATTCTTAAACTCAGTTGAACACATTCAATATCTGTATATGTACTATTCAAACAATTTCTCAAGCATCAAGCAATTATACAAATAATTGATTTCATATGTAACATGCTCTCCCAAACAGAGCAGCCTACTTGAGAATATTAAGAAAAATGTATGTGAGACTTAAAACTTTCTTATAATGATACTGACTGTAGCACTTATATATACAAAAGCATAAAAGATTATAGTCAGAAATCTCGTTAAACGAGACTAATAATTTTTCAAGAGTGCTTAGTTTTCATACAGCAAATACTAGGTCTGCCTAGTTTCTATGTAGTCAACGTTTATGTACAGCAAGCCTATTGAGCTTGAAGCATGAACAATTCAAAAAATTATCTTATATTCTACTAAAACTTTGCTTTTATTCAGAAAAAATGGCAGACAAGTACATGAAAACCCTTTCTGAAAAGTGATGGTTTGAGATTCTAAATATTTTTAAAAAATCATACATGGATTTCAATCCAAAAAGCAATTTTAGGTCCAAAAAGCCATATCAAAATGAACTCTTAAACAAGCGAGAAGCTTACTCCAACTAAAGCAGGAAAAGCTCATTATGAGTGAAGCAATTTTTTATACGAAGTTGCAACTATCAGTGTACTAATTAGTTAAATTCTAACCATCATGACATATTATGGTATTAAATAGGGGCGAAAAATTGAAATTAGTGTTGTTGTCAATTTTGTACTTGCTTTATTTTTTCATGTTTCATGAGTAAGGATTGCATGAGACAAATTGAAATTAGTGTTGTTGTCAATTTATTGTATTGTTCACTATTTCTGTTCACAATTTTACTAGGTTCCTCCATCAGACCTAACTCCACCTCCACAACAGGTGACAAGGCCTCACAAGTTGCAATCTAAGAGAAAAACAACTTTCAATGTGGACCCAATGCAAGGAGCAAGTTATGGGACAGCTGCACGCTTGGCAGAGTTTATGACATTCGTCCCCACCCCAGGCTTCAAACCACCAACAACAAAATAGAAAACGCTTTGCAATGTTGACTGGAAGTTGTGTAGAACATATTTTGTAGAGAGCATTTGATCAAACTATGCTCTTTTGATATTTTGTTACTATGTTATGTAGAGTAATCTGTTTTGGTTTAGGATATTTGCAACTATGTTATCTAGGGTATCTAAGGTATGATACAGATACTGCTATTGCTAATGCTGTGATATTGACAATGATTAATGACTATGAATTACTTAATGAATTACTTATTTCTGGGTCTTCTGTCAAGTGTAAGAACCACACAAGGTTTAATTAGATTTTCTTTTGTCATAACATCTCATCTATTTATATCTTTTTCACAAATGAAGTATACACTTAAATTTATTCACTAATGAAAGTGCATACTACATATATAGTTATTAGAGCCAATTTCTGATCTTGTCTTCATATACAGACTCATAGCAGCTTCATATATAATCTCAGTTTTAAAGAATTTTTACAGGATATATCATTAGCAAAGAGAACATAAAATTCTATTTCTATTTTCTCATTAAATACATAACAATGCTTCATTCACATAACTGATATACAGTTACATATATTTCATTCCACCTAATCCACAAGCTATAATCACAATTCCAAAAATAACAACAAACAGACAACATAATATTCCATATTTTTAATACTCTAATTTTAGCTTCAACTGCACTAATTTCCATCTCAGAGATATTTTTCAATGGTCTTCACTAACTGAACTTTCATTTCTGCCAACTATGGCTTCTTCTTCTTCAACATCTGCCCATTTAAAAAAGCCACACCATCTCTTACCGGTAGTCTACAACACAAAAAATCCAAAAAAAAATTTGAGAGGAAGAACAGCTACAAAATCAACAAGCATTTGAGAAATAAGACACACAATCAACTTGCAATAATTCAACCAACTCACATTATAGTTAGAGCATCCATAGAATGGTCTTCTGGATTGGAATCCGTCCCAGACCACCGAAGAATAGGACGCAACCCACAACCGCACCAATGCGGAACCTTCCCACCTCTGTCACCGTGTGTGTTCTTCATCCAGCCACCATGCGAATGAGATCTACCAGAGCTACCTGAGCTTTGGTTGCTGCTTCGCAACATTCTTCTCACCTCTTGGAGACACTCTTCGATTTGAGGAAATTAGAACTTCTAGGTTTTATTTGAAATTTTTAGGGGTTAAATTGAAGCCTTCAAACATTTTGCCATGTCATCTAACTGCTAGGGTGCCAGGTGTCTACCAAATTTGCCAGGTCAGCTCTCCGGTGACGGAAAACGCCGGAAGGGCTAAATTGAGGCTCGAGGCAAAATTTCAGGGTACAATTAGAGTCAATTGAAACCTTGAGGGCTAAATTGAGTCGCGGGTCAAATTTCAGGGGCCAATTTGAGTATTAACTCAATCAAGTCTAAGTATTTTATTATTTACACTATATATAAGAAATAACAAAACATATTATTTTAAGAATTATATAAAATAAAAATATTTTAAGAAAAAAAAGTTGTGCACCAAATATTTGTAGTGTGTATATTTATTTTAGGAAAAGTATAGGTAACCAACAAGATTTTTGAACAATGTGTAAACAATGTGAATTAATAGGGTTAAAAGAGTAAATTTAATTAGTAACATTAAATTAGAGTATAATGTATTTTCATTTGATTGGTGGTTGTTCATGTTGTTCAAAATTTTCATTGTTCCCTAGCACTCCCCTTTATTTTATATCCCAAATTCTATTATTATGAATAGCTTAATTAATATAACTATTTAATTGATTAGCTAGTTCTCTTGTAACTCCACAATTTATGCCACTTCAAATGTGTATACCAGTCTACCATGACCATGAGATTCGCTTTTTTGATCCTATAGGCTAGTTAGTCACTACACTACTACTGGTTACAAAATATATACAAATCAACCTTCTTTTCACACTTAATGGTGTTTGTAGAACAAGTAGTAAAATGGGCAACAAGGTTGGAACGCCATGCATGTGCATTCCCATAAAAAGAATGAAAAGAAAGGAAACAAGAGTTGCTGCTAATTTTCCTTCCATCAGTGATTTGAGCCTTGACAATTTTCTGGACGCCATTGAAGAACAAACTCCTACTCATCTTGACGTCCCATCTTTTCTTTGCCAAATCTGCTTTGAATCGAAGCCTCTAAACCAGTCCTTCGACTTGGAGGGTTGCACGCACTTCTACTGCACAAGATGCGTAGCCCAATACATCGTGGCGAAGCTCAAAGACAATGTGTTCAATGTCGTGTGCCCTGAGCCAACATGCTCTGGAATCTTGAACCCTAACCACTACAAATCAATTCTACCGAGCAATGTTTTCGAATGGTGGGAGCGCGTTCTAAGCGAATCGGCGATCCCTGAAAATGTCAAATTCTATTGTCCTTTCAGTGATTGCTCTGCCTTGTTAATCAACAACAATGATGATGGAAAAAGTAGGATGCTGGGATCGGATTGTCCTCATTGCAAGAGAAGCATTTGTGTCAAGTGTCAAGCACCTTGGCATACAGAATTGAGCTGTGAGAAATTTCAGAAAAAGAATAACAAAAGCAATGATCTGATGCTGGATTTAGCCAAGAGAAGGAAGTGGAAACAGTGCCCTAATTGCAAACGCTACGTTGAGAAGACAGATGGCTGCAATGATATAACATGCAGGTCCGTTTCCTTTTTTTTCCCTTCTTATATATAAATATGGAAAATATTTGAGAAACCATTAAATTAAAAAAAATCAACCATCCTATAATCCTTATTTTTCTTTTTAATTATTGTTAAAATAAATAAATAATTTTAGATTTGATAAATATATAATTATAGATATTAAATATATAAAATTATAAATGTTAAATTAAATAAAATAATTTTAATTATTATTTTTCTAACGCGTTACTCTAGTAAATTGGGATTATATATATACTACTTTACTCGTACAATAAAACCGAGAACATGACAAAATAATAGTATATAATTTTATTTGAAAACTTTCATGATAAATTACAAAAATAATTATGAATTATTAAATTATGTTTAAAAAACTATTAAATTTGTTAACAAATACCCTTAAATTATTTTAAAACATGATAACAATAAGAAGATACTATTTTTATAAGTGGCAAAAAAGTATTTGACAAATTGTTTCTAGATTTAATTCAAAATATTTTATATGAATATTTAAATAATTATTTATATGAAAAAAATTAAAATTAGGTTTCTAGATTCTTTTTATTTTAAAAATATTTTTGGGACAGGAAGATTCTACGAGGCTTAGAGAAAGAGGAGGTTGAATCTATGGTCTTCTTTAATTTTGATTAATTAAGCCTTAAAACCAGAAATTATAATTTGGCTTCTGTTTAGTCTACGCAACGATTATATAGGAGACAATTTCGTTTTATCTCACAAAACCAAAAAACAGAATTAATGTAGAGAAGAAAAAGGTGACACAACCATATATCCTAGTTTAATTGCTTTATGCAATGCAACCTACATTCAGTCTCCACCACAACGTTGATGGAATTTTCACTATCTTTTAAGTATTACATACACCAATTTTCTAGGACTCAACATAATCCTATCTGAATCACATCAAACTTCAACATAAACTTGATTTGGTTATGTATATACCTAAACTAGACACACTAAGGTAGCGTTTGGTGGAGAGATAGAGACAGAAAGACTAAGACTGAGAGACAGAGACTAAGAGACAGAGATTGAAATAAATTTCAGTATTCTGTTTGGTGCAAAGTGGAAGACAAAAATTAAAACAAGAATAAAATTCTAATTTAATTTGTACAAAGGATAAAATTGGAATTAATTAATTGAAATGAAAGTATTTTAGGTATAAAATGTTATTAAAGTTTCAGTCTCTATCTCTAAAAATTTTAGTCCCCTGTGTTCCTATTTTTTGGAGGTACTGAAATACTGAAATTTTGAAGACAGAGACAGAAATTTTAGTACCAGTCTCTGAACCAACAAACATGATATTGAGTCTCAGTTTCTCAGTCTCTATCTCAGTACCTCAAAACAAATGGTACCTAAGTGTTTATCCAACTTAGCAAGAGATATCTCTTAGGTACTTGATACAAAACAGAATTACAACCAAAAGAAATCTGAAATAACTTTTGACTTTTCTCTCAAGTGTATCACTCAACCTTTTCTCTCAATGGTTTTTAACAATGTCTCTCTCTTTTGCCTTTTACTTCAAAATGAAATAAAGAAAGATATACATTAAAACAGAAATACAAACAGTAAAATATGAAGGAGATGATGATTCACAGTCTTAATTCTAGATGAGCTCAAAACCTTGTTCTTCATCTTGGCGGAGTGCTTCTTTTAATATAGGTGCAATGTTTCCAAGACTTCAAACTCTGTTGTGAAGTTTTTACTTTTCTCTTTCTCTCGAGTTCTCTCTCCTTGGTCTCCAATGAGATTCATTTTTCTTTTTGTATCTTTCTTTGAGTCATGGTTAGAGTTTTTTCAAAGTCAACTTCTTGGTCCTTGAACTAGTTGAGATCCTTCCTTCTCTTTTTTCAATCAACCTAAAAAATTAGGAATTTTGAATTAGGTCTTAGCACCGTAGTAGACACAGCAGTAGTACCATTCAACTTTTTCAATAAGCTTAGCAAAATTCAAACCATTAGATTTGTGTTTTGGCTCCAAGAAACACTTTCAACCATTGATTCACAACAGAGAAGTTCAGCCACTACTTTCTTTATTTTTTCTAAAACGGTGTTGCAGAGAGTAAGAAAAGATGTGAAGTAATTAACTTGCATGCAAAAGGAAACAAATTACCTTTAACCTTTGAACTTGCTTAACATACTTTTGATTAACTTGATTTGACATTAGCTTTCTTGATTTGCTTTCCCTTTCCTTCTTTTTTGGTGTTTGAGTTCGAAAGTGAAGCTGTGGTGTTTACCTGAAGGGAACTTCTAAAACTTAGCTTAGGGTAACTTCTCTTTTGCTTGATTGACATTGGACTTGGTTTAGAGTTTAACTTGTATTCAGCTTCATTGTGATCACTTTGTTTCATTGGTTTGGGCTGCAACAACTTTAGGCATTCACACTCAATCAATTCATCAAAAACCACTCGAGTTACTAACCCAATTTAATTATGTTTGTCATCATCAATGTGTTATTTATTTTTCTAAGTCAACAGGATATTAACAAAAAAATATTTTAAAATAATTCCAAAATTTTATGTATATATAAATTGTCTCATTTTTCTATTATGCTAGTAAAAAATTATATCAAAATTTGACCTTTAAAATTTATTTTAAAAATGCATATTTATCTATTAAACACTTGTTATTTTTTAATATATTTTGAGGGTATTTTATCATCAGCAAATTTTAATGGTGAGTGGTCACAAATATTTACAACTATAATATAATTAAAGTTCTGTATACTTTATTGAATTTATTGAGCAAGTATGGAAGGAGACAGATGAAAAAATTATTTCGTGGTAACATGTTACATTTCCTTGTTGAAATGTGTGAATTCACCAATTAAGTTTATCATTATAACGTGAAAGAGAAAAGATTTCGACACCAAAAGAAAAAAGGAGAAAGATTTAATAACCAATTTTTTAGTCAATAACTAGCAAAATTTTTTCTTTAAATCTCTGTTTCTCTTTCTTAATCTTTTTCTATCTATTGTATAGCTTTCCACTTCTAGAAAGTTGTTATGTAGTTAGTTGTATTATGCTTGCCATACTATTAATGCTTCTAACTTTATTACTTGGGTGATTAGTTAGCTGTAAATTTGTTAGTTAGTTAGGAGAAGATATTTTGTATGGCAACTACTCAAATGAAGATGCTAAAAACATCTTTTTATGAAGATTCTTGTGTTAAAAGTGTACTTTGTTTGTTTAGCCACACTTTAAAAAAAATAACACTTTTGTAACACATCAAAATCAAACCATACATTTCATCATCTAATGGTAAAAAAGAAGCATCTTCATATAAAGACAATAATAAAATCTTCATGGTAGTATCCACCATTTTGTATTAGCTATGTATTTAAGGAACAGAACACAGTATAATAGAGTTGAGATTTACCATTTCACTGAAATCACTTTTTCAAATTCACTGGTCTCTCTCGTTCAGTTCTCTCTCAATTCTACGGGAGCACACACAAAATTACTCTCTAAGCTCACTTTCATCATGGTGTGAGCGTGGATTGAGATGGTGTGTGACAAAATAGCTCGGGATTGAGAAAGTGAACATGATTTTGCATGAGATTTTGAATCAATTGTGAATTTAGCTGAAAGATTCACAAAATTGACGCCATGGGGCATTCAATCAAGATTTGGAACCAGAGGTGAACCTATAAATGCTGAATCAATTGCTGCGATCTTGAATCAAATGTTGAAGTTTCAAGCTGGAGCTGGAAAAGGATGTGGTAGCTTCAATCCAAGCACAGATCCTTCCAGTCCCTATTTCCTCCAACCCTCTGAAAATTCTGGTATTTCCTTTACGCCTATCTTGATGAATGGATCTAATTACAGTGAATAGTGTAGATCGATGACTTTAACTTTACACTCTAAGAATAAATTTGATGGATCAATTAAGAAACCGAATGAAAACGAAGATATCTTTGAGCAATGGGAAAGGTGCAACACTTATGTGATAGCATGAATAAACTTGTGCTTGAGTCCTGAAATATCCTATAGTGTCATTCGGAACAATTTGGCCTATATTCTATGGAACGATTTGAGGAGAAAGTATAATCATGGAGACAGATTTAGAGTGGCTGAGCTAAGGGAGGAATTGTATGCAGTAAGGCAAAGTGATTTGTCCGTGACTGCCTATTTCATGAAGCTGAAGCCACTTTGGGAAGAGTTAGATAGCTTTCAACCGATTTCACTATGCAATTGTGGAGAGAAATGCTCGTGTGATCTTGGAGTAGTGAGAAGATATAGAGCTGAAGGAAATTTTGTTAGGTTCTTAAGGGGATTGAGTGAACAATTTATTGGTGTAAAGTTTTAGATCATACTAATGAATCCTCTCTCAGACATTGGTTCAAGTTTTTCACTACTTACTCATCAAGAAATGCAATTAATTGGAGATGATAGTGAGTCTAAGATTTTGATGAGCGCAACATAGGCCAAAACTCAAGACAACAACAAAGGCCCTGAAACAAACACTGGCAGAGGAGAGAATACCTATAGTATGGGGAGAGGAAGAGGAAAGACTCATGGTGGAAGAGGGCAAGGTAGAGGAAGAGTGATCTGCAATCACTGTGGTAAGAACGGTCACATAGTAGATGTTATGTTTGCTTTCGCAAACATGGTCTAGCACCACATTTGAAGGAAAGATATGGTGATGATGCTGCAGTCAACTAGGCAGCCACTGATGAGAATCACGATGAAACCAGTGTAGACCAAAGGCAGAAAGATGAGGAACTAGCTTTGGAGTTCACTCAAGAGCAGAAGCTCGCTTTACTCTTGTTAGAGAATCATTAGAATCAATTTAAATCAGTTAGTATCGTTTATATTTATATAGCATATCTGTATATTAATTGTAGGATTTTATACTTTTATTACTTTGATTCTTCTAGCACCTATATATACCCCTTGTGTATTGTACTTTTGATCACACTGAATAATACACAAAACTCTTTCTTCAGCTTAGTCTCTTGTTTTTAATATGGTATCCTTCTTGAGGATGATAAGTTGATTTTCTTCTGGTGAAATCACCGTACTTTCATACTTTTCTTCCGTGCCATTTTTTTCCTCTCTCTTTTGTCAATGCTTTGATGCTTTTCTTACGTCACCGATTAGCTCATCCATTACTTACTTATTCTCATTGAGAAACCATATGTTTTTCATCACCTTTCGATAGTTTGTCATCTCTTCGCACTTTTTTACTTTTCAGCAGTTTTCCGGCAGTTCGCCATCTTTTCAGTAGTTTTTCTGCAGTTGGCCACTCTTGCGACAGTTTCGTTTGCGTTCCCTTCCTGCAGTTCCGTCTGCGTTCTCTTCCGGCAATTTCGTCTATGCTTCCTTCTGGCAGTTTCATCTGTGTTTCCTTGTGGCAGTTTCATCTATGTTTCCTTGTGGTAGTTTCGCCTGCGCTTCCTTCTGGCAGTTCCATTTAGGCTTCCTTCCGGCATTTCCGTCTGCGCTTCCCTCCGATAGTTTTGTCTGCGCTTTCTTCAGGCAGTTCCGTTTGCACCCATTCTATCAGTTTAGGCATGTTTTTTATATAGTTGTTTCAAATAAGTTTCAAACTCAAGAGCTTAGTTGTCTCCTCTTGCAGTACTTTGTCCTCTTTTTTCGACTCTTTATCGACGCTTTGGTTCGTCACCGCTACTACCCCCGCCTTCGTCTCGTTGTGAAGTTTTCAATGCCACCAGAATCGCCGCCGGAAGCCGCCAGACGCGTCACCCAAAGTTTCCTGTTTGATTGAAGTGCTCCTCCTTCCAGCGTCGTTCGATCCGCGTCCAGATCGAAGGCTCAACGTTACGCCACGTGTGGGCCAGCAGCTTCACGGACCCGCACTCGACCCTGCTGCCTGACCCGACCCGTGTACCAACCCGCGTGCCCCTCCTTGCCTCGTCAGTGCTTGATGCGCTCTTCTTCTCCATTCACGCGGCATCTGACGTGGCATCTGACGTGTTGCTGACGTGCCAACTAGTGGAACTCTCCCTAAGATTTTTTTGGTGAGCTCTTTCCGATTTTACGATCCATTTTCTTGTTCTCTGCTCCGAATTTGCAGTTTTCTCTCCTCTCTCCGATCTTTGTCTCTACTATTATGGATACTTCATATATTTTTGCTACCAGAGACAGAAAGGGTAAATTTTGTCGAAACTGTAACTGTTCTGGGCACTTCTTTTCAGACTGTCCTTTTGTTGAATGTCACAAATGTCAACAGAAAGATCACATTAGCTACAATTGTCCACAAGTGTTCTGCCATTACTGCAAGCTCTCGGGACATTTTATTACTGCCTGTCCTACTTGCCCACCACGTCCTGGTCACCTCGAGCATCATTCTCATCCCAACTTATCCAAGAATGCATCTGCTTCTGCTATCTCTGCTACTGAATCTACCACATCTTCTCCTCTCAACCTGCCTTCTGTCTCTCTCTCTGATATTGCATCTCTTCTTAAGCATCTTCTCTCGCTTTCTGGTAATACTCCTGCTGCTTTTTTTACTTCTCCAGGTAATTCTAAATGGTATTTTGACTCGGGTTACTTTAATCACATGTCTCCGTTGCGTGATCTTTTCTCGTCTCTGTCTACCACTACAAATGCACATTCTGTCAATACTGCTAATGGTTCCATCTTGCACGCAACACACAAGGGTTCTATCTCCCAGTCGACTCTTAATATTCCTGATACTTATTATATTCCCAACCTGAACTTTAATCTTATTTCTGTTGGACAACTTGTTGATCGGGGTTTTGATGTCACTTTTTCCATGTCTGGTTGTCATGTACAGGATCGTCAGACGGGACAAATCATCGGGACTGGACGTAAGGTCAGAAGGTTGTTTGAACTCGAGAATCTTCATATTCCTTCTGTGTCAAATCTATGTGCTGCTTCTTCTCCGTCTACCCTTCAGTTATGGCATTAACGTCTTGCCCACAGCTCCTTAGGAAAATTGCGTCCTCTTGTACCTCAGGGTGTATTGGGTCAGGTTCCTACTGAGTCTTTTGATTGTATTTCTTGTCAAACTGCCAAACAACCTGCTTTATCGTTTCACAGTAATTCCTCTCTTGCTTGTTCTCCTTTTGATCTTATCCACTCTGATGTTTGGGGCCCCGCTCCCACCGTTTCTATGGGAGGAGCTCGATACTTTGTCATTTTTATTGATGATTATTCACGCTTTACTTGGGTTTATTTGATGACTAATCGCCATGAGTTACCTCGGATCTATATTAACTTTGCCACTATGATTAAAACTCAGTTTTCCAAAGTCATTAAGCTTTTTCGACGCGATAATGCTATGGAATACTGTGATTCCAAACTTTTAGCCTTTCTTGCAGAACAGGGTACTTTGTCTGAGTTTTCTTGTCCTGGTACTTCTCAACAAAATGGCCAAGCTGAACGTAAATACCGTCACATTCTTGACTCTATTCGTGCAATGCTTCTTTCTTCTTCGTGTCCTGAGTATACTTGGGGTGAAGTTGTTCTTACTATTGTTCATGTTATCAATAGACTTCCTTCTTCTGTTCTTGGTAATGTTACTCCCTTTGAGTGTCTTTATCATACCTCTCCAGATTACAGTTCTCTTCGAGTTTTTCGGTTCTGTCTGTTTTGTTCTTCAGCCTCACGAGCACAGTAAACTTGAACCTCGTGCTCGTATGTGCTGTTTTCTTGGTTATGGCACTGAACACAAGGGTTATCGTTGTTAGGATCCTCTCTCTAAACGTATTCGTATATCTCGTCATGTTGTCTTCTGGAAGCATCACATGTTTTCTCGTTTTTCCTCATTTGAGTCTATTCCTCCCACTCAATCACCTTTCTTCACTAACCGCAATGTTGACCTTTTTTCTAGTGATGATTCTACAGGTTCTATCTCGGGTCATCCTCTACAGCCTCTTGCTCTTTCGCCTTCTCCATCTCCCGATGATTCCAGACCGGACGGCGATCCCGTTTCTACTATCATGCCTCCTCCTCCCACTCGCTCTTCTAGGTTAAGGAATCCACCTCCTCATCTTCTTGATTATCATTGCTTTTCTACTATTTTTCATCAACATAAACCTAAGTCATTCAGAGAAGCCTCCACAAATCCAAATTGGCAACAAGTAATGCAGAAAAAAATACAGGCACTTGAAAAAGTACACACTTGGGATTTGGTTGATCCTCCTTCTAATCAGGAAGTTGTGGGCAGTAGATGGGTATACAATATCAAGACTCGCTCTGATGGCTCTATTGACTGTTATAAGGCACGCTTGGTTGCTAAAGGTTGTACGTAAGAGTATGGTATAGACTATGAAGAGACTTTTGCTCCTGTTGCTCGTCTCACATCTGTTAGAGCTCTTCTTGCCATTGTTGTGGTAAAAAAAAGTCTCTCAGTCAGATGGACGTGAAGAATGCATTTCTTAATGGAGATTTGAAAAAGAAGGTCTATATGAAACCACCTCCAGGTTATCCTTATCCTTCTAACAAAGTCTATCTTCTTCGCAAGGCACTTTATGGTCTTAAGCAAGCTCCTCGTGAATGATTTGACAAGTTCAGCACCACCATCTGCAATCTCGATTTCACTTGCAGTACTCATGAGAATGCGCTTTTTATTCGTAAAAGTGCACACATGATCATTACTAGAGATGATGTTGATGGTATCTCTGATCTCAAAGCCTCACTTCACCGTACCTTTGAGATGAAAGATCTTGGTTCTCTCAGCTATTTTCTTGGTCTTGAGGTCATCTCCACAGATGATGGCATCTATCTCTCTCAGGCTAAGTATGCTTCAGATCTTCTTGCTCGCGTTGGGATTACAGATAGTCACACTGAGTCTACTTCTCTTGAGCCTAATGTTCGATTTATCCCTATGGATGGCACTGTTTTAGATAATCCGCCTCTCTATCGACAGTTAGTTAGAGGTCTCGTCTACTTGACTGTCACCCGACTAGGCATCGCCTATCCAGTTCAAGTACTTAGCCAGTTCTTGTCAGCTCCCCGTACTACTCACTATGCGGCAGTTCTTTGCATTCTTCGCTACATCAAAGGCACTCTATTTCATGGCCTTTATTTTTTTGTCCATTCCTCTTTGTCCCTTCAGGCATACTCCGATGTTGATTGGGCTGGTGATCCTACTGATCGTCGTTCTACTACTGGTTACTGTTTTTTTTTTGT
This sequence comes from Arachis hypogaea, assembly GCF_003086295.3. Classification (NCBI taxonomy): domain Eukaryota; kingdom Viridiplantae; phylum Streptophyta; class Magnoliopsida; order Fabales; family Fabaceae; genus Arachis; species Arachis hypogaea. The sequence continues at coordinate 55,553,054 of NC_092048.1, forward strand.
GACGCTCTCATTTCTTGGCGTGCTAAGAAGCAAACGTTCACTGCTTGCTCAAGCACAGAAGCTGAGTACCGCACCCTCGCTGACACCACTACTGAGGTTATCTCAATTTGTTGGCCTCTCAAAGATTTGGGTGCTCCTGAGTCGTCCCCTACTGATGTTTTTTGTGATAACCGCAGTGCTATTCAGATTGTCCATAATGATGTGTTTCATGAACGCACCAAACACATTGAGATTGATTGTCACTTTGTTCGGCAACGTATCCTTATTGATGCTGTTCGTCTCATTGCTGTTGGAACACTGGATCAGACTGTTGATATCTTCACGAAAGCTAATCACCCAACTCGTTTTCAGACTTTGTTATCCAAACTCAAGATGGTATCCTTAGCTCCCACTTGAGTTTTAGGGGAGATGTTAGAGAATCATTAGAGAATCATTAGAATCAATTTAGATAAGTTAGTATCGTTTATACTTATATAGCATATCTGCATATTAATTGTAGGATTCTATATTTTTATTACTTTGATTCTTCTAACACCTATATATACCTCTTATATATTGTACTTTTGATCACACTAAACAATACACAAAACACTTTCTTCAGCTTGGTCTCTTGTTTCTAACAACTATATCTTCTTCAGCACCAAGAGTTGCAGCATATATATAGCACCAACCAAATAATTGCCCAGCCTTCATCAATGAAAGGTAAAAGAGTGATTTGGGTTCTCCATTTTAAGTCAAATGTAATGGCTAAGAATAGTAATAAAATAGAAATGTCAAAATCTTGGATAATTGACAATGGAGCAACTAACAATGTGTTATATTCACTCTTAACATTTTGACACATTTTTTCATTTCCCACCAATTATTGTTAGGCTTCCTGAAGGTTCTTATACCACTAGCGACATAATGCGAATCATCTCATTTTCCGATAGACTTTACCTTACAAATACTCTTTATATACCTACATTCAACTTGAAGTCTGTTTCATCACTTACTTCTAATTTAAAGTGCAAATTAGAAGTCTCTAATTCTATTTATGAGATATAGGTTCATCATAGAAGATGATTGGAGTAGCTAAAGCAGCTAGTGGCCTTTATGTTTTTGGAAAATCATGCACATCATGCATTCAACATTGCCTCACAAATAAGTACTGCTCAAACTGTTAATAGTTCAGATTCAAGTAGAATTTGGCATAATAGGCTAGGGTAGTTATCACAAAATTGAATGATTGTAATGAAAAGTATGATTTCATAGATTGTGAATTGAATAAAAGTCCAAGTGACCTCTGTCACTTTAGAAAGCAAAAGAAATTGCCCTTTTCTCTTAGTACAAGCAGGGCAGATTCTTATTTCGATTTAATACACATGGACATTTGGGAGCTTAAGTGCTTATTTGGGCGCCATTGTTTTTATAAAAAAAAAAATTTTTTTAATGAAAAAAGATTTTTTTTTTAGTGTGTTTGGCAAATTTCTAATAGTAAAAATAAAAGTACTAGAAAAATAAAAAAAAATCTTTTTTGAGAAGCTGTAATTTACATCTTTTTTTAAAAGATCTTTTTCTCTTAAAAAAAGATGTTTTTCATGTAATAAATAAACAAAAAAGTACTTTTATATTGTTATACCCAAACATAATTGATAAATAAAAAGAACTTTTTACATGAGATACCCAAACATAAAATTACTTTTACTTTTTCATAAGATCTTTTAAAAAAAGATAACTCGAAAAAAGATCTTTTCTTAGAAGCTCACCCAAACAAGCTCTAAATATGGCTCAAAAATTTGGTTATGGGGTTTAGGGTGGTGTATTGGTTGGGAATGGGTGAACCTAGTGTATTTACGCATGGATGGAGGTGTCAGGTAGAAGGGCAACACGCGGGGGGCGTGTTGCACCACGCGGGGAGTGTGTTGGACATGTGACAGCATCCTGGCCAACATGTGGAGGCGTGTTGGACACGTGGCAATATATTAGCCAACACGTGGGGGCGTGTTGAATGATTTTCACAATACTGTAATACACTTCAAATATCAATATTCAACCAAAACACTATCTCTATTTCCATATTAAAAATAATTTCTGCCTAAATATACCTTAAAAAATGGCCACAAATATTTTTTTTTTAAAGTAGTTGATGATAGGAGCATATTTACATGGATTTACTTGATGGAACAAAAAGCTGAGGCTTCCAATTTAGTAAAATGATTTGTTCAATTTGTGAAAACACAATTTTTAAAGAATACCTAGTTGCCCTGATTCTAAAAAATCTGTAGAAGTCATCAAATCAAACAACGGACCTGAGTTTAAGATGCTTTCATTTTATGATTCCACAAGCATTTAGCATCAAACTTCTTACATCGAAACGCCACAACAAAATAAAAATCGTAGAGAAAACATTAGAACATTCAGCATCAAACCTCTTAAGTTTAAAAAATGATCTAAGTTTATTTGGCCACTCCAATCGTGTATATCGTTCCTAGGTCTATTCTTGTTTCGAGATGCTATATTTAATGTTTGAATTGAATTTACAAATTCTAATTAAAATCCTATAAGGAAGAATTTATGGAAACGGAAATGTTTGATAATCAAAGAAAATCAGTCAAAAACAGCCATAACTTGTCTTATTTAGCATTCATTAATTGTTGCGACAATTAATTAATGCTAAATAAGACAAGTTCTGACTGTTTTTTTTTTGTCTACCTAACATTACTCTTATGGAAAATGAACACGAATCTCATAAAAGGTAATCAGAACAAGAAAAGTAAACATTTGAAAAGAATAAGTACTAAAAAATTTAGGATTTATAATTTAAAATTTAGAATAAAAAATAATATATTTTAAAATAATTAACCAAAAAATAATTAGTTCCTACTCTTCTTATGTTTCATTGATATAGAACTGTTTAATGATTGGGCATAAAGGAAAGTTGGACTATATCCAAAATCAACAATATTTAAAAAAAAAAAAACAGAAAATAATATATATTTATAAAAAAAATTAAGGAACTAATGTTTTTAGTAAAAAAAAATAAAAAATTAATTAGTATTGATCGAAATACAAAATAAATAAATAAATAAATATTGACCACCTTTTCATATTTATCAACCCATGCTTATTATGGGTCTTTGATGTACTTACACTACATATTATTATTACTATTATGATTTGGCTAATTAATACTAGCAAGAAGCATCATCCATTACGACAAAGAAGTTGTAACTTGTAACTTATCTCATAGGTATAGTGTTTGTTATTATTATTTTGGCAAAAAAGAAAAAGTAACAAAGCGCTATTTTGTCCTTTTCTCTTTTAGTTTTTTAGTTAGTAATTTGATTGTTTCTGTTTTCATGTTCATAAACTGCAGGTGTCATCACAGGTTCTGTTACGGCTGTGGAGTTAGCTACGAACCCCAACCTAACATAATCCACCAACAATGCTTTTGCCCATTAAATAGAAATGCATATGATTAAGACTTGGTGATTTTAGAATTGGGAAAAAACAAACAATCAGTGGCATAGTGTAATTTGGTTTAAGGTATTGAACATTCAAATTACTAGTTCATATTTTTATATTAATTAGAAGCATAGTTGATCTTTTGTCGTTGATTTTTTTTTTTTTCCATTTTCAATCTAGAGTTTTGTTGCTCATTTTATTTCTTTTATTATGTGCGTTATTAATTGGTTCCTTTAATAATTACTATTTAATCTTTTATCTGGGATACTTCTTAATAGAAAATTAAAGGCATTTTAATAACTTTTTTCAAGAGGATTTGTGTAAGCAATTTTCTCCTACCAATTTATTCCATCGATAGGTTGGGTTGTCATTAATAAGGCATGATATATTTAGGGTTAAAAGTAAGGCTCAGTTATTTGTATATTAGAAACCAACGTGTGTTATTCAATGATATTTGGAGAGCATTGTGTATTACTCTACTATGGGCCTGCTTTAAATTTTTGAAAGAAACAAAAAGTTGAAGACGTTTTGTGGCAGAGTGATTTTTCTTTTATAATAAACTAGGCAAAACGGCATCGACGACTTGATTAAATTTCTTTTAAAATTTTGTAGGAAGAAAACGTCAGTGACGTAATGTGTAAACTTTTTTTTTTTAAATTTTATTTTAAGCAAAACGTCAACGACGTGTTGTATATTAATTTTTTTTTAAATGAAAACATCAGTGACATTTTGTTAGAATATATATTTTTAAATTATTTTTTGGTGAAAACGTCGTTGACGTATTGCAAAAAAGAAAAAACGTTAGTAACGTTTTGTGAAAACGGCAGTGACATTTTGTGCTAGAGGAAATAAAAAAATATAAAAGTAACTATAAAAGAAGTTCTGGATTGTGTTAAAACGCAAAAATGGAGTATGAGAGTAAAGTTTAAGTGAAGTAATGAGAGCTTTGTTCTACAAAATGTGCTCAGTTTGAGAGAGTGAAAAAAATTTGTGAGTGAGTATGATGAGTGTATGAAATGGAGGGTTATATTAGTTTAAAAATATATTATAATGGTCAGATTTTATCTCATACACCTGAAGGTGTGAGTTTTTTATGTGAGAATCCATGTGTTATTGTTGTTCCTCTGTTAATAACATATGAAGGACTTAAGAGTATACTTTCTCAAAGTGTAGATCATCAAGTGCACAAAAGAGTCATAAATATTCTGTATAGGCAGCCTGTGCTAGTATTTGGTGGTTTTGGCCAATTTCAAATAATGCATGTGACTGATGAAGATAGTATGCAAAGAATGTTTTTTACCTATCATCAAACTAGAGCACAGACCTCACTTATCGAGTTGTATGTTGAGTTCGAAGAAATCGATGATGTTGACTTTCCAGAACCCAACATAGACTAGGTGGGTTATAATACTGAAAGCGATGAAGAGTTTGAAGGTAATTATGAAGTTGTTGGTCCAACTGAAGATGTAGAGGAAGATGAGATAATGGTTGAAAGAGATGTGGCTGATGTTGCAAATGCACTAACCGGACAACATCCATATGGAGAGCCATCTTTTATGCATGCTTTGAATCTGGATGCCATGCATGCACCAGAATTTCCTGAGTACGTCAATACAGGTAATTTTGTTGTTGTTGTTATTTACTTTTTTAATATTAGTAATATTATTATTTGTTTTGCTTTTATGTTAGTATTATTTTTAATTTTTAGATTGTTATTACTATTTATTGTTCTCATTATTATTAATAATAATAGAATATTATTTAGATTTATTTTTGTTTTATTATTGGTACAGCCCCAGCTGTTGTAGCTACCAGTGAATTTGCTGTTGGAATGGAATTTAACTCTAGAGAGGCTGTTACTAAATCAGTTAAAGAGTATACCATTCGAAGAGAAGTTGATTATAGGGTATATGAATCAGAACCAACAACATTCTATGCTAAATGTGTACAGTATGGAATAAGTTGTGATTGGCTTATCAGAGTTAGTCTTATGAAAAGACAGTATTGTTGGGTGATAAGGAGGTACAATGGTAGTCACACGTGCACCAGAAGTACCATATCTCAGGATCATGCTAAACTGGACTCTGAAACAATTGCAGAAGCAATAAAGCCATTAGTTGAGGCTGACCCGTCCATAAAGGTAAAATCTGTCATTGCTGAAGTACAATCGAAGTTCAACTACACGATAAGTTAACGCAAAGCATGGTTGGCCAAGCAAAAGGCAGTGAAAAAAATATTTGGTGGGTGGGAATCTTCATATGAAGCTTTGCCCACATGGTTTGAAGCAATAGTTGCAAAAGAACCATCAGCAGCTGTTGAGTATGAAACTGCATATGGCTATCGAGGGGATGAGTTAGTTGAAGATCTCCGGATTCTGACACGAGTCTTCTGGGCTTTCTACCCATGCATTAAAGCATTCAGAAGTTGCAAGCCAGTGGTTCAGATTGACGGCACACATTTGTATGGAAAGTATAAAGGAGCTCTTTTAGTTGCAGTATCACAAGATGGCAATGGAAATATCGTGCCGCTTGCATTTGCCATAGTCGAAGGTGAGACTGCCGATGCCTGGCACTTTTTTCTTAGCCATTTGCAAACACATGTAGTTAATCGGGATGGTGTTGCCCTTATCTCTGATCGACACGAGTCAATCATCTCAGCTGTGGGTCGTAGTAATGGAGCATGGGAATATCCGAGAGCTATTCATATGTTTTGCATCCGACATATAGCATCCAACTTTTTGAGGAGTTTCAAGGCACCACACCTGCAGAGGCTAATTGTCAACATTGGCTATTCTAGAACAATGCGTGAATTTGATATGCGTTACCAGAGATTATGTGAGCGGGGGGAGGCTTACAAGCAGTGGTTAGACCGGATCCCTCGACAGCAGTATGCCTTGGCGTATGATGGTGGACATCGTTGGGGCCATATGACAACTAACCTAGTGGAGTGCATTAATGGAGTATTGAAAGGGGCACGCAATCTTCCGGTCACAGCCCTTGTTAAGGCAACTTTTTACAGGCTAAATGCATTGTTCACAAGGAAGAGAGCTGAGGCTGAGGCTCGTATAAGTGCAGGACAACTATTCTCTGAATATGCAACTCAGAAAATTCTGTCAAATCAGCGCTCAGCGGGGAACATTCAAGTTAACCTATTTGATAGGCAGAACGAGGTATTTGAAGTGCGCGAGATGCCAAGTGGGTTGGAGTTTGCAGTAAACTTGCGCCTTCAGCATTGTGATTGTGGTGAGTTTCAGGTGGATCGAATTCCATGTCGCCATGTATTTGCCTGCTGTGCAAACCAGCGCTTGGATTAGAAACAGTATGTGCACGAGGTTTATACGATGGGTGAGATCCGAAAGGTATACAAGACCCGATTCAGGCCACTAGGAAACCCAACAACATGGCCTGTGCATCAAAGACCAAGACTCGTACCCAATCCCAACCTCAAGCGAGTGGCCAAAGGTCGTCCTAAGAAAACTCGCTTCTTGAATGAGATGGATATTCGTGATCTACGTGGTCCTAGGCGTTGTAGGCTTTGTGGCGGTGAGGGTCATAGTCGAAGCAGATGCCCGCGCCGTGGTGAAACCAGTGCTAGTGGATCGGCTCCAAACTCGTAGTCTGTGACCTTAGTTGTTTCCAACATCTTAGTTAGTATGATATTCAGTTGTATTTGGGATCTTAGTGATTTCTGTCATTATCTGTAGTATTATGTTCAATTATAGTTTGTCATTTGCGGTGCATCCAATACTTTATCTAGCCTTATGTTTGTATTGAGTCATGTGACACTTATTTTGCGTAAGTTAATTTACAAGTTTGCTTTGACTAGAGAATTAAATAAAACAACACAATGGGTACATAATTAAAACAATAAAATAAAATTACATTCCCTGAACGTAAACCATAAACAACCGAGCTAACTCATTTAAATATACTTTTCTTAACGGTTTCGGCCACCTTAGAGCATCCCTTTTTTACCCTCTTCTTTATCAATGACGGGCTCCATCTAGATCGACTCTTACGGGCCGGATCAATCCTAAGGTTGTAACCTTTACTTTGACCTTGGACATCTGTAGGATAACACAAATATAGTCATGCTCAATACAAACCAACACATATATTGATATAGATCAATGATAAATACAATTCTAGTCAACAATAACAATTAAATTACCTGAACCAGAATCGTCATCCATAACATCATCACCTGTACCAGGTTGATCAACCTCATCCTCATCTGCAAGAGTCTCATCAACCATATCCTCACTTCCAGGAGTCTCATCAACTGCATCCTCATTCTCCGCCTCGTCACCCTCAGACATAGAAATTCGTGCCGGACTTTGGCAACATCCAATGCCTCTGTGGACACTCCTAACTGAATCAATAGAAGTTCTTGCCCTAGAATGCTCAGAATAGGCCCGCAGTTGATTCCTCGCATCCAAAGACAATCGTCCGGAAACAACGTCAGCCACTGGCACCTGTATAGGGTCTTGGATAGAGTATAAATCATTAACCCACTGAGATGACTCGGGACCCTGTACCCAATCAATAATGTGTCTATATTGATCCTCATCCTGTGCCACTGCGCCTAGTAACCGTGTCAATGAATCTTGCGGTACCTGTGTCGGCCTGTATGCCTCACAAATGGTAGATGGCTGATCATATGGTGGATGGGTGAAAGGTTGTGTATATTCTTGTGTGTATGGTGGGGGTGGATAATGTGGATATGGTTGTGAGTATGGTGGTTGTATGAAAGGTTGGGTGAAAGGGTTTGCATATTCCTGTAAGTACTGTGGGTGTGGATGTTGTGGTGGGTATGGATATGGCTGTTGATATGGTAGGTATGGGTATGGTGGTCCTTGTTGTTGAGGTGGTCCTTGTTGTTGAGGTGGTTGTTCTTGCTGAGTTTGTTGTTCTTGCTGATGTGGTTGCTCTTGTTGACCTTCTTCCTCATGCTCAGCAAGCTCGGATACCCGCAAGTGATCACCAAATTTACCAATATACCAGTCCATGTACTGGTCAGATGGTTGATAGTTGTCCACATGTTCACCTGTTAAGACACACATAGAACTATTTAACCATTGTGAGATCCATACTGCATGTTCTATGCCCCAGTTCTTATTCTTTGGACCTGTTAGCACTATGTTATGGGACGCTCCAAGTTTCATAGCTTCGACTGGGGGGTCTTGATGAAAGCCAAACTGTCTTCTAATCCTGTCAGTCGGATGCCACTCCACAGCCTCAAAACATATTAAAGGTACAGTTGCACTCCAAAGATTTGCACCATTGTTAATGTCAAATGGAATAACTTGAGGCGCAACCCGATTAGGACTGTATGCGTCCCACACAAACTGAAAAAACAGATCAAATAGCAGAGGTATAAGTGCACCAATAATCAATTTAATTCAACATAATGAAAGGTCTTTGCAACAAAACACTTACCCCATCCAGAGGAAGATCATCCAACCTTCTCCTGACGTCAGAGGTTGTCCAATTTTTATAGTGCTCAGTGGTGGGTTGATAATCATTCCACCTGCCATATCATGTTCATATTAGAAACTAATTAATACAGAAAAAAAAACCAAAATCGACAACTTAGTTAAATATTACCTGCGAGTGAGTGGAAAGCTGGTATCCACCGGCAGAGGCCCTATTGTCGGCATTCGTATCCAGGCCCACACAAGGAGCAACGCCAAAGGACCATCCATGTCCTTGCAATCATATCTCGATGCCCGACATAATGATCGATACATGTGCGCAAGGCAAGCAGAACCCCAACTAAACTTATGAATTTGAGAAAAGTCACGAAGCAACGGCAAATACTTCCAGTGCACAGAGATTCTAGACTTGTCTCTAAATAACGTCGTACCAAATAGACACATTATGTGATATTTCACATAAATTTACTTACTTACTTGATCAGTCAAATGTTGGCGCCGCTTTAGGGTGCGGAACCATGCCAGCTTGATTCCACTTCCTTTGTGGTCGTTCGGCCCAGAAGCAACACCAAATTGGGCCAAGCACTCGTTTTCTAACCCACTTGTACTATGATCAGTTGATCCAGTCACTGGCAAACCATCAGTTTGGAGTCCAAGAATCATTGCGACGTCCTCCAAAGTGATCGTGCACTCACCATATGGAAGATGAAACGTGTGCGTTTTCGGGCGCCACCTTTCAACCAGTGCGTCTACAGTCGGCCTATGAGACACGATCCTCCCAATTTGAGAAACATAATAGAACCCGCTCGCCTTCAGTTGTTCTTCCACTCTATTATCATATGAGTCTATTTGGTGTAAGTGTCTCATGTGCAAATTTCTTGAACCCTGAAAACAAAATTTAATCATTAATAGTAAATTACTATAACCAGTTCATGACTACTATTATATTCAACACTTACTAAATCACTACATATTCTAATAATTGATTATTACTAAATAAACTACTAATTATTAACTACTACAGTAAACATAAAAATTACTTACATATACAGGATGTCGAAGATATTTTACAATATGATCTTCAGTACGTATGATGTCACGTTTTCCCATCTTCCTCTTTTTTAAACTCTGGATTAGAAAGGACATATTTAAATAATTAAAATATTTTTTAAAAATATATTTGAAATATATGAAAATTTATTATTAATATATCTTTAATAATTCTATTTTTTTTATTAAAAACACATTCCAAAATTAATAGTAATAAAAGTAACATAACTATATAATTAATTCTATTTTCTAATAATAATTCAAATTTAACTAAAGAATATTTCAACCAAAACTAAACTAAACTAACATCACTAAAAGCATGAATTAATAATAACTGAAACTAATGTTTTATGTAAATTAAAAAAATTAAAATAATTTTTAAATTATTCTACTTTAAATACTTTTTTATAATAATTCAGAATTAATTAAATATTTCAACCAAAACTAAAATATAAATTAATAATTACTGAAACTAATATTTTACGTAAGTTAAAAAAAATTCTAAAAATTATTAACTAATTCTTTTTTAATTCTGTTTTTTAAATTAACAAAGTTATAAATCAATTATAAAATAAAAAAATTTCTTAGATGATTCTGTTTTTCAAAACAGCTATTTCAAATTTTAAATAATAATAACCTAAATTAACGCTAACAGCCTAACAGTAACTAAGTCACTAACTAACAATAATTAATTTACTAAAACTAATCCTAACACTAACTAACACCTATAATGCTATACTAATGCCGATAATACTACTACTAACTACTAAGTACTAATAATTAATTAACTTACTATTAATTAATAGTAAAATAACCTAAAAAAATTACAAAGTCTTAGTCTATAGTTCAAAAAAATTTTGTTCATAGTTTCAGTCAAAAAAAAAAAAAAAAGCAATCACTAAATCATTTATCTGAATGGAAGGCTTCGGTTTAGTCGTGGTGAATGGTCCCCAGTATGAAAGCTGCCGTTTTACTTTGTAGGTTTCTTTATTTTAGGTGGGATAAGATTGATAAGGATGGAAGGAGATGTTTTGTGGTAGAACTAAAGAGAAGATGAAGAAATGGGAAAGAGAAGGAGTTAAAAATCTTCACGCCGGTGAGAAGGAGATATTTTGTTGAAGAATGAAACTGACGTCGCTGAGAAAACGGCAACGACGTTTTCCTGTATCCCCACAACGGCGTTAAATACGTATTTTTGGCCATTTCAGTGGATAACACTAATAGAGGCCCAATATTAAAAATAAAAAACTCTAAAAGTAACGACCTAATTTTTAATACATTATGATCGTACTAAAAGTAAGATGTTACTAACTTGTTTTTTTTATTATCTATTTAATGTTACTCCTTCACGACATTAACACGTTTCTAGTTTTATCAGATGAAAGCTAGTAAATTTTGTTAATAACCGTTCAACAAAGACTTCCAATCAGTGATGGATCTAAAAAATTTATATTAGGGGGGCAAAAATAATATACATTATATCAAAAAATATATTAATCTAAATTTTAAAAAAAAATAAAAGTGCACATTAATTATTCGAATACAAAAAAATTAAAAATTACATATAATAAAATAAGACAAAAAATATTAAAATATTTTTTCATTACTATTTTTAAAAATAAAAAAATATATATTTTAAATTAGTAAATTGATCAATTGACTTTAGAAATTTAGAATTATTCTTCACATACAAGTTATTTACACATACAAGTTCATACAAGTCATTTATATTGTATTGTTTAAAAATTTTTGGTATATGTGTATTGATAAGTTTTGTATAATTCAAAACTCTTCCTCTTCTTCCTTGCATTATAAAAGTGAATTTTATCGAGTTAGGATTAACTTGTATAAACTTGTATGCTAAAAAGACTTGTATGTGTAGCAGGTCTCAGAAATTTATATGCAATATAATTACATATAATAAAATAGAACGAAAGATAAATAAATAAATAATAAGATTACCAAATTGAGAATAAAATAAAATATATAAATTTATGAAGAGAATAAAAAATTAGATTAATACCTAAACTATAATTGCTTGAATTAAAATTTATAATTGAAAATATCAAAAAGAGAAACAATAGAATTGAAAGATACATAGAGTCATAGAGAACTTTTTTTTTAAATATTGGGTGAACGGTGGTGTTATCCACCAGAATGAATACGCATGCGTGTTAATACGCATGCGTGATTAACAGTGTTATGGGAGTTGTCAGTTTCCATGATGAAAACATCGACACCGTTATGAAAGAAAACGTCATTGACGTATTGGACAAAACGTCACTGACGTTTTGCTCTGCATGGCGACACTTGGCAACTCTCTCTCTCTCTTCCCACATGTTAACACAAAACGGCAGCGTCGTGTTCTATTTTCATTTTTTTTAATTATTTAATTTTAGTTTTTTACACCATATGCAGCGCCGTTTCTTGTTTAGGCCATTAAAAAAAAATTAAACACATACAAAACGTTTTTGCCGTTTTGTGTGTTTCAAAAAAAAAAATTATTTTTTCCATAGCAGTGTCAAACTCACCCATACACAAATATCAAAGAAAATCACACATATTCTTACAATATTAAAAAAATTCAACCTCATAGAGAGTTATATAAAAAATATTTAAAATTTACCTTTTGATAAAGAGAAGATAACCACTAAAAAATCAGCATTGGAATTTGTATACGATCTCAGAGTTCTTTTGAATTCTTCATTTTTACTTGGGTTCATGATTAAGAAAGGTAGAAGATGAAGAAGGAAGAAGATAGAAGGAGAGAAGGTAAATAATTATAATATTTATTTTTTTTAAACCGAAATTAAATTTAATTAAAAAGAATGAAATTTGAAAAAGAAGAGAGAAGAGTAGAGGATAAGAATTCGAAAATTAGGAAAGAGAAGAGTTAGTTAGGAAGTTTTGAAAGAGGAGAGAGAAGATGAGTAACTAAATAAAAAAAAGATTTAAATTTAAATTTTGAAATTTGAAATTGAAAATTTGGATTTTGAAAAGATTTAATTTTGAAAATTGAAAATTGAAATTTAAATTTTGGATTTTAAAATTTAAAATTTTTATTTTTGAAATTTTGAAAGTTGAAATTTTAAATTTGACCTAAGATAAGATAAGATTTTGAAAAAGATATAATTTTTTATTTTAAAAGGATTTGATTTTTGAATTTTAAAATTAAGATAAGATAAGATAAAAAATTTTAAAATAAAAATCTGAATTTTTTGTGTAAAATTTCAAAAATATAATTAAAAATAAAAAAATATATTTTATTTTTTTGATTTTTGAATTAATGAGGAGAGAGAAAAATAAGTAAAAGACACAAGACTTAAAATTTTTAGATCTAGTGTACCCAATTTTTGGAAAATTTGGAGGAAAACACAAGGGAACACCAAACTTAAAAATTTTAAGATCAAAACACCTACAAGACTCAAGAACACCTTGAATACTAACAAGAACACCAAGAACAAAATTTAAAGACTCAAAGAACACAAGAACATAAAATGCAACACCAAACTTAAAATTTTTAGAAAATTAAGACACAATTTTCGAAAAATAAAAAGAAAAATACAAGAAAACAACAAACTTAAAAATTGAAACAAGATTTAACCAAAGAAAAATTATTTTTGAAAATTTTTAGAAAGAATGACTCAAAGAACACGAAAATTTAACCAAGAACAAATTAAAAGACTCAAGCTAAGAAAAAAAATTAAACAAATAAAAAAAATTATTTTTGAAAAGCTTTTAATGTTTTCAAAAATTTGAAGAAGAAGAAAATAAAAATAAAGGATTCAAATCAAAATTATACTCTTGCAAAAATCAAAGACTCAACAAGAACATAAACAAAGCATCTCAAACAGAAAGCTAAGGATGCTTGAAAATAAACTACATGAAAAAGGTTTTAAAAATTTTTATAATTGAAAAACAGAAAACAAGAACATGCAAGACTCAATACCAAGAACAAAAATTGAACAAAGAAAAGAAAAATATTTTTGAAAAATATTTTTTTTCGAAAATTTTGAAAAAGAAAAAAAAATAAAAGACTCAAACAAAAATAAAAATTACTTGATCTAGGGAGCAAAACAATCTGGCAGTTTGTCCAAACTAAACAATTCCCAGCAACGGCGCCAAAAACTTGGTAGCACGAATCCCCACACCTTCGTACTGTTATACCAGCAAGTGAACTGGGTCGTCCAAGTAATACCTGAGCGAGTCAGGGTCGATCCCCCAGAGATTGTGGTTTGAAGCAAGCAATGGTTATCTTGCAGGTTTTAGTCAGGCAGACTCAGAAGGTTGTTGGATAATTAATAATAATAATAATGTTGTATATGGAGTTGGTTGAAGTATGATGATCATGAAACTATGAAAGCAAAAGGGATAGAAAATACTGATAGGAATAGATGATAGGGATAGAGTTAAGAGTTGGAGTTGCTTTGCCTTTCTGAATTAACTCTGGTGCTACTGCTCTGCCTGCTTGTGAGTGATTTTTTCAATGGCAGGCTGTATGTGATTGACATTGGTTTGAGCAGCTGCCAATACTCCTCCAGATCTGAACCCTAGGTTTAGTGTGGATCCATTCTGATTGAGGGTGAAACTCGTACAGTCCATTCTCCTTCATGATCCTATTCGAAACGCCACAAAAAAGGTCGGATCTTCCGGATCAGAGAATGCTGATTCTATGGATTCGAGCCTCTACCACAGAGACCCTAATCTCCCCATAAATTAGCTGAACTGATATCTCGAGAAGTCCCCAACAAAGTCGTGGATTAGCCATCTGAGAGACGTATATTCAAGCTGTTGGTCGTCCTTGTCCGGTGAAAGACGCATTCTGACCCAAGTAGACGCGGGTGTTTGTCAGGCACGTTCGTCTTAATGTGATGAATAGAGCTAATTGGTTAGATCATCCTATTCACCACGATGAAGTACGAATATACATCTTAGAATTAATCAAACACAGATCGAAGAGAAACAGTAGTACTTTTATTAATTCATAGGACTGATGAGGGAAAAACGATTCCACACAATCTCACCGGCAAGTGTACCGAGTCGCATCAAGTAGTAAAACTCACAAAAGTGAGGTCGATCCCACAGGAATTGATGGATTAAGTAACTTTAGTATTGTGATGAATTTAGTTAAGCGAATATTTGATGATTTGGGTGAAATTCGATTAACAGAAGTGAAATTGCAAGGAAACTAAAGTGCATAATGAAAATTGACAGAAAAATAAATTGCAAGAAGAGGCAAATTGCAGAAACTTAAAGTGTAAGAAATTAAAAGAGCTGAAACTTAAATTGCAAGAAAGATAAATGACTGAAACTTAAAGTGCAAGGAATTTAAATTGCTGAATCTAAATTTCCAGGAAGTGTAAATTGCATGAAGAGTAAAGGGAATTAGGTATTGGGAACCAAAATAGAACTACAAAATATAAATTGCAATAAATCAAAGAACTCTCAAGTGAGGAAATCCAGAAAATAGTTCAATCAGAATTTTAGTACCAAAACAGAAATGAACAATTTGTAGAAGAATCAAAACAAAATGAAACTTAGATCAATTCCAAAATCCTAAAAGGAAAATGAACAATTGCAGAAGAATAATAAAAACAGAAATAAAACTAAGATCTCAATTGCTCTCTTAACAAAACAGAAAAGAAGAAATTGCAGAAGAAGGTAAAACAGAAAGGAAACTAAGATCAGATCTCTAATTCATAAAACTAGAAACAGAAAAAATGAAAGAAAACTCCAAGGTGAAGAAATTCCGAAGAATTCTCCAATCAGAGTTCCAAAACCCAAAACAAAAAAAAAGTTGCAGAGGAAAGAAAACAAACAGAAAAGAAAACTCAGATCTGATCTCAATTCTAAAAACTCTAAAAGGAAAACTAAAAGAGAGTTCCCTAATGAAATCAAATTCCTATCTATTTATACACTTTCCAATTCTGTCATTCAGTATTTGGAGTAGGCTTTTTGGTCTTGTATGAAGTGGGTCATAATTGCAGCTTCCAGGGAAACGTTGCGTTCTCAAAGTGAGTGCAGCGTTCATTTATCCATGCGTGCGCGTCTCTGACGCGTTCGCGTCCTTTACGCTTTTTGCTTATCGACGCGTACGCGTCATGTACGCGTACGTGTCACTATCAGTCTTAGGCCCCAAACATGCTCGCGCGCCCCTTTCACGCGTACGCGTCGTTGATAGCGTTCTCTTATTGAACGCTACGTTTGCTTAATGAACGCTGCCCACGCGTGCGTGTCCTCATGCTCGTGCGAGTGGGTAATAAAATCTCAGTTCCAGGCTTCAGCGCCAGTCACGCGTGCACGTGCTTCATTACAGGTGCTCCATCGACGCGTGCGCATCATCCACGCGTGCGCGTCAATTGCAAAACTTTACCTCCAAATTTCAATCTGCCCGAAAACGCTGGCTTAGTGAACGTAGCGCTCTCTTTTGAAAACGAGCGCCAAACACTTTCACGCGTACGCGTCATGCACGCGTACACGTGGGTCTTCCAAAGTTGCCCCTGACGCGTAAGCATCCCATACGCGTGCGCGTCGCTACTGAGCGTGGCGTTCTTTCTTTGAACGCAACGTTACTCTGCAGTGATTCTCCTTCTAAAACCAAGCAAACAAACAATCAAAGTCTCACCAAAATCATAAGAATTTGCATCATTCATAATAATCACTTAAGTCTTGCATAAATCTCATGATTTTGTATAAAATAAATGATGTTTGATTGAATCAAAATAATCATGAAATTCCACTCCAACCAATTACTTATTGTGCAAGAAAGTGCATAAAACCTAATGAAAAAATGAAAAATACTTGTGAAACTAGCATAAGATAACTTGTCATCACAACACCAAACTTAAATCTTGCTTGTCCCTAAGCAAGCATTAAAACATGAGAAGAAATGAAAGAAAACAGAGAAGCATATATGTCCTTATTTAGCAGGTAATTGAATTTGATTCATGGGATTTTATGTAGATATAATTGAAGCTCTACTTTTATTAGAGTTCAGGGTTGAAATGTCCCTTTAAATGATAACCACAGTTGCTGCTATGAACCTTGTTATTCATCCATCCTTGGTGTTTTGATTTTCTTTTGTTTTTCTGCTGAGAAGCTTGCACAGCTAAATGTTGTGTGTTGCAGCAGCTTTTTAGTCAACACATCTCCACCACAGACACTTGGCTCACAATTCATCCTAAGACATTGATGCCCAGCACCTCTTTAGGTTACTAAATGCTTTGTAATTAGGTTGCTCTTGATAATGGACTTTCGGTTGATAATCCCGGATTAATCAATCCAAGTTACCAAGTTTTAAAATACTCCTTAGAACCTAATAATCCAAGCAGATCCTAATACAAAAGCATCACAGGCATGTGTCCTAAGGTCCAAGCTATTGGTGTCTAGCCTTATTATTTGTTTCTTTCATTTTTTGTTGCCAATTCTTGGCTTTTCTTTCTTTCCTTCTTACTTCTTCTTTTTCCAAGGATAATTATTAATTGAAGGTTCATAACAGCACTTAGGTTCATACTATAAAGGAACATCCTACCCTTTATCCTTTATTAATGTGCTTACTTTAGCAGTCAAACATATGTACCACCACTGAACTTTATTATTCCTACCACATTGGATAATCACTTTCTGTTTCAACATTTTCTCTTATTTATGCAGAGGGAAACAAGACATATATTCAAGTAGGATGAGTGATGCAGAAGCTAGATCACTTATTTGATCATTAAAAGAAAAGGCAGAAGATAAAATGTAGAACTTATTCAAAACATAGACGTGCAAAACATAAAATCTTAATCATAAAAATTGCATAACTGATGAGCGGATAATTTATACGCTTTTTGACATTGTTTTTAGTATGTTTTTAGTAGGATCTAGTTATTTTTAGGGATGTTTTTAATAGATTTTGTGTTAAATTCACATTTCTGGACTTTACTATGAGTTTGTGTGTTTTTCTGTGATTTCAGGTATTTTCTGGCTGAAATTGAGGGACTTGAGCAGAAATCAGATTCAGAGGTTGAAAAAGGACTGCTGATGCTGTTGGATTCTGACCTCCCTGCACTCAAAGTAAATTTTCTGGAGCTACAGAACTCGAAATGGCGCGCTTCCAATTGTGTTGGAAAGTAGACATCCAGGGCTTTCCAGCAATATATAATAGTCCATACTTTGGCCAAGAATTGACGACGTAAACTGGCGTTCAACACCAGCCTTCTGCCCAAATCTGGCGTCCAGCGCCAGAAAAGGATCCAAAACCAGAGTTGAACGCCCAAACTGGCACAGAAACTGGCGTTCAACTCCACAAATGGCCTCTGCACGTGCAACATTCAGGCTCAGCCCAAACACACACCAAGTGGGCCCCGGAAGTGGATTTATGCATCAATTACTTACTCATGTAAACCCTAGTAGCTAGTTTATTATAAATAGGACCTTTTACTAGTCTTTTTGACCATCTTTGAACGCATTGTTCTTAGACCATAGGGGCTGGCCACACGGCCATGCCTGAACCTTCACTTATGTATTTTCATACGGTAGAGTTTCTACACTCCATAGATTAAGGTGTGGAGCTCTGCTGTTCCTCAAAGATTAATGAAAGTACTACTATTTTCTATTCAATTCATCTTATTTCGCTTCTAAGATATCCATTCGCACCCAAGAACGTGATGAAGGTGATGATTATGTGTGACGCTCATCATCCTTCCCCCTTATGAACGCGTGCCTGACAAACACTTCTGTTCTACATGAATTAAGCTAGAATGAGTATCTCTTAGATCTCCTAACCAGAATCTTCGTGGCGTAAGCTAGAATGATGGCGGCATTCAAGAGAATCCGGAAGGTCTAAACCTTGTCTGTGGTATTCTGAGTAGGATTCAATGATTGAATGACTGTGACGAGCTTCAAACTCGCGAGTGCTGGGCGTTAGTGACAGACGCAAAAGGAGGGTGAATCCTATTCCAGCATGATCGGGAACCGACAGATGAATAGCCGTGCCGTGACAGGGTGCGTGAGCATATTATTCACTGAGAGGAGGGGATGTAGCCACTGACAACGGTGATGCCCTTGCATAAAGCCAGCCATGGAAAGAAGACTGATTGAATGAAGATAGCAGGAAAGCAGAGGTTCAGAGGAACGAAAAGCATCTCCATTCGCTTATCTGAAATTCCTACCAATGATTTACATAAGTATCTCTATCCCTATTTTATTATATAATATTCGAAAACACCATTATCACTTTATATCTGCCTAACTGAGATTTGCAAGGCGACCATAGCTTGCTTCATACCAACAATCTCCGTGAGATTCGACCCTTACTCACGTAAGGTATTACTTGGACGACCCAGTGCACTTGCTGGTTAGTTGTATCGAAGTTGTGACAATTATGTATTGAGATCAGAGCACCAAGTTGCTCACGTTGCCGGGGATTGTTTGAGCCTGGACATCACAATTTCGTGCACCAAGTTTTTGGCGTCGTTGCCGGGGATTGTTTATTCCTGTTTGGCGCCAAGAATCGTCTGAGTTTTCGGCAAGAGTTGTCAAAGATCCCAATCCCGGCAACAACACCAAGTTTTTGGCGCCGTTGCCGGGGATTGTTTGAGTTTGGACAACTGACGGTTCATCTTGTTGCTCAGATTGGGTAACTTTCTTTTCGTTTTCTTTTCAAAAATCTTTCAAAAATATTTTCAAAAAAATTTCTCTTTTGTTTTCGAAAAAAATAAAAATGTTTTCAAAAATTTATTCAAAATTTTTAAGAATGAATTCTAGTGTTTTATGAAGCATGTGAAGCCTGGCTGGCTGTAAAGCCATGTCTAAATTCATTTGGACTGAGGCTTGCAATTTGTTATCAAGAGCAACTTAGTTGTTGCTCATCCACCTGCTGCTGATCCATGATCACCTGCTGAAGCTTGGCTGGCCATTGGCCATGTCTAGTGTTTTGGACTGGAGCTTTCTTTGAAAGCTTGGCTGGCTAGTGAGCCATGTCTAATTCCTGGACTGAAGCTTTAGACTAACATGGCAAGATTCCTGGAATTCATATTAAAAATTTTTGGAATCCTTATTTTTCCTTTTAATATGCGAAAAATATAAAAGAAAAATCCAAAAAAATTAGAAAATCATAAAAATCAAAAATATTTTGTGTTTCTTGTTTGAGTCTTGAGTCATATCATAAGTTTGGTGTCACTTGCATATGCATCTTGCATTTTTTTCGAAAATATCATGCATTCATAGTGTTCTTCATGATCTTCAAGTTGTTCTTGGTAAGTCTTCTTGTTTGATCTTGATGATTTTTTGTTTTATGTCTTTTCATGTTTATCATAGGCATTCTTGGATTCTTAGTGCGTAAGCATTAAAGAATTCTAAGTTTGGTGTCTTGCATGTTTTCTTTGCATTAAAAATTTTTCAAAAATATGTTCTTGATGTTCATCATGACATTCAAAGTGTTCTTGGTGTTCATCTTGACATTCATAGCATTCTTGCACGCATTCATTGTTTTGATCTAAAAATTTCATGCATTGCATATTTTTCATGTTTTTTCATAAAAATTTCAAAAATCAAAAAAATATCTTTCCCTTTTTCTCTCATCAAATTCGAAAATTGAGTTGACTTTTTCAAAAACTTTTAAAAAATCAAGTTGTTTCTTATGAGTCAAATCAAATTTTCAATTTGAAAATCTTATCTTTTTCAAAATCTTTTTCAAAAATCAAATCTTTTTCAAAATTCTTAGTTATTTTCGAAAATTCCAAAAATCTTTTTCAAAAATCTTTTTCTTATTTTTATACCAAATTTTCGAAAATAACATAATCAATTAATGTTTTGATTCAAAAATTTGAAGTTTGTTACTTGCTTGTTAAGAAAGATTCAAACTTTAAGTTCTAGAATCATATCTTGTGATTTCTTATGAATCAAGTCATTAATTGAGATTTTAAAAATCAAATCTTTTTCAAAATTAGTTTCTAAAATATCTTCTTATCTTATCTTTTTCAAAAATATCTTTTCAAAATATCTTTTCTAACTTCCTAACTTCTTATCTTTTCAAATTTGTTTCAACTAACTAACTAACTTTTTGTTTGTTTTTTTTAAAACTACCTAACTAACTCTCTCTCTAATTTTCGAAAATATCTTCCCTCTTTTTCAAAAATTTCTTTTTAATTAACTAATTATTTTTATTTTTTTATTTTTGATTTCAAAAATTTTTGAAAATTACTAACATTTTTCAAAAACCATTTTCGAAAATCACTAACTCTTTTTCAAAATAATTTTCAAAAATTATCCCTCCCCTATCTTATTCTATTTATTCATTCATATCCTAACATCTCATCTCACATTCTCTTCCATCCGTACAGTTGTGTTTCTTCCTTTACATCACATTCTTTGTCTCCCCCTCTTTTCTTCCACTCACAAAGGGATCCCTATACTGTGGTATAAAGGATCTCTATTATTATTATTATTATTTTTCTGTGCCTTCTTCTTTGTCATATGAGCAGGAGCAAGGACAAGAACATTCTTGTGGAAGCAGATCCAGAACCTGAAAGGACTCTGAAGAGAAAATTAAGAGAAGCTAAAATACAACAATCCAGAGATAACCTTTCAGAAATTTTCGAACAGGCAGAGGAGATGGCAGCCGAAAATAATGATAATGTAAGGAAGATGCTTGGTGACTTTACTGCACCTAATTCCAATTTACATGGAAGAAGCATCTCCATTCCTGCCATTGGAGCAAACAACTTTGAGCTGAAACCTCAATTAGTTTCTCTAATGCAGCAGAACTGCAAGTTTCATGGACTTCCATCTGAAGATCCTTTTCAGTTCTTGACTGAATTCTTGCAGATATGTGATACTGTTAAGACTAATGGAGTAGATCCTGAAGTCTACAGGCTCATGCTTTTCCCTTTTGCTGTAAGAGACAGAGCTAGATTATGGTTGGATTCTCAACCCAAAGACAGCCTGAACTCTTGGGATAAGCTGGTCACGGCTTTCTTAGCCAAGTACTTTCCTCCTCAAAAGCTGAGCAAGCTTAGAGCTGATGTTCAAACCTTCAGACAGAAAGAAGGTGAATCCCTCTATGAAGCTTGAGAAAGATACAAACAGTTGACCAAAAAGTGTCCTTCTGACATGCTTTCAGAATGGACCATCCTGGATATATTCTATGATGATTTATCTGAGCTATCAAAGATGTCACTGGACACTTCTGCAGGTGGATCCATTCACCTAAAGAAAACGCCTGCAGAAGCTCAAGAACTCATTGACATGGTTGCTAATAACCAGTTCATGTACACTTCTGAAAGGAATCCTGTGAGTAATGGGACGCCTATGAAGAAGGGAGTTCTTGAAGTTGATACTCTGAATGCCATATTGGCTCAGAACAAAATATTGACTCAGCAAATCAATATGATTTCTCAGAGTCTGCATGGAATGCAAGCTGCATCCAACAGTACTCAAGAGGCATCTTCTGAAGAAGAAGCCTATGATCCTGAGAACCCTGCAATAGCAGGGGTGAACTACTTAGGTGAACCTTATGGAAACACCTATAACTCAACATGGAGAAATCATCCAAATTTCTCATGGAAGGATCAAAAGCCCCAACAAGGCTTTAATAATGGTGGAAGAAACAGGTTTAGCAATAGCAAACCTTTTCCATCATCAACTCAGCAACAGACAGAGAACTCTGAACAAAATGCTTCTAATTTAGCAAATCTAGTCTCTGATCTATCTAAGGCCACTGTAAGTTTCATGAATGAAACAAGGTCTTCCATTAGAAATCTGGAAGCACAAGTGGGCCAGCTGAGTAAAAGGATCACTGAAATCCCTCCTAGTACTCTCCCAAGCAATACAGAAGAGAATCCAAAAGGAGAGTGCAAGGCCATTGACATAAGCGCCATGGCCGAACCTGTGAGGAGAGGAGAGGACGTGAATCCCAAGGAGGAAGACCTCCTGGGACGTCCAGTGGTCAATAAGGAGCTTTCCTCTGAGGAACCAAAGGACTCTGAGGCTCATCTAGCGACCATAGAGATTCCATTGAACCTCCTTATGCCCTTCATGAGCTCTGATAAGTATTCCTCTTCTGAAGAGAATGAGGATGTTACTGAAAAGCAAACTGCCAAGTTTCTTGGTGCAATCATGAAGCTAAATGCCAAATTATTTGGCATTGATACTTGGGAAGTTGAACCTCCCTTGTTCATCAATGAACTAAGTGATCTGGATCAACTGACATTGCCTCAGAAGAGACAGGATCCTGGAAAGTTCATAATACACTGTACCATAGGCACCATGATCTTTAAGGCTCTGTGTGACCTTGGTTCAGGAATAAACCTCATGCCCCTCTCTGTAATAGAGAAACTGGGAATCTATGGGGTGCAAGCTGCTAAAATCTCACTAGAGATGGCAGACAGCTCAAGAAGACAGGCTTATGGACAAGTAGAAGATGTATTAGTAAAGGTTGAGGGCCTTTACATACCTGCTGATTTCATAGTCCTGGATACTGGAAAGGAAGAGGATGAATCCATCATCCTAGGAAGACCTTTCCTGGCCACAGCAAGAGCTGTGATTGATGTTGACAGAGGTGAAATAGTCCTTCAATGGAATGAGAACTCCCTTGTATTCAAAACTCAAGGATCTCCCTCTGCAACCATGGAGAGGAAGCTTGAAAAGCTTCTCTCAAAGCAGAGTCAACCAGAGCCCCCACAGTCAAACTCTAAGTTTGGTGTTGGGAGGCCACAACCAAACTCTAAGTTTGGTGTTGAACTTCCATATCCAAACTCTAAGTTTGGTGTTGGAGAGTCTCAACAAAGCTCTGCACATCTGTGAGGCTCCATGAGAGCCCACTGTCAAGCTATTGACATTAAAGAAGCGCTTGTTGGGAGGCAACCCAATGTTTATCTAATTCTCATTTTTATTGTTTTTCATGTTTTCTTAGGTTCATGATCATGTGGAGTCACAAAATAAATAGAAAAATTGAAAACGAAATAAAAAACAGCAGAAGAAAAATCACACCCTGGAGGAGCATCTGTCTGGCGTTCAGCGCCAGAACAGAGCATGGTTCTGGCGCTGAACGCCCAAAATGGGTAGCTTCTGGGCGCTGAACGCCAGAACAGGCATGGTTCTGGCGTTCAACGCCAGAAATGACACACAAATGGGCGTTGAACGCCCAAAATGGCCACCAACCTGGCGCTGAACGCCCAGAGTTGGGTACAAAGGCACTTTTACATGCCTAATGGGTGCAGGGATGTAAATCCTTGAACACCTCAGGATCTGTGGACCCCACAGGATCCACTCAGGATCTGTGGACCCCACAGGATCCCCACCTACCTCCACTCACTTCTTCTCACCACTCTCTTTCACACACCCCACAGGATCCCCACCTACCTCCACTCACTTCTTCTCACCACTCTCTTTCACACAACCCCATAAACACTCTTCCCTAAAAACCCCTCACCAATCACCTCAATCTCTCTTCCCCACTAAACCTTCACCACTCACATCCACCCACTCTTCCCAATAAACCTACCTCATAAACTCCACCTACCTTCAAAATTCAAAACCAATTTCCCACCCAAACCCACCCATATGGCCGAAACTTAACCCCCCCACCCTTCCCTATATAAAGACCTCCATTCTTCATCAAATTCACACAACACACCCCTCTACACTCCTCTTGGCCGAAACCACATCTCCCTCTCCCTCTCCATATTTCTTCTTCTTCTTCTTCTATTCTTTTGTTTATTGCTCGAGGGCGAGCAATATTCTAAGTTTGGTGTGGTAAAAGCATAGCTTTTTTGTTTTTCCATTACCATTGATGGCATCTAAGACCGGAGAATCCTCTAGAAGAGGGAAAGGGAAGACAACAGCTTCCACATCCGAGTCATGGGAGATGGAAATATTCATCTCCAAAGCCCATCAAGACCACTTCTATGATGTTGTGGCCAAGAAGAAGGTGATCCCTGAGGTCCCTTTTAAACTCAAAAGAAATGAGTATCCGGAGATCCGACATGAAATTCAAAGAAGAGGTTGGGAAGTTCTAACAAATTCCATCCAACAAGTCGGCATCCTAATAGTTCAAGAGTTCTATGCCAATGCATGGATCACCAAGAACCATGATCAAAGTAAGAACCCGGATCCAAAGAACTATGTTACAATGGTTCGGGGGAAATACTTAGATTTTAGTTCGGAGAATGTGAGGTTGGCGTTCAACTTGCCATACATGGAAGAGAACGCACGCCCCTACACAAGGAGAGTCAACTTTGATCAAAGGTTGGACCAAGTCCTTATGGACATATGTGTAGAAGGAGCTCAATGGAAGATTGACTCCAAAGGCAAGCCGGTTCAACTAAGAAGATTGGACCTCAAGCCTATAGCTAGAGGATGGTTGGAGTTTATTCAATGCTCAATCATTCCCACTAGCAACCGGTCTGAAGTTACTATAGACCGGGCCATCATGATCCATAGCATCATGATTGGAGAAGAGGTGGAAGTTCATGAGATTATACCTCAAGAACTCTACAAGATGGCTGACAAGTCCTCCACCATGGCAAGGTTAGCCTTTCCTCACCTCATTTGCCACCTATGCAATTCAGCTGGGATTGACATAGAGGGAGATATCTTCATTAAAGAGGAAAAGCCCATCACTAAGAAAAAGATGGAGCAAGCAAGAGAGCCCAGTCATGGAGCTCAAGAGGCGCAAGAAGCTCATCACCATGAGATTCCGGAAATGCCTCAAATGCACTTTCCTCCACAAAACTATTGGGAGCACATCAACACCTCCCTAGAAGAATTGAGTTCCAATATGGGACAACTAAGGGTGGAACATCAAGAGCACTCCATCATGCTTCATGAAATAAGAGAAGATCAAAAAGCAATGAGGGAGGAGCAACAAAGACAAGGAAGAGACATAGAAGAGCTCAAGGACATCATTGGTTCCTCAAGAAGGAAACGCCACCATCACTAAGGTGGATTCATTCCTTGTTCTTCTTTCTTCTGTTTTTCGTTTTCTATGTTATGTGCTTATCTATGTTTGTGTCTTCATTACATGATCATTAGTAGTTAGTAACTTTGTCTTAAAGATATGAATGTCCTATGAATCCATCACCTCTCTTAAAAGAAAAATGTTTTAATTCAAAAGAACAAGAAGTACATGAGTTTCGAATTTATCCTTGAACTTAGCTTAATTATATTGATGTGGTGACAATGCTTCTTGTTTTCTGAATGTATGCTTGAACAGTGCATATGTCTTTTGAAGTTGTTGTTTAAGAATGTTAAATATGTTGGCTCTTGAAAGAATGATGACTAGGAGACATGTTATTTGATAATCTGAAAAATCATAAAAAAATGATTCTTGAAGCAAGAAAAAGCAGCAAAGAACAAAGCTTGCAGAAAAAAAAAATAGGCGAAAAAAAATAGAAAGAAAAAGAAAAAGCAAGCAGAAAAAGCCAATAACCCTTAAAACCAAAAGGCAAGGGCAAATAAAAATGATCCCAAGGCTTTGAGCATCAGTGGATAGGAGGGCCTAAAGGAATAAAATCCTGGTCTAAGCGGCTAAACCAAGCTGTCCCTATCCATGTGCTTGTGGCGTGTAGGTGTCAAGTGAAAACTTGAGACTGAGCGGTTAAAGTCAAGGTCCAAAGCAAAAAAAAAAAAAAAAAGAGTGTGCTTAAGAACCCTGGACACCTCTAATTGGGGACTTTAGCAAAGCTGAGTCACAATCTGAAAAGGTTCACCCAGTTATGTGTCTGTGGCATTTATGTATCCGGTGGTAATACTGGAAAACAAAGTGCTTAGGGCCACGGCCAAGACTCATAAGGAAGCTGTGTTCAAGAATCATCATACTGAACTAGGAGAATCAATAACACTATCTGAACTCTGAGTTCCTATAGATGCCAATCATTTTGAACCTCAATGGATAAAGTGAGATGCCAAAACTATTTAAGAGGCAAAAAGCTATAAGTCCCGCTCATATGATTGAAGCTCTGTTTCATTGATAGTTTGGAATTTGTAGTATATTCTATTCTTTTTATCCTATTTGATTTTCAGTTGCTTGGGGACAAGCAACAATTTAAGTTTGGTGTTGTGATGAGCGGATAATTTATACGCTTTTTGACATTGTTTTTAGTATGTTTTTAGTAGGATCTAGTTACTTTTAGGGATGTTTTTAATAGATTTTGTGTTAAATTCACATTTCTGGACTTTACTATGAGTTTGTGTGTTTTTCTGTGATTTCAGGTATTTTCTGGCTAAAATTGAGGGACTTGAGCAGAAATCAGATTTAGAGGTTGAAAAAGGACTGCTGATGCTGTTGGATTCTGACCTCCCTGCACTCAAAGTGGATTTTCTGGAGCTACAGAACTTGAAATGGCGCGCTTCCAATTGTGTTGGAAAGTAGACATCCAGGGCTTTCCAGCAATATATAATAGTCTATACTTTGGCCAAGAATTGACGACGTAAACTGGCGTTCAACGCCAGCCTTCTGCCCAAATCTGGCGTCCAGCGCCAGAAAAGGATCCAAAACCAGAGTTGAACGCCCAAACTGGCACAGAAACTGGCGTTCAACTCCACAAATGGCCTCTGCACGTGCAACATTCAGGATCAGCCCAAACACACACCAAGTGGGCCCCGGAAGTGGATTTATGCATCAATTACTTACTCATGTAAACCCTAGTAGCTAGTTTATTATAAATAGGACCTTTTACTAGTCTTTTTGACCATCTTTGAACGCATTGTTCTTAGACCATAGGGGCTGGCCACACGGCCATGCCTGAACCTTCACTTATGTATTTTCATACGGTAGAGTTTCTACACTCCATAGATTAAGGTGTGGAGCTCTGCTGTTCCTCAAAGATTAATGAAAGTACTACTATTTTCTATTCAATTCATCTTATTTCGCTTCTAAGATATCCATTCGCACCCAAGAACGTGATGAAGGTGATGATTATGTGTGACGCTCATCATCCTTCCCCCTTATGAACGCGTGCCTGACAAACACTTTTGTTCTACATGAATTAAGCTAGAATGAGTATCTCTTAGATCTCCTAACCAGAATCTTCGTGGCGTAAGCTAGAATGATGGCGGCATTCAAGAGAATCCGGAAGGTCTAAACCTTGTCTGTGGTATTCTGAGTAGGATTCAATGATTGAATGACTGTGACGAGCTTCAAACTCGCGAGTGCTGGGCGTTAGTGACAGACGCAAAAGGAGGGTGAATCCTATTCCAGCATGATCGGGAACCGACAGATGAATAGCCGTGCCGTGACAGGGTGCGTGAGCATATTATTCACTGAGAGGAGGGGATGTAGCCACTGACAACGGTGATGCCCTTGCATAAAGCCAGCCATAGAAAGGAGTAAGACTGATTGAATGAAGATAGCAGGAAAGCAGAGGTTCAGAGGAACGAAAAGCATCTCCATTCGCTTATCTGAAATTCCTACCAATGATTTACATAAGTATCTCTATCCCTATTTTATTATATAATATTCGAAAACACCATTATCACTTTATATCTGCCTAACTGAGATTTGCAAGGTGACCATAGCTTGCTTCATACCAACAATCTCCGTGGGATTCGACCCTTACTCACGTAAGGTATTACTTGGACGACCCAGTGCACTTGCTGGTTAGTTGTATCGAAGTTGTGACAATTATGTATTGAGATCAGAGCACCAAGTTGCTCACGTTGCCGGGGATTGTTTGAGCCTGGACATCACAATTTCGTGCACCAATAACTTGGAAGGCATATCATCTTGCAAATATGCATCTTCCTTATTTATTAAGATTATGAAGGAACTCCACCACCTCTACTTTTTGTGCTCCTTTCCTTTGCTGGACTCTTATTTCTTCTTTGGCTCCTGCTTTCTCTTCTTGTTTGCTTCTTGTGGCTCTTCAGCAGGGTGTCTCTGAGGCCAAGACTGGTCTACATGATCCCAGAATCCAGCATCCTTCAGTCTTTGTTCTATTCTTTCTATATTTCTATGGGCTTTTGCTCTTTGCTTGTTTACCAATTCCTGGCACTCGATGAATGGCTTGATCTCTCTATTTACCACTGGCATGCCACATACGAGGTAGTTCAGCTTTGATTGAGTCTCTATATCATAATCAATCCTGTCTAAGTGCCGAGCTTATCCAACTGTGTGGTATATATTCTTCCATTGATGAAGATTCTGGAGGTACTTCTCCTGTTCAGCTTCTTGTTGAAACAATTTGTCGAATGATTCTTGAGAGTGACCAGATTGTTCCCTCTGCTGCTCCAGAATTCTTGCTTGGAATTCTCTCTGCTGGTCTATCATCTTCAGCTGAAAGTTTTCTAGTTGCTCCATCATCTTCAACTGCCAGTTCTCTTGTCACTCTTGAGCCCTCAAATATTGCTCTTATTGCCTCAAGAACTGCTCTTGTTGTTGTTCCTGTGCTCTCATATATTGCTGGGACATCTCTTCAATGGCACTTTGCATTTGGCTTAAGTCCATTGTGCCAGAAGCTTGTCCCTCTTCCCTTTGTGGTCTTCTTTTTCTTCCTTGAGATCTTCTCTCTTCCTGGGTGTCAGTGACACCCTCCATCCTTTGCTTGGTGATTCCTCTGCCTCTCTTTACCTGATTTGTATCTGCATCCTCAAAGAGTACCCCTACTCTATTGCACAGCCTCAAAATGGTACTTGGGTGACCAAGTCTCCTTGATTTGCCGCTATCTTCAACCATTTCTTGGATGCTGTCTGCTATGAGCTGTGGGACATTGATTTCTCCTCACTTGAGTATGTAGTATGTCAGAATTACTCTCTTTATTGTGACCTCTGAGGTATTTCCAGTGAGGAGTATGGATCTTCTTACTATCTCATACCAACCTTTGGCCTCAGGTATGAGATCAATCCTCTTTAAATAGCTTGGATCCCCATCTGAATCCCTTTTCCAATCTTTGCCTTCCAAGCATAAACCATTTAGTAGCTCATCAGGATCTTTTTCACCCTTCATTCTTTCATCAAAGCTGGGTTCTCCAAAGGGTATCACTCTTATTTGCAAGACCCTCATGATAGATGATGGGCTGAAATCCACATCAACCCCCCTAATGTAGCTCTTGTAGGGAGGGTTGGTTTTGCTTGGCCTTACAGCATCTGCATAAAACTCTCGTATCATAGTTGCACTTATGTCTGTAAGAGGCTCACACAAGAGTTCCCATCTTCTCTGTTCGATTATCCTTCTTATGATGGGGTACTCTCCTTCTTTCAATCTGAAGCCAATTTCTGGGATGACTTCTTTTGCTTCCATCAACCTATGATATCGCGACTCATGAAATTTATACTTAAATCTCTTATCATCATAGGTAGGTGGTTCAGCTTCGACTGGTTGCTTTCCTTTTTTTCTTTTGGAGCTTGATGAGGCCATTTGAATGGGGGTGTAATGGAGTGTGAAAAGAAGATTTTGGATGTAGCACGGCTTAGGATGAAGAAGAAGGGAAGTGGGCACAGTGTGATGTTCTTGATTGGAAGATATTGCATGAAATGATTTTATCAACAAGGCAATGATATGTAAGCTCAGGAGATGTTACTAGCCAATTTATAGCACATATATGACCTATTGAAACAAGCTAGAGGAAATGATGATTTGGTCATTTTCAAATGAAGGGTGATGATTGATGGAAAATTGATGAAAGTGTTGTTGAGAGAGTGGGAATGAACAGTGTGCATGTAGAGATGGATGAGGACAAAGATCACCTCTTCATTGGGCATAAGGCTCGGTCTCCAAGGTATTGATTCTTGCAGATTTGTGCTTCCCAACCATACACATGTGACCTACTTTTTCTCCTTGGGACAACTGTACATGGCATGGTGTTGTCCTTCTTTAGTTTTCTTCATACCTATCTATTTAAATCAATGCAACAATAAGCAACAAAATTTGAGTTTAGCATAGTGGTGGTCAGCAAGTAAAAAAAAATAGAAAAGCAAAAACTAAAATTTTCCATATGTTCCTTATTTATGAATAACCAACTATACCCTTTTGAAACTAAACAAACTATTGGTGAACACCAAACTTATTTTCTGTCAAGTGATTCATATGAAACTCAATGAATGTCTGTCATAGTTAGTATATTTATTATAAGGAACATTTTATTTTCTATCTTGATGAAATAAATTCATAAAATGATGCAAAATATGGTTTATCTATTTCATGAATTTGAGTCTTTGAGCAAAAGTGACGTTCTTGAAATTCATAGCATATGTAGAACACCAAACTTAATGTTTAGTTATATACTTCACTAGACTGAATGAGTATATATCCTAAGATGGTTATATGATCAGCATACTTGAAAAGCCATAAGTTTAGTAATGAGCATAACGGTCCTATTGTTCTGATGGGAAGAAGAACCTATTATTAGCTTTTCCGAAAATTTCCAAACGAACAATTTTAACGAAATCTTTCAATTTCTTATTTTACTATGGAAAGCCATATTTGATGAAAGTCGTATGTATGGCTTAGGGGGAGATCTTTCATATCTTTCGAGATCTACCCTACAATATGGGGCCAAAAAGCCAAAATAAATCATTTTTTAGGCACATGAGAGTTATCAAATTTATGTGCAGTTATCAAATTTGCCCATGAGAGTTCAAATTTATGCTAGAAAAACCATTAATTATTGAAATTAAAATAACAGCAAGAATATTAAATCATGGGCTGCCTCCCATGGAGCGCTCTTTTACTGTCACTAGCTTGACATTGGTTCCTTGTTAAGGTGCCTGATGATTATGGTGCCTCAGCTTGTCCCCTCTCACTGTGAGCCTTCTTCCTGTGCTCTGATGATCAATCACTATATGCTCCAACGAGAGTATCTTATTGACAGTGTAATAATCATCAGTTTGTGGGCCTGTCTCCAACTGCTGGTATATCAGCTTTACTTTGTCTTCTATTGAGAACCCTTCAGTTGGAATTCTTTTGTTTCTCCACCCTTTTGGAATCCTTTTCTACTCTTCTTTCCTTTCTTTGGTGGCCCTTCTATCTTGGCAGCAGGCTTTATATCAGAAGCTTTTTTCCTAGTGATCAAATTTTTTATCTCTTCCTACATTCCCTTCTCAATCTTCACATCTTCATCATCCTTTTGTTCTTCTCCACTATCTGTCTTCTGCTTCAGAGGTGAGTTGATGAGTGCCTCCTTGGGCTTTTTCTTCCAGTTCAAATCTTCCTCTTTAACTCTCATGCAGCCTTTTCTCTTCAGCAATATGCTGCATTTCCTTGAAGACATGTAGAGTGATCTTCTCATCATGTGCCCTCAGAGTCATTTCTCCTTTTTCCACATCAATGATGGCCCTCGTTGTGGCTAGGAAAGGTCTTCCCAATATGATAGAATTGCTTTCCTCTTCATCTAAATCCAAGATAACAAAATCAGCAGAGTTAGTTTAAATAAAATCTCAAATAGTTAAAATGCTTAACAAAAACAAAAATAAAAAAAATGCTTAATCTAGATTACCACCTTACTTAATCATTGTCAATCTAAATCAATCCCCGGCAACGACGCTAAAAACTTGATGAGGGAAAAAGGATTCCACAAAATCTCACCAGCAAGCGTACCGGGTCGCATCAAGTAGTAAAACTCACAAAAGTGAGGTCGATCCCAGAGGAATTGATGGATTGAGCAACTTTAGTATTGTGATGAATTTAATTAAGCGAATATTTGATGATTTGGGTGAAATTAGATTAACAGAAGTGAAATTGCAAGGAAACTAAAGTGCAGAATGAAAATTGACAGAAAAATAAATTGCAAGAAGAGGCAAATTGCAAAAACTTAAAGTGCAAGAAATTAAAAGAGCTGAAACTTAAATTGCAAGAAAGGTAAATGACTGAAACTTAAAGTGCAAGAAATTTAAATTGCTGAATCTAAATTGCCAGGAAGTGTAAATTGCATGAAGAGTAAAGGAAATTGGGTATTGGGAATCAAAATAGAACTGGAAAATATAAATTGCAGTAAATCAAAGAACTCTCAGATGAGGAAATTCAGAAAATAGATCCATCAGAATTTTAGTACCAAAACAGAAATGAACAATTTGTAGAAGAATCAAAACAAAATGAAACTTAGATCAAGTCTAAAATCCTAAAAGGGAAATGAACAATTACAAAAGAATAATGAAAATAGAAATAAAACTAAGATCTCAATTGCTCTCTTAACAAAACAGAAAAGAAGAAATTACAGAAGAAAGTAAAACAGAAAGGAAACTAAGATCAGATCTCCAATTCATAAAACTAGAAACAGGAAAAATGAAAGAAAACTCCAAGGTGAAGAAATTCCGAAGAATTCTCCAATCAGAGTTCCAAAACCCAAAACAAAAAATAAAAGTTGCAGAGGAAAGAAAACAAACAAAAAAGAAAACTCAGATCTGATCTCAATTCTAAAAATTCTAAAAGGAAAACTAAAAGAGATCTCCCTAATGAAATCAAATTCCTATCTATTTATACACTTTCCAATTCTGTCATTCAGTACTTGGAGTGGGCTTTTTGGCCTTGTATGAAGTGGATCATAATTGCAGCTTACAGGGAAACGTTGCGTTCTCAAAGTGAGCGGAGCGTTCATTTATCCACGCGTGCGCGTCTCTGACGCGTGCACATCCTTTTGTGCTTTTTGCTTATCGACGCGTACGCGTCATGTATGCATACGCGTCATGTACGCGTACGCGTCACTATCAGTCTTCAGCCCCAAACATGCTCGTGCGCCCCTTTCACGCGTACGCGTCGTTGATAGTGTTCTCTTATTGAGTGCTCTTTTGTCTTAATGAATGCTGCCCACGTGTGCGCGTTCTCTGCGCGTGTGCATGGGTAGTAAAATCTCAATTCCAGGCTTCAGCGCCAATCACGCGTGCACGTGCTTCATTACAGGTGCTCCATCCACGCGTGCGCGTCGATTGCAAAACTTTACCTCCAAATTTCAATCTGCCCAAAAATGCTGGCTTAGTGAACGTAGCGCTCTCTTTTGAAAACGAGCGCCAAACACTTGCACGCGTATGCGTCAGCACGCGTACGCGTGGGTCTTTGAAAGTTTCCCCTGACGAGTAAGCGTCCCATACGCGTGCGTGTCGTTACTCAGCGTGGCGTTCTTTCTTTGAACGTCTGCAGTGATTCTCCTTCTCTTCTTTTTCTCACTTAAAACCAACCAAACAAACAATCAAAGTCTCACCAAAATCATAAGAATTTGCATCATTCATAATAATCACTTAATTCTTGCATAAATCTCATGATTTTGTATAAAATAAATGATGTTTGATTGAATTAA
This sequence comes from Arachis hypogaea, assembly GCF_003086295.3. Classification (NCBI taxonomy): domain Eukaryota; kingdom Viridiplantae; phylum Streptophyta; class Magnoliopsida; order Fabales; family Fabaceae; genus Arachis; species Arachis hypogaea. The sequence continues at coordinate 55,587,194 of NC_092048.1, forward strand.
AATAATCATGAAATTCCACTCCAACCACTTACTTATTGTGCAAGAAAGTGCATAAAATATAATGAAACAAATGAAAAATGCTTGTTAAACTAGCATAAGATGACTTGTCATCAAGGACTCAGCAGGACTCTTCCCCTCAACTTAGAAGGTTTAGAAACTCATACTGAGGTAGAATACAATGATAAAACGACAATATGGCTAAATAATCTCCAAATAACATGAATCAAATCCCTTAAATACTAAACTAATGACTAGTAAGGGTAAAACAGTCTTTTTAGTGATAAAATCCACTTCTAGAGCCTATTTGGTGAGTGTTTGGGCTGAGCTTGATGAGATTGACGTGCTATGAGGTCTCTTGGATGTGGAACGCCAGCTAAGGAGTCCTCTCTAGGCGTTTGGACATTGGGCTCTGCTCTTTGGGCGCTGGACGCCAGGAAGGGGGCAGGTAGCTGGCGTTGGACGCCAATTTTGGGACTTCTAATCTGAAGTAAAGTATGGACTATTAAGAGTGCTCCATTTGGAGTTCTGTAGCTCCAGAAAAGCTCTTCCAAATGCAAGTAGGTCAGATCCGGACAACATCTGCAGTGCTTTCTCTGTCTCTGAATCAGACTTCTGCTCCAGCTCCTCAATTTCAGCAAAAAAATACCTGAAATTGTATAAAAATACAAAAACTCATAGTAGAATCCAAAAATATGAATTTAGCACTAAAACCTATAAAAACTCAATAAAAACTAAATAAAAACTACTAAAAACTATATGAAAGTGATGTCAAAAAGCGTATAAAATATCCGCTCATCACCTGACCTTAAATCGATCTTCGAGAATACTCTAGCTCTTTGCAACTAATCTATTAAGTCATCGATCCTCGGCAATGGGTACTTATTCTTCACCGTCACTTTGTTCAACTTTCGGTAGTCCACACAAAGTCGTATTCCTCCATTTTTCTTTTTTACCAATAAAGCTGATGCTGCCCATGGAGACACACTCGGTCAAATGAACCTCTTATTCAGAAGCTCTTCCAACTGAGTTTTAAGTTCAGCTAGCTCTATCAGAGCTATTCTATATGGTGCAATTGAAATTGGACCTGCTTTCGGTATCAAGTCTATCGCAAATTCAATCTCCCTTTAAGGCAAGAATTCAGGAATATCTTCAGGAAATACTTCGGGAAACTCCTTAACTACTGGAATTTGATCTAACCTTTGCTCATCGCTTGATGCATTCGCAGCTAAGAGAATATAACCTTGGCATTCTTCCCCACAACAATTCACCATCACAGAATTCAAGTAGTAACCCTCAGCTACAATTGCTCCTCCTTCTCCTTCCGACATAAATTGAATCGATCGCTTAAACCAATCCAACAACACTCGGTTCTTTGACAACCAATCAAATCCTAAAATTATCTCCAACCTAACTAACAACAAATAGATTAAGTCATGAACAAAGAGTCTATTCTCTTTCTGGAAAGGTATTTGCTTACAACCTAATCTAGTCACAACTATTTGGGATGGGGTATGCACATGCAAATTGAAGTTTAAGTTTGAGATTTTCAATCCTAGTTCAGCAGCATTATCAAATTCAATGAATGAGTGTGAAGCGCCCGTGTCACACAACGCAGTTAATGTCTTGTCACCAATCATACACTTACTTCTTATTAGAGGCTCTGACCTAGTAGCATCATTGGCATTCACAGCAAATACACTACCTTATTGTTGATTCTGACCTGCATTCAGATTCCTTCTACGAGGGCAATCCTTGGCAATGTGTCCAAGCAGTCCACAAGTAGAGCATCCACCTATACCCAGCTTGCACGAATCATAAGGATGAAAATGTCCACAACGGTCATAAGTTAAATCTAGAGAAGTCTTACTCTATTTACCTCTTCCTTTCGCTTGGTGATGCGTGAGTATCATTAATATCTTTTCTATATGATTTATATGGCATTCTATTGAATTATTAGATGATTTTTTGTGGATTAAACCATATTGGATGCTACTTTGAGTTTTTGTGGCTGTTTGATGATTTCAGATAGCATTCGGATAAAGATTTGATGAAAAGCACATGAAGAAGCAAAGGAACCCCGTGCGTATGCATCACTGGAGCAGCAAGGGTGGTCATGCGTATGCATGTACTGTGTGTACGTACAACTGCAAGAGCTCAACAAGGCCAATTCTCCACTGTATAGGTGGCACTAAATGCCACGACTCAGCGTTTAGCGGCAGGGGCTTCGTAATTTATGGCAAGCATTCTGGACGGTGGGCGCTAAACGCCCAACCACCGGCATTTAGCGCCGAGACTCTTATTTTGTGTGCAAGGCTTGCTAGATGGCTGGCGCTAAACACCCAGTCACTAGGGATGGCAACGGGTCCCCATGGGGCGGGGACATGCCCCCCGTCCCCCGCCCCCAATTACTGTCCCCGTCCCCGCCCCGTCCCCATGACGGGTAACGGGGACCCCGTATCCGCTGGGGACTTGGGTCTCTGCGGATATCCGTGGATTTTTGTAAAAATTGAAAAAAATGAAAAAAATTAGAGAAAATCAAAGATAATCTTCAATTGTCATTACAAACATAATATCCATAGTCTTTAAAGACTTAAATAGCAATAACAACAAACATAAACATCCAAACATATCCATAAACAACCAAATATTACATAAACAACCAACCATATTCATAAACAACAAAATAAAGTTCATGACATCATAAAAACATAATTCTACCATCTCAATCTTCCTTTCATCCTATAATGGTAGTGATGGTAGATTCCGACTTACTTGAATCCTACATTGACAAGAAAACAATTTAAAGTTAAAATCATATAATAACTCAATAAGTCAATAATATAAAAACATAGTGTATTATATGTAATTTAATAGTTTACTTACGTCAACATCTCCTTCAATGTTATGAATATAAATCAAAATCTCATTAACCTAACTCAAAAATATAAATTATAAATTATAAATTAAAATTCAGCTCTCCAAACTATTCAAATAACACTTAGATAGGAATATGATATTAGTTAAAACTGTTTGGTATAGTGAAACAGATCAAAAAATAAAGGAACTAGAAGCAGGATAGTAGAATATATATATATATATATATATATATATATATATATATATATATATATATATATATATATATATATATATATAACGAATGAGTATATACAATTTCTTGTATGTAATATTCTTACACTAGTGTATTAAAACATAATTAGACTCATACATCAGGGAGGAAAAAACTAATAAACACAACTACTCTTATATAGTGCTCCAAGTTTATAATAACTGAGCTACTACTGCTGTTAGAACAAAAAAACATAAAATAGTTTCTAACGAATTTCTTGGGTTGCTTCTTGATTAGCTTCAGTTTGTTTTCCTTTTCTATCTTCAATATAGACCTTCTCCACCAAGCTCAGTTGGGGTGTGCCTGTGTGTTGATGAGAGGAAGGGATGGATTTTTTTCCTATAAGTCCAATGTCCAATACTCTAATCCCTTTTAAATTGTATTATGTGCCTCGCTTTTATATATTTATTTGGCCTAATTCATTCAGACTTAACTGCCAAGACAGTAATCACCACTCAATATCATATCTAATGTAATCAAATATTCAAATAGGAATAACTCTTTACTAGAATAAAAATGCAAATATTGTTTATCAAATTGTTTTGCAATGACCTTTAAAAAGAATGAAACCATTTGGACTTAGCATAATAAACTTTTATGCAGAAACAAAAATGGCAGTATGGCACTGATAAACTATGAGGCATAGTTTTGAAAATTAGGACGACCCAGAAAATTAGTCCAATTCAGAATATTAACTCAGAAATACCAATTACACAATCAGAAATTCATAATCGGAATCAGATTAACCTAACTTTAGATTAACTCAATATTAATTCAAATATCAATCAGAATAAAAAATCAAATTCATATCAACCTAACTCAGAAATATAAATTACATAACCAGAATCCAGAAATTCATAGTCAGAAATTCAGCAACCTAATTAGAAATTCAGTAACACAAAACTCAAAAATCCAGAAATTCAAAACACAAAAATTCAGATCAATAGGAATCTCATTAATTCAGAACACCCAAATTCGTTACCCTAATTCAGAAATCTAAATTCAGAGAAGGGGATGGAAGACCAGCGAAGACCAGGGCTGACTTACCTGAACCTGATGGAGAAAAGGGGAAGGAAGACCAGCGTCCAGCGAAGACTGGCGACGCGAACAGGAGAAGATGACGACCACGACTAGGAAAAGACGACGACGTTGCTGAGTCTGGGGTGGGAGGCAGCGCTGAGAGACCAGAGGGTGGAAGGCGGCAGCGACGGTCGGCGGTCGGCGGTCAGCAGGAAGGAGGCAGGAGGGGCTAAGGGTTTGAGGAGGAGTGGAGTGTGGAGACGAGACTCTCAGGTCTCAGCTCAGTTCTCACTCTCTGTCTCTCTCTGAAGCAGGACGGCTAGGGTTAGGTCCAAATGAGAGTGGCTCACATATAATATATATATATATATATATATATCAGGGCATTTTTGTCTTTTCACACAAACGGGAATTTAACGGGTCTCCACGGGGCGGGGACCTCTACCCCCGTCCTTGCCCCATTTATTATACGGGGCCCCGTCCTCCGTCCCTATGGGTAAAAATGACCCCCCGTACCTGCTCCCCGACAGGTAAATCCCCGCGGGTACCCGCCCGCCGGGGATTTTTGCCATGCCTACCAGTCACTGACATTTAGCACCGATAGCATAAATAAGAATAGAGACCACACGTGTATATTGAATCAACGGAAGCATATCTTGTGATTTTAAATCAATTTACTAATTAAAAAAGATTTGTTAGGGTTTTATTTAAGTTTTAAATCAATTTTAATTAGGACTATAAATAAGATAGAGATTCGCTCTTGCGGGACTTCTCTTCTCCTAATTTTCATTCTGCAATTTTACACTTTTCTCTGCTAGGGGTTTTTTTCCACACTATGAGCAACTAAACCTCCATTGTTAAGGTTATGAGTTCTATTTACTTTTATGGATTAAAAATTATTTGTTCTTCTACTCTTGATTAATGCATTGATTTTTGTTTAAGAATTGGTTTCATTATTCATCTTACGAATTAGTGAGTATTGGAAAATGACTCGAATCTAACTTGAATTCTATTGCATCTTGGAAAAGCTATATCATTAGAATTACAGCTTGAAACCACTTTCTCATAATTCCTTAATTATCTGGGTTTAATGTGGTACGTGATATATACCTGCATCATTTTGGGTTCTTAGGGTTTGTGTGGCTTATAAATCAAAAATTGAACTTAACCCACTAATACAATTGATTGATTAACGAATTGACAGTTGGTTGGATTAGAGGAGATTGGATTGCCTAGGAATAGGAATTCAAGCACTCAGGTTTGCCATAAACATAGTCATTGCATGACCAAGGTAGTTGACATTGAATATTAATCCGAATCTTTAAACATCTCCAAAGCCTTAACTCCATTCTCATATTGTTTTCTTAACCATTCACTGCTTGCTTTTCTTAATTTACTACCTCTTATGCTTTTGGATACTCTAAACTCTTATTTCAACTTGTCTAACTAGAATAATTAATCAACCGTTGCTTACTTAATCCATTAATCCTGGTGGAATTGACACTCACTCACCTGAGTTTATTACTTGGTACGACCCAGTAGACATTTCGATAAGTTGTGGTTAGAAATTCTGCAGCAAATTTTTGGCGTCGTTGCCGTGGATTAACTGTGACTAACAACTACTAATTGATTAGTTGCCTAGATTAGACCTTTTCTTTGTTTACTTTTGTTCTTATCTTTGTTTTTGTTTTTTTATTTTCTACTTTCATCTTTCTTTAATTTTCACCACTTTGGTTTTCTTTTTATTTCTCTTTTATTTTCGTGTACGTCACAGGGATTCTCTTCATTGTGACGTTGAGAATCCTACTTCCCTTGTTTCTAGTTGTATATGAAGAGAAAAATAAATCAAGAACCTCTTCTATACGATCCTGAAATTAAGAGAACTCTTCGGAGACAAAGAAAGCAAGCTAGAGCACAGGAAGTTCAAGAAATCTTTGGGGATGAGCCTGAAGAGGTAGATAAATTCAGTATGGCTAATAATACTGAGAATCTTGTGGTCAATAACCCTAACAATGTCCTGCCAATTAGAAGAATTATGGGCTCATATACTAACCCCAATCTCGGGAATTGGGTGGGAAGTATTGTACCACTGGTTGTGCATGCTAACAACTTCGAGTTAAAATCTCAACTCATCACTTTGGTCCAGCAAAATTGTCAGTTCAACGAAAGTCCACAGGAGGACCTTAATCTATAAGGTTCTGAGAACCGGACGGGTCATCGAACCGCTCTAGTCACCGGTTCACTGATCTAACCGGTCCAATCGTGGTTCAACCGAAAAAACTGTTTTAGAATAAAATAATAAAAAATTATAAATAAACATCCTAAAATATAATTATAGTCTAATATAAATCTTAAAATATCTTCCAAATTTAAAACACTACATGAAATGTTATCTTCCAAATTAATAATCAACATAGTCTCAAATCTTAAAGATTGTCAGTACAATTAACCACTCAGAAAAAAAATAGAAATAAAAAATAATGATCAATTATCATGTCCCAGCCAAACAACTTAAGGACCATGTCTGAAATATTTCTACACAGCAACATAAGCAAAATGAAAAGTTCTCCAAAAAGTCCTTCTTCCCAAAAAGGATATGAGCTTTAAGTAGATACTCATAAAAGAAATCAATACCCAGAAAATAATTCAGAAAAAAAATCGACACAAGAAATATATAAGTTAGTTCATCAGCATTTGTGGGATAGGATGAAAATACCATAAGATATCAAACAACATTACTATAAACAGTAGCAGCATGTTCATATTAAAATCAGTGGACAATGCAATTGCTAAGCTAGAAAACAGAGACTGAAAGATGAAAAGATTATCATAGTTCCATCCTTGCCTGGTAATGTTCATTGGCACCAGAAAGTATGCCCTGTTTTGGCATATATTGTTACTTCATAGTAGAAAGATAACATAAATTTTAATGATGTGAAATTCAATGTAATTATATCAATAGTTTTAATACAAAAAAGAATACTAATATGCAAACTACACGAGTACAAAACAACTAATTTCAACAGATGTTGCTCCTTGATCACTGGTAGTCCAAACAACTATTAGCTATTTCTCAAGTCAAACTGCAGTAATCACGTCTTCTCTTCTTAGTATTGAATAAAAGTGCCACTATAGCAAGAAATCTAAGATAGCTTTCCTGAACACTCAAGCTTTCTCTCGTGAACACCTTTAAGCTCCTCAGTTTCCTAATGGTCCAGAAGGAAATTACTCAAATTTAAAACCTCAAAAACCTTAATCCTATAAAACGATGAACTTCAAGGGGGATTTTAACAAAAGAAAGGGATATAAACAGGAAGCATCTGGGGAATCAGAATTTAGAAACAGCAGCGGCAGCATAACAAAACCATTTTCATCAATAATTTCAACAATGATATTGAAATAAAAAAAATAAGAAATAAGAAAACATAACAAAGCAATTTTCATCAACAACAATATTAAAATCAGGAATTAAAAATTAGAAATCATAACAAAGCCATTTTCATCAATAATTTCAATAAAAAAATCCTATAATCAGAACAGAGCATAAAAGAAAAAACCCTGTAAATACTATCACTAACCTTCGACAGCGTTGGAGCATGACAGAGAGCAAGACGACAACGAGACAGCAAGCGGTGACACGATGGTGAGCAACTCGAACAGAGAAGCCACAGGAGGATGGATGTCGAGCAGAGCTAGAACAGAGGGTTTGGTCTCAGAACCTTGGCGAAGAGGGGAGCCGTGGAGGCGCCGACGACCACGGACGGCGGCGGCGGAGTCGTTGAAAAAGCTAGGGTTTTGGTTTTGGGTTTTTGTCTTTTTGAACTTTGAAGAAAGTGGGTTCTTTGCTGAGAGAGAGTGACAAACGCACGAAGGAAGGAGAGTTGGGGAAAGAGGGCGTTGATTTTTTTTTAAATATGCAAAACGACGTCGTTTAGAAAGAACCGGCCGATTTCTGGTTTGGTCCAACCGACCAATTTTTAGCCGGTTCGACAGTTTTTGGACGATTTTCTAATTAGCGGTTTTATTCATAGGACCAGACCGCTTTATCGCCGATTTTCGGTTTGATTGGTTCGATCGGCCGGTCCGGTCTGGTTTTCAGAATCACGCTAATCTATTCATATCCAATTTTCTGAGGATATGTGATACAGTCAAGACCAATGGGGTTCCCGCTGATGTCTATAGGCTATTGTTATTCCCTTTTGCTATGAGGGACCAAGCTAGCCAATGGCTTGAGATACAACCTAAGGAAAGTATAGTAACCTGGGCGAAAATGATTGCCAGAGTCGTAACCGACCTGTTTCACTTCACCTATAGAGGTATGACATTTTATCTTCGGTAGGACACACAAGAAATACGTAATACTAACTTAAGTGTCGGAGTGTCTTTTGCACGTACACTTTCCTTTTTTTTGTTCTCCCTACGACGTGAAATACCTTTTAGAAGAAAAGCTCGGACTCTCAACCTCTCAGCTCCGCGGCGGGAATAACAGCTCGGTGCCAGCCGCCAGGAGACGAGTTATAGCCAGGTTACTCAAGAACAAAAATTATAAACAAAAGTTAATCATTTTAGAATTTTATAAATATTTTTTAATTTTATAATGACTTGTAATTTAAAATATTTTTATAATTTTTTATGATATCTTTCAATCTGATTGGTTCGACAGTTAATTCACTGTAAATTTAAATTTTATTTAAAAATTTATTGCTAGTCAATTTTATATTAATTTGTAATTATAAATATTTAAAAATAACTTTTTCTTTAACATTTCAAACACAATAAATAATTTTAAAACTATTATTATTTGTTAGCTAAACTATTCAAGTAATCAATTGTCTTAAAAATAATAACTATTTATTGAAATATATTTTACTTATTTAGCTTTTCCAAACATACTCTAGGCAACTTGTGAAAAAGGACGGAACATTGGCCAACAAGAAATTTGGAACGTGGAATGGCCATATTCTATGAAAACGACAAGGGCGTAGACCTCCTATAACAACCTGCCCACCTGTTACTTCTCTTGTTCAACCTCGTTCCCAACCCAAAATGCCATCACCAACTTTACCACCCCAACGCACAACAATACCACAACACCCCCTCCGCTTTCTCTTTCTCTCTACTAACTCCAACAAGCAAGCAACTGCACGTGCTTCTCACGTGCCAATCGTTTCTCTCCCCCTTCATCTCCTCTTCCTCAAACTCGTAAAAAAAAAAAAGCAACATCATCCTACATGGCACCAACATTATTTTCCTTTATCACTCTTTGTCCTGGGAGAAGAGAAAAACTCACATTCGTAGTCCGTAGCAACCAAATAAGAGCAACTATGGCTTCTGACACTGTTCTTCCTTCCATGCCTCTAACCGTTGTTGGATACGTCACTAGTGCCACTCCAACTAAACACACTCACTCGCAGCATCACCGCCGTGCCTTTCTCATAACGGTAACGGTCATCGCCATTGCGGTTACCGTCTTCTTCGCTCTCTACTTCCTCCTCCGTGACCTCAGCCATTACTTCCGCCGTCAAGCTCATCCAATTAGCGTACGCACATCATCTGCGGTCTTCCCCTCCGGTGCTCGCAGCCGAGTATCACCAGAGATCGCTGCGCCTTCCACCGTTGACTCCCTCCCGCTGTTTACGTTCTCTTCTGTTACACGCCGCTCTTCCTCCGTCGTAGACGGTGGTGGAGGAGATTGCGCCATTTGCCTCTCCAGATTCGAGCAACGCGACCTTCTTCGTCTCCTTCCTCTCTGCTGCCACGCGTTCCATGCCGAATGCATTGACGTCTGGCTCCGAACGAATCTCACCTGTCCGCTCTGCCGATCCGCAGTGTTTTTTTCGGAATCCGACGTCGGGAAGATTCTCCGGTCATCGTCCTCCGCCGTCGGCGACAGCTTCCGCCTCGAGATAGGTAGCATCAGTCTCCGTGGAACCACGTCATCCGCCGCCGAAGAATCGCGCATGAGGACATATTCGGTTGGCGAGTTCGATTACCTCGTTGGCGAGGACGCTGAGATTTCTTACAGTCAGGCTCGCCGGAGAACCGATTCCGGCGAGAAAGATGATGCTGAGCCGGTGGAATCATCGGCGCCGAGCTTGGCCAGCGAGGTAGGCAGCAGATGGAGCTGGAAGGATTATTATGATTTGGTTTCAGCTTCGTTAACGTCAACGGCGTCTTTTCGAAGCTCCGGAAGGTTCTTCACTGGGAGTAGCAGGCGAAACGACGTCGTTGCAATTGGTGATGATGAAAGGGAAGCCAACCGTTTTAGGGAAGAAATCAGCGAAGTCTTTCGATGGCTTTCAATGGCATAATATGTAGATAATGGCAATTATCGGGGATGATTTTAGCGTTTCACATTGATCTTAGAAGGTATTCATCTTTTACTTTTTCCAGTCATATAGAGATATTCTTAGGAGTAGAAGAAAACATTTTAGTTAATCATGGTTAATGTCCAAATTCGGTGAAATTCCAATACCTTTTATTCTGTTTGTTATTCCACTACTCATGACTGTGGAATGGACTCGTATACTATTGATTACCACCCCCTTGTAAAAAAATTTTCAAACACACTATTGTTTAATTTCTAGAATATATATTGTTATACATATGTTGTTTAATTTTATTTTTAATATATATTTTATATTTTAATATATAATTTATACCAGTCACTAATTCTTAATGTATATTTAACATAATTAAAAAATTATGTATCCCATTGCAGTTCAAAGAGGAGAAACAGTTATAGAGGGTTTTAATTTCTAGAATTTTAAATGGTGAAATTAAATGTCACACTACTACTTATTCGATGCAACAATTGTCATTATATAATGTACCAAAGATACATTTTTTATGGGAAATATTATCTTTTATCTGGTCGATTTAGTTTTACTTAACATTATTACTTTTAATTTGGAATCTAGATTTACTTGTCGGAAACGCGAGCTAAAAAGAAATGCTAAAGAGCAAAAATCGTACGTGGCCAACTTTGGTAACAAAAGTTTTCAAGAAGATCAACCTAGATATTTGGTGGCGGTACAAATAACAAATAACTTTTCTGTATGTATTTCATGCACAATTAATTAATATGGAGTAACCTGCATGGAGAATGAGATAAATATAAAATGCTACAATTAATTTTACAAAAACCCAGAATGAATTTTGAAGATTTAACTTTTACTTTAGTTTCTAACCTTGATGAGTTACACTGAGTTATAATTTAATTTTTATATTTAAAAAAATACACTAATATAGTTTTTTATGTATTTTCTATCACCGAAATTTAATGTCGTTAATAACGTGACTCAATTCTTACTACGCTCAACATCGTAAGCGTTTTGATGCTAAAGAAGATACTAAGGCTGTGTTTGTTTACAGAGACAGGACACTGAGACACAAAATCATGTTTGGCAGAAGAGACATGGACAGAGACAATGTGTCCAGAGACACTGAATTAGTGTATTTTGTGTCCATCGTGACAGGAAGGACACGGAGACACTAACAATGGACACAACTTATTTTTTATTTTTTCTTTCATTATTATTGTTAATTTTTCATAATTATATTTTTTATTGTTATATTTTTCATCTCAAATTTTTTGAATGAAAAAAAATGAGAATAAATTGAATTTTCATAATTTGTTCTAGTTTATCACCAAACAGAATACAAGAATACAAAATTTTGTGTCTTTGTCCGTTAGTGTCTTGTCCTATCCTATTCTCAATGTCTTGTCATTTCCTGTTCTTAGAAACAAACGCAGCCTAAATGACGTCGTTTAAGAATTTCAACAAAACTAAAACGTTACACTTCTTTCTTTTAATCACTACCTCTTTTTCCTAAATTCTCAAACAACATCTTTTAGCATAGTTATCAAAATCGAACCGGCAATCAACCCGGTAAAGTTATTGAGTTATTAAGTTAGTGGTTCAACCGATGGGTCAGTAGTTGAACCGTTTAATCCGGTAATAATTAAATAAATATATAAAACTATAATACAATATTTATTAAAAAATAAAAATTAGTGTTCAATATTTTATATTATTTAAATTTAAATAAATTATATATAAATTTTATTAACTCGTTGCTTTAATGTGATATATATAATTTATATAAATTATTAGCCTTTAATTTAATAGGTCTAATCTAAAAAAAAATAAAAAAAGTTACATATAGATAAAATTAAAAGTAAAAATAATTTGTTGATAAAAAATAAGAAATTATCAAAATTTTAAAAAAATAAACATATATAAGTTGAATTACATGAGTAAACATATGAGGTTAAAGTTATTCTAATAAAATATGAACTAATGTAAGGTTGCAAGTTTGGAGTATTATTCATCTGAATTTAGGTATTATATATTCTATTATTAACCTATTATGGAAAAACAATGTATCTAGCCTAGTGGTAAGACAGCTATAGTTTTACACCTTTCCAAGTTCGAATCCCATGTACAATGTTTTTGTGAAGAGAAAGTATGAGAAGACAATGATATTAGTGTACAATGCGTACAATAGAGATAAAATTAAAATAGAAAGTATGAGAAGACAATGATATCCCATGTACAACGTTTTTGTGAAGAGAAAGTATGAGAAGACAATGATATTAGTGTACAATACGTACAATAGAGATAAAATTAAAATAGAAAGTATGAGAAGACAATGATATTAGTGTACAATGCGTACAATAAAGATAAACACGTACAAAAAATATGTTGCAGTTTCTTTCTCTTTGTTTCTCTCCATCTTTGGTATCCCCTCTTGCCGCGCAGCCTCACCTGAGCCGTTCAAACCAAGGGCCCCCGGCCAAAAGTTCCAACACCAGCAAAAATTAGGGAAATTGGATCTGCAAAAGAGAACACGACTGGTGCGTTGTTCCCCAGCAGTAGAAGCGTTGGTGTCCATGGGAGGAGTGTGACGACGATGGGGATGGCGATGGCGCGTTCGCGGGAGCTGTGCCAGTGAGGCTAATTCGCAGCGAATAGACGACCTCATCCTCCACGTGCTACTCTGCATCAATATCGATATCGATCCCAAACTATCTTGATATTAATATCAAATTCTTCGACATGAATCTTAGCTTAGGGCTCTTGTATTTTCAGTAAGGAACTTGACTATAATATAATATTTGAATTGAATAATGCTGCTATTATGTGTCCTCCAATCAACATACAGGGAATTCTTCTTCTATTTCAATGGCTCATTTTAATAGGTATATAGTTATTTTAATTTTTATGTGGATTATTATTTTAATTGGATTGAATTTAGTTATATATAATTAAAATATACTGGATGTTCAATTCACTAGGTATGTAGATAGTTATTTTAATTCTTAATTGGATGGTTATTTTATTTGATTCAGTTTAAATTGGATGGTCATTTCATTAGGTAGTCAGATGATTATTTTAATAACTACGTGGATAGTTGTTTGATGGCCGGTGAGGGAGCTTTTTAACGCTGGAAAAGTGGGATGATTGATGAGGATGGAGTAACAGACGGTTGGGGAGGGAGAAAAGGCTATTTGGATAAATTCCATTGGTAAATTATGGTTGGGATGGTTAATCTTTTTAAATAACTATTTAAGGTTTTTTTTCTTGTATTGGGCCAAACTTAAAATTCATTATATACATTGTTAAGATTCCTCATTGTCTCCCTAACGGAGTTCGTGAAGAGAATTATTATGGAGGCCGTCTTCTACTGTGATTCAGCATCCCGCAGGTGTACCATGGAGGTGTGCAGGTTAGCGGCCCAGACCGCACCGGTTCGTGTTGAACCATTCGGTTTTTAACGGATTTGACCACCGTTGACCGGATTGATTGCTGAAACGGTCTAATAAGTAAATCGAACCGAACAGACTACCGGTTCATCGGTTTTTCGTTCGAACCGGATGGTCCGGTCCGGTTCTGATAACTATGTCCTTTAGTGTTCTTTTTAACGCTAAAATGTGTACGACGTTATTTTAATGTCCAACGTAACAAGAGTTGAACTACGTCACTACGGCATTAAACTTTGGTGATAAAAAATACACGATGAAATATATTAATACACTTTTTTAAATATAAAAAATCAAATTGTAACAATTAAAAATTATAACTAAATTAATACAACTCACCGATCTCAAATACCAAAATTGAGCTTAACTTGAATTTTGAATGGCATGCGTGATATATGTTCCTACAAGTATCTCTATTTAACATGTGATGTTTCATATAATAACATCACTCAGTTGATATTTGATAGTGTTTGAATGCATGGAGAGAGGGATGATAGTTGTTGCCCAAAGTGACATTTTATTGATATTGATTATTAGAATTTGTTATCGTACCCTTTATATAAGAATACTAGTATAGCATATAGTCATATTGTGTAACAGATTTTCTACAAGTCAAAATGATATGATTTTTGCAAAAATTTTCTGTATTAGTTCGAAATCTAATATGTAGGAGCGAAATTTACTCTCTTTACGAGTATTAATTTATTATGAATAAAAATCTTTCATCTTTATCATGACGAAAAAGCAAAGAATTTTTTTATATTTTTTCTCAAATGATGAACTAGGAAGTCAAAATAAAACTAACTTATGAAATTAAATGCTTCAATTGCAAATAAACTTAAATAGAACATAAAAATTGTCGCAAAGGTAAATGAAAGAAATTAAAGATGAACTTTGAATATAAAAATGACTAAAATTGAATTTGCAAGAAAGATAAATTCCATAAATGTAAAGTGCATAATTTAAGAAAGAAAGAACGTAAGAACATGGAAGGAAACCTAGAAAAATTATAACTCGAAAACAAACTTAGAAAGTCTTTAGAGATGTGAGTGTATATAAGTATGCTTCTACGAAAAATTTCTAACCCTGAAACTTTTAGCCATCCATCCTATTTATAAACATCTTCCACCAATTCTATAATGACACTTGTTAACCCGCTGATGATTCAATAAGATAATCGTTCTCGCCAAAACACTTCTGCAGTAACTGCTCCCTTTGCCACGTTCACCATTCCATAAAGTCCACTTTGCTACCTGGTTGACTTCGTTCTTCAGTCGAAATATCATACTATCGTTTATCTATCTTGTTTCACCAATTAAACTTCCTCTTCAATCCTGACGTAAATTGAAAAACCTAACTTATCGACATATATACCAGTATATGTCGAGTAATAAATTGCCTCCTTGAATAGACGATTCACTTTCACCCAATTTTGTGAAGAGGTTGATTCATTTCTTTCAACTCCTAGATTATTTAATACTAGTATTTCAATCATTGGTAACTGATACCTTGGTAATTGTTCCCATTTGTCAGTCTATTTATTGTGTATCCCATCTTGCATGTCTTCTCATTATTCACACCTCTTGTACCTTTAAAAAGAACGTTTCATCTCTCCTCTTATAAATATCTAATTTTAAAGTCTTCACAACTTTTGCATCTCTGAAAGCAAAAAGACAATTCATCTCTATCCCTTATTCTCATCATTCAATCCTCAGGCAATAAGTTCTGCATTTCATCAACTTCACGACACCCCAATCTTGGGACTTTAGGTAATTTTCAGAACTCTTCCACTTTTTCATTTCCGTTTTTACTATTTATTCTTTCATTTTGGGATCTAGTTTTCAAATATAATTCAAAATCAAATTTTAGGGTTCTTGTCTTAATAGTCTTATTCTTCATTTCCTTCCAATTTTGAATTTATCAATCTTACCCAAATCAACTCATCCATTTTTAACTCCTTTTTCTTCAGGCATACACTCTAGTTATGGCTTCTGGAAAGGCACCCGAAACCTCAAAGGGAAAAGAATCCATCACAGAAATTCCCAGTACTAACCTCAAAGTACTGTCACGAGATTTGGATACCATCATTGGGGATCCAGTTGATACTACTAATGTAGACAAAATCTTTTTTCCATTTGTTGTTGAAAACCAACTACATTATTTGTTAAGTCCTTTGCTTCTTTCTTCTCGCATCGATGAAGTCCTCCCTTTCTTTCCCAGTTTGCCGAATCAAGAATTACTCATAAAAAAATGATATATACATGGCCCTCTTCGATGACCTAACCCGAGGTTTTAGGAACAATCCAAAGATTTTGCAAAAAACATCAAATTTTTATCCTGGTCTAAAAGGTTAGAACCAAAGAAAAAAGATTTTTGGTTGATAGGAGGAATATATGACCTACTTCGACTTGCTCATTTTTAATCCACAACTTATCACTAGATAATTGGGTCCTTCCTTTACTTATGGAGCCCATATACCAACAACTTGCATCTCCCTTGTGGAATAGTTGGCCATATGCTATTCGATGTCGCAGTTATCACAGGGCTTTCTCTTTCTGGGATCGACATTACTCCAGACATGAAATCATAAAAAAATAGCAATTAAATTAGGACAGCTTTGCCTATGGAGAATTCATAAAGAATAATATGGGCCAAGGTGATTACCCTATTACCGATGAAGTGCACATAGCATTCCTGTGTTTCTGGCTGAATGCAATAGTTTTTTGCTCACGGAGCGTAACTATGCAAAAACTTTATCATTTGACCACTCTAATTCACGAAAGTGAATCTATTTATTGCCTATCAAAGCTCTTCTTAGTCAATCTATATGATGAATTGGGCCAGATGCTCAAAAGTCTTTGCAATCAAATGCCCCTGAGTGCAAGGCCCACTATGGCTTTTCCAACTATGGCCAAATGCTGTCTTCGAAAAATTCGTGACCACCAAAGGAGTTCCAGTCACCACCAAACAGCCCATCGAAGGAATTAGGCTTTTGACACTAAAACCTAAATTCCAAAGCCCAAAAATTGGTGACTAATTCTAGGCAATTTTTACAAAGTTTTATAATGCAAAATCCTTTTTAAAAGAAGAACTTAATTTTGCTCCTTCTGCTGAACGCAAACGTGGTCTATCTTGGTTCGATCTCCCAGAATCTGAGCTGATAAGAAAATTTGCAATGCTATGTCAATAGAAATTGGGACAATTTTACAACTATCCATGTTTTAACAATTGGATTCCATATTACAGAAAGGACCAATATTGAGTAACTCTTCATGCTCCTCACTTGGTTGCTCGACAAATGGATTTTTCACAGGCTCTACTAGCCCCATTTGGTTCAAAACTATCCAGTCAACTTGGGAGTCAAGTTTACAAAACTCAATCACAATTATGTACTTTGCTAGGTCACAACAGAAGTCGACGAGCTGATGACTATGAACCAATTGATTTTATTCTCAGTTTCTATGTGACCAAGTCTTTCATCCTCTGGTGACAAAAGTATTTTTCACAATACAACTGTAGTCCTAAACAAATTTTACGACGTATGTTAAGAGTTAGCCCCATTATGACCGAGAGACTTGCTACTATAGCTACTTCAAAACGCAAAGATTAGACCTCAAAAGTCTCAAAGAAAAAAGGTGAAAATGTCGAAAACGTCCTCCATAGCCTCAAGCCTTGCAGCGGTATTTACCCAAACTTTTGTTCTCAAAGTTTTCTTATATTAACTTATGATGCATGAGCATCTTATGTACTTTTCTTGAGTGTTTCTTAGGTGAAATTGATGACTTTTTGCTTGATTATCATATACTTTTATAGGAGATTTTATTAGTACTTTAAGTCCTTTGATTTTTTGTTAAATATAGGAAAAAGATAGCAAAAGAGAAGTAAAGAACAAGAAAAAGAAAGCAACCAAAAAAGCATCCTACAAGAGGCAGAGAACTGGCATTTACATGCCAGACGGGGCGTGCAACACGCCCATGCAACCAAAGCAAAGAACCTGGCGTGCAACATGCCACCACAAGGGCGTGGCACGCCAAGCCATGATTCTAGGAGGTCAACATGGTTGCATGCATTGCGTTTTCACACGCCAAATACTTGTTGTTTTACACGCCTAGTGATTCAATCCAGGATGGCTTTTACTTTGGCATGTGACATGCCGAGAAATCGGCATGCCACATGCCCAATGAAGAACCCGTCATGCAACACGCCGAGACACGGCGACGCTGGACCAACTTTTCAGAGGATCAGACCCAAGGCAATTCGAGCAAGAAATAGGCGTGCAACACGCCAAGAAAGTGGTGTGTCACACGCCATGAAAATAATACTTCCAAGGAGCATTTTACATGCCAGGATGAATGGTCGTGTGAAATTGAAACGCCTTTGAAGTTGCATTCATGTGTACGCATCACCCATGTGTACGCACAACACCTGAAGATTGAGGATTCATGCATACACATCGTGCATGCGCACACACAAAAACTGGAAAATTGAATATTCATGCGTACGCATGCTCCATGCGTACGCCCATATGAGGATTTTTGCATTGTCATGCGTATGCATCCGCCATGCGTACGCATGACCCCCTTGAATAGTGGGCGTTTCATATGCCAAGGACTCTGGGTGTGTAGAAATCAAATGCCTTTCAGGTTTTTTTTTTGGAGCAGTTCTTTGGGCATTTTACACACCATACATGGGCATGTCACACGCCATTATAACACCTCCCAGGACTTCATTTGTTTGTGGCATTTCACACGTTGAGGTACGGCATTTTGCACTGGGCTAACTTTCCAGAAGACCATTCTTATCCCACTAAGAATGCTAAAGAATTGGACAACTAAAGCGCTGAACCGAAAGACACTATTGAAAGCTGAAGATTTAATGCAGAAGATTGGATTTAATTTGATTTGATTTTGTTTTGAATTAGTTTGAATTTAATGATTAGGTTTTGTTTTAAGTTGAGTATATAAGGACTTGGAAAGAATACTTTTGGACTTCCAAACCTTTTTGCCGTTTTTCATACTTTGTTTTTGAACTATGAGTCACTAACCTCTTTGTTTAAGGTGAGGAGCTCTGTTCATCTTTTTATGGATTATTAATCTACGTATTTTATTTTATATGAGGTTTATGCTTTGATTTATTTCATGGTTGAGTTTTCGTTCTTCATCCCTAAATATTTAGAATTGTTGGAAAACATTCTAACTCCATCTTGGATTCTAAATATTGTTTTGGAAAAAATTAATATTTGAATTAGCTTTGAAAACTCTCTTCTCACTACTTTTTTATTTCACTAGGAATAGTTTCAAAGAGTGTGCGACACCTTGTGAGTTTCAATTGTTTAGGACTAGCTTGAATACGTGACATATAATTCAACCTACGGACTATTTTTGAATCTTACTTGAAATTGAATCAGAATTGTGCTTCACCTCTTTTTCTTGAGTAATTGAATAAGGAATTAGCGGTTAGTTAGGTTAAAGAAAAATTAAATTGTCAAGAAATTGGAATTTGATTATTTGTGATTTGTCGTGATTGATATTTACATACCTCATATAAGTAGACATAAGGATTGTTTTCCTAAAGAGTGAACATCTCTGACACCTTAACTATCTTTATTATCTTAGTTTCTTAACCAATTTTAGTTTGCTTTTGTTTAATTTTCTATTTTCATGCTATTTACTATTGAAACACTTATTTTTTATTGTCTGACTGGAATAATCAATTCACCGTTGTTTGCTTAATCCGTTAATCCTCGTAGAAATGATAACTCACTCCCATGGTATTACTTGATACGATCCGGTGCACTTGTCGATAGTTCGTGGTTTGTAAACTCTGCATAAAGTTTTTGGTGCCGTTGCTGGGGATTAATCATTGTTAATAAACTACCAATCAGTTGATTACCTAGATTAGACCTTCTTAGTTTTTAGTTATTTATTGTTTGTTATTTATTTTCCTCCCTGGGAGTTCCCTTCATCACTGTGAAGGAGGGAATTCCAATTTGATAATCTTGTTGTTTTTGTCTATGCCGAATAACAATGATAAATAACCTCTTCACTAAGATCCTAAGATTGAAAGAACTCTTTGGCGATAAAGAAAACAAGCTAGAGATCAAAGAGTTACATAAGAGGCTGAAGAGATAGTTGTAGAAGAGTTTGAATTCAACATAGCAGAGAATGCAAATAACAATGCTAATGCTCCTCAACCTAGGAGGACCCTTGGATCTTTCACTACTTCCAATCTAGGGAGTTGTGGAAGTAGCATTGTGACACCCACAGTGAATGCCAATAATTTTGAACTGAAGCCTCAACTTATCACATTGGTTCAACAAAACGGTCAGTTTAGTGGAAGCCTGCAAGAAGATTCTAACCTGTTCATCTTTTATGATAGGATCACCCCTGCTTCACGGGTTTCATTGGATAATTCAGTTGGAGAATCTCTGCATATGAAGAAGACCACTAATAAAGCACTGGAGTTGATTGAAATGGTAACCAAGAATCAATACCTCTATTCCTCCGAAAGATCAATGAGGAAAGGAGTCATGGAATTAGATTCTTTGGATACTATTTTGGCTCATAATAGAGCCATGTCCCAATAAATCAATGCAATTACTCAACACTTGGAAGGCATGCAAGTTTTAGCTATAAATACCCAAGAGAATTCTCATGGAATGAGTAGTGGACTGCTTCAAAGTGAAGGTTTGGAGTATGGACAATCCTCCCTGGAGCAAGTGAATTACATGAGTAATCCTTCAAGGCCACCTTAAAATGATCCATTCTCTAAGATCTATAATCCAGGATGGAGAAATCATCCAAACTTTGGATGGAAAAATCATGGTCAGAGGCCCAATCATTTTAACAACAACCATCCTCAAAACCACTTCAACTCCCAACATAATACCTTTAACCCTCACCAACGACAACCACTCCTCACCCAACCATCTCAAGACTCTCAAAGACTATCCAATTTTGAACTTTCCATGGAGAAACTCTCCCAAGCCACTGATGAGCAGATATTTTATACGCTTTTTGGCATCATTTTCATATAGTTTTTAGTATATTTTGTTTAGTTTTTATTAAGTTTTTATAGGTTTTAGTGTTAAATTCACATTTTTGGATTCTACTATGAGTTTTTGTGTTTTTGAGAAATTTTAGGTATTTTCTGGCTGAAATTGAGGAGCTGAAGCAAAAGTCTGATTCAGAGACAGAGAAAGCACTGCAGATGTTGTCCAAATCTGACATCCTTGCATACAGAAGAGCTTTTTTGGAGTTACAGAAGTCCAAATGGAGCGTTCTCAATGGCTATGGAAATCTGACTTCCATAGATTTCCAAAAATGTATAATAGTTTATACTTTTCTTCAGATTAGAAGGCCCCAAACTGGCGTCCAACACCAGCCTCCTGCCCCCTTCCAGGTATCCAGCACCCAAGGAGAAGAGACCAACGTCCAAACGTCCGAAGAGGACTCCCTAGCCAGTGTTCAACGCCCTAGAGACCTCCTAGCATGTGGATCTCGTCAAAGCTTAGCCCAAACACTCACCAAGTGAGCCCCAGAAGTGGATTTTAACACTAAAAAAATATTTTACCATTACTAGTCATTAGTTTTGTATTTAAGGGATTAGATTTATGATCTTGATATACCTTTCAAGATTTTTACACCATATTTCGTTTTTATCTTTGTATTCTCCATCAATATGAGTTTCTAAACCTCCTAAGTTGAGGGGAGGAGCCCTATTGAGTCCTATGAATTAATAAAAGTATTACTGTTACTCTTCGATCCGTGTTTGATTTAATTCTAAGATGTATACTCGTTCTTCAACATGGTGAATAGGATGATCAGTGACAATCAGCTCTGTTCATCATATTAAGACCGCGTCCCTAACAACCACCCGTGTTTACTTAGGTTCGTGTGAATACGTGACTGAAAAGTGCGAACCGCCAGCTTGATTATACATCTCTTAGATGGCTAATCCACGACTTCGTTGGGGACTTCTTGAGACACCAGTTCAGCCGATTTTTGGAAAGATTAGGGTCTCTGTGGTAGAGGCTAGAACCCAAAGGAGCAGCATTCTCTAATCCGGAAGATTTGACCTTGTCTGTGGCGTTTTGAGTAGGATCGCCAAGAGAATGAACTGCTAGAGCTTCACCCTCGTTCAGATTGGATGACCATGGCCAATGGCGTTTGATCTAAAATAGAGGAGATTGATGGATACGACCAATGGCGTTGATCACATACAGCCTGCCATAGAAGAAATTATTCACAAGTAAAGAAGACAGTAATACCAGAGTTAATTCAGAAAGACAAAACAACTCTAATCCGTAACCATATTCCTATTACTTATTCCATTCTAATTTAAAAAGTATTTTATACCCTTTTTTTTTCTTTATTTACATGTCAACTTAGTTTAGATCTCACAAATACAAATCCATATCCAACAACTTCTTGATTTTGCCTAACTAAGACCTGTAAGGTAACCATAGCTTGCTTCAAACTACAATTCTCGTGGGATCGACCTTAACACTCTCAGATATTACATGGACGACCCAGTGCACTTGCTGGTACAGTTGTACGAAAGTGTGGGGATTCGTGCACCAAGTTTTTGGCGCCGTTGCCGGGGATTCTTCGAGTTTAGACAACTGACGAATTATCTTGTTCCTTAGATCAGGTAATTTTTTTTATTTATTTTATTTAAGTCTTTTATTTTTATTTTCTTCTTCTTTATTTTCGAAAAATAAAAAAATATATTTTAAAAAAAATTTCTTTTCTTTGTTTAATCTTTGTTCTTAGTTTGAGTCTTTTGTGTTTGTTCTTGGTTAAATTTTTGAAAATCTTGAGTCTTTCTTTCAAAAAATTTTTAAAAATAGTTTCTTTGTTTTCAATCTTGTGTCAAATCTCCAAGTTTGGTGTTTTCTTGTGTCTTTCTTTTAATTTTTCGAAAAGTTGTGTTTGATTTTCTAAAAATTTTAAGTTTGGTGTCTTTTACATGTTTTTGTGTTCTTTAAATTTCTTGAGTTTTGTTCTTAGTGTTTTTTTTAATCTTCAAAGTGTTCTTATGTTTTCTTTATGTTTTGATCTTAAAATTTTTAAGTTTGGTATCCCTTTGTGTTTTTCCTTCAAATTTTCCAAAATTTAGGGTCCTAAATCTAAAAATTTTAAATTGTGTCTTTTACTTATTTATCTCTTTCATTATTAAATTCAAAAAATAAAAAAAATATCTTTTCTATCTTATCTTTTAATTATTTTCGAAATTTTTAATTAAAAATTCAGATTTTAATTTCAAAATTTTTATCTTATCTTAGTTTTCAAAATTCAAAATTCCAATATTTTCAAAATTAAAAATCTTATCTTTTTCAAAAATCTTATCTTATCTTTCTTCAAAAGTCTTATCTTATCTTTTTCAAATTTAAAATTTAAGAATTCAAATTTCAAATCTTAAAATTAATTTTTTTTTAAAATCAAATTTCAAATCTTTTTCAAATCTTTTCAAATTCTTATCTTATCTTTTCTAACTTCAAATTTTAAAATAAAATCTTTTTCAAATCTTTTTAATTTTTTTATCTTATTTTTTCTTATCTTATTTTTTATTTCACATTTTTAAATTCAAATATTTTCTTATCTTATCTCTTATCTTATTTTAAATTCAAATCTTTCTTAATTAATTGCTTATCTTCTCTCTCTTCTTTTTCAAAACTTCCTAAATAACTCTTCTCTCTTCTAATTTTTGAAAATTCTCTTCTTCTTCTCTCTCTTCTATTTTCGAATTTCACTAACTAATTTTCAATTATTTTTTAAATTATTAACCTTAATTTTTGAAAATAATTAATAAGTAAAACAAAAATAAAAATATTTTAATTCTTATTTATCTCTTCTATTTCTAATTCTTCTCTTTTCTACTTCTATTTATTCGAACTCCTCTTCTCCTATTTTCAAAGTATTCTTCTTCTTCCATCTTCATTCTTCTATCTTCTTCTTTCTTCACATCTCACTGGAAGAAAGACAAAGATAGAAGCTTTCTATACTCAAATCAGACATAGAAGCTTCCTTTCTTTCTTTTCATCTCTTCTTGTTTATAACCAAGAACAAGGATAAAGAACCCCTCTTTGATCTTGATCCTGGACCTGAAAGGACTTTAAAGAAAAGCTTACAATAAGCTAGAGCACAACATTCCAGAAGAAACCTTTCAAAAAATCTTGAACAAGAAATTGGAGACATGGCCGAACCTGGAGGAGATGTCAGAGAGGTTCTTGGTGACTTTACCATGCCTACATCTGACTTTTATGGCAGAAGTATCTCTGTACCTGCCATTGAAGCTAATAATTTTGAGCTTAAGTCTTAGTTAGTCTCTCTTCTGCAATAGAACTGCAAGTTCCATGGACTTCCAATAGAAGATCCACATCAATTCTTAGCTGAATTCTTGTAGATCTGTGATACTGTTAAGACCAATGGAGTTAATCCTGAAGTCTACAAGCTTATGCTCTTTCCCTTTGTTGTAAGAGACAGAGCTAAGATATGGTTGAATTCTCAACCAAAAGAGATCTTAGACTCTTGGAAAAAACTGGTTAATGCTTTTCTAGCTAAATTCTGTCTCCCTCAAAGGATGAGCAAAATTAGAGTGGAAGTTCAAACCCTCAAACAAAGAGAAGGTGAATCCCTCTATGAAGTTTGGGAAAGATACAAGCAATTGATCAGGAGATGTCCTCCTGACATGCTCTCAGAATGGTCAATCATAGACGTGTTCTATGATGGTCTGTCTGAGATGTCCAAAATCTTATTAGACAGCTCTACAGGTGGATCACTCCACTTGAAGAAAATACCTGCAGAAGCAAGAGAACTCATTGAAATAGTTGCAAATAACCAATTTATGTACACCTCTGAAAGGGATCCTATAAACCATAGGATCCCTCAGAAGAAAGAAGTTCTTGAAGTTGACACTCTGAATGCCATATTGGCTCAGAATAAGATCTTGACCCAATAGGTCAACATGATCTCTCAGCATTTGACTGGAATGCCAACTGTAGCTAGCAGTAACCAAGAAGTATCTCCTAATGTAGATGCTTATAATCCTGATTAACCCACCATGGAGAAGGTGAATTACATGGGAGAACCCTATGGAAACACCTACAACCATTCATGGAGGAATCATCCTAACCTTTCATGGAAGGATCAACAGAAACCTCAGCAAGGTTTCAATGACAATCAAGGTGGAAGGAACCAGAATAGGTTCAACAACAGACCACGATTCCCATATTCTCAAGGGAATATTAAAACCTCTAAGCAGAGTTTCTCTGACTTAGTTACTCTGGTTTTCAACCTCTCTAAGACCACTCATAGTTTCATGAATGAAACAAGATCCTCTATTAGAAATTTGGAGGTACAAGTTGGTCAATTGAGCAAGAGGATCCCTGAGACTCCTCCTGACACTCTTCCAAGTAACACTGAGGTGAATCCAAGAGAAGAGTGCAAGGCCATCGCCTCTGAGGCTAAGGCCGAATCTGAATAGAATGGGGTGGCGTTGAACGCCAGTGAATAGCATATCACCGGGCATTCAACGCCCAAGCTGGCAGCAAACCTGGCGTTGAACGCCAGTGAGGAACCCCTCACTGGGCATTCAACGCCCATCCTTGCAGTAGAGCTGGCGTTGAACGCCAGCCAGGGAGCACTGGCTGGGGGTTCAGCACCCAAACATGCAGGCATTCTGGCGCTGAACACCAGTGAGGAACCCCTCACTAGGCGTTCAACGCCCACACAGCCAGGGAAGCTGGCGTTGAACGCCAGCAAGGATATCCCTGCTGGGTGTTCAACGCCCAAAAGGATAGAGGAATTGGCGTTTAACGCCAGTAAGGGTGCACAACATGGGCATTCAACGCCCAAAGAGCTAACAGAGCTGGCATTAAACGCCAGTGAAAGCACACCTTTTGAGTGTTCAATTCTCACTCAGGAAACCCCTATCTCAGAACCAAAGGAAGCCAAGGCTCATAAAAAGACCATAGAGGTTCCTTTGCATGCATTTATGCAATGCATGAGTTCTGATGATTACTCATCCTCTGATGAGGATGAAGACACTAGGGAAGAGCAAGTTGCTCGGTACCTAGGAGCTCTCATGAAGCTGAATGCCAAGTTACTTGGTACAAAGCCTTTGGAGGAAGAACCTCATTGCTTTCCAATGAACTCAATGCTTTGGTTAAGCTGAAGCTATCTCAGAAGCTTCCAGCTCCTGGACGCTTCCTGATTCCTTGCACTATAGGCACCATGACCTTTGAAAAGGCTTTGTTTGACCTAGGGTCAAGCATAAACCTAATGCCACTCTCTGTAATGGAGAAGTTGGGAATCCTTGAGGTACAAGCTGCAAACATCTCATTAGAGATGACAGACAAGATAATGAAGAAGCCATATGGCTTAGTAGAGGATGTCTTGGTAAAAGTTGAAAACCACTATATCCCTGCAAAACTTCATAGTCTTGGATATTAGAGAGGATGAGGATGACTCGGTCATCCTTGAAAGACCTTTCCTAACCACTACTGATGCTATCATTGATGTGACTAACGGAGAATTGACTCTATAATTAGGGGAGGACCACATCTTGTTCAAGATGCCTCATTGATAAACCCATATTTTATGATGTATTTTGTACTCAATTTAAGTGATTTATTCAATCCTTCACCCACTTATTCATGTAAATTGCATGGTTTTACTTTCCCTTCCTTATTATGTGATATATGTGAAAAACATGTTTCCTATGCTTTAAAAATGATAATTTTAATTACCCTATATTACCATTCAATGTCGTGATTTGTGTGTTAAGTATTTTCAGATCTCCTAAGGCAGGAATGACTTAGAGGACAGAAAGGAAATATACAAAAATGGAAGGAAAGCACAAAAATGGAGTTTTGAAGAAAAGGGAAGCGACGCGAACGCATGGACGACACGGCCGCATGCCTAGCGCGAAAAGGCATCGACGCGAACGCGTGACTGACGCGGACGCGTGCCTTGAGCAGAACGTAAATGACACGTACGCGTTACCGAAGCGAACGCGTGACAAGGAAAACTCTCAGATGACGTGGACACGTGACCTACGCAAACGCGTGACAGACGCCACGCACCAGAATCTGCAGAAAATGCCCCCATCGATTTCTGGACCCTTTTTCGGCCCAATTCTGAATCCAGAAACACAGAATATAAGCCAGAGAATGGAAGAAGCAAGGAGCAAAAGGGGATCATTCATTCATAATTCATAATTTTAGGATTAGATGTAGTTTTTAGAGAGAGAGGTTCTCTCCTCTCTCTTAGGATTTAGGATTTTTAGGATTTCTATTAGTTTAGTTCATTTCATCTTCAGTCACAAGTTCAATATTCCTTTTACTTTATATTTCTCTTCTACTTTCAAATACTTTAATGCTTTTATTTATTAATTACTTATGTTGCCAAATTGGCTTATGAACAATTCATGTTAGGATTTTCTTTATTTAATATAAACTGAGATATTTCAGATTTATGATTCTTATTTAGCTTTTTATATTCTTGGCTTTAATTGATTAATTGGAGACTCTTGAGTTATCAAACTCATCGTGATTGATAATTGTTATTTTTGCTAATTGAATTGAATTCCAATAACTCTAGTCCTTTCTTAGGAATTGGCTAGGACCTGAAGATCAAACTAATTAGTCCACTTGACTTTCCTTTACTTTAGTAAAGGTTAACTAAGTGGGATTAAAACTCAATTCTCATCACCATCGATAAAGATAACTGGGATAGGACTTTCGAATTCTCATACCTTGCCTAGAGTTTTATTAGCTATTGATTTATTTTTCTTGTCATTTAAATTACTTGTTCCCTATTTCAAAAATCCAAAAATACACAATTTTCCATAACCAATAATAAATACACCTCCCTGAAATTCCTTGAGAGATGACCCGAGGTTTGAATACTTCGGTTTATAAATTTTATTGGGTTTGTTATTTGTGACAACCAAACGTTTGTACGAAAGGAATTCTTGTCGGTCTAGAAGCTATACTTGCAATGGAAATTCATCTGTGAAAATTCTAGATCACGTGAGAGTTTCGTTCGTCAAAATGGTACCGTTGCCGGGGAGTTGCAAACGTGTGCCTTATTATTGGTTATTGTAGATATTTTTCTTTTACTTATTTATTTGTTTTTGTTTTTCCCTTTTATTTCTATTAGCTACTATGAATTCTCACCCCTCTCGCTTTGAGTTTGGTTCTAAATTTGTTGAAAGGAATGGAAGCTATAACAGGAATATGCATCAAGGTCTGAGCAATCAAAGATGGATGGAACCAAGAGGATCTGATCAACCCTTTAGGCAACAAGATATCATGGGCAAGGACCACTCTACAATGCATACCAAGCTAAAAGATATGGTGGATCCCCTTGTAATTACCAACAAGCCCGACCCTGTGCTTATAGACCATCCTCTCAACATAGCTTTGAACCACCACACTCACAAGTTTTTTTTCACCATTCACCACCGTATGACTCTTATCCACCACAATTCCAATCCAATTACTCCCAAGAACCACCACCGCAATATTCACCATCTCCATATCCTTATCAAGAAGAACCACCTCTGTATTATGAGCCCTCTCTCCCAACCAATGAACCCTCATATCCACCCCAATCTCCAATGGATGACACCCTTCGTGATCTTCTTCAAGGGCAAGCGAAGATGCAAAGGGACGTACTGGAACTCGCTACTGTCTTAACCGGGGTAGTAAATAAATTAGCTTCCCAATATCTGAGCACTCAAAGTACACCCATGGCTACATGTGGGGAATCAAAAGAAGAGCGAAGCATGAAGGAGACACTAGAAACTTCAGTGGACAATGAGGAGCATGGATTTATATTGGAACAAGTGGAGGAAGCCATAATAGTTGTAGAGGAAGAAGTGGTCGAAGATTTAGGAGATGCTGAACCTCCATGGGAATCGAGAACTGTAAAGGATTCCGCCGAGAAGTTCGAATTTGATGCCAAGGAGGATAGTGCACAACCTCCAAAGCATATACCTTGTGAAAAATTGGACGGAACAGACCAAGAAGTTGATTCCATAGGCAGTGATGATCATGAATCAAGCTCTCCTAGTCATGAACTTGCATCCGCAACTGAACTCCTTGAACCTGAAGAACCTTATCCAAGTGAATATGAAGATGATGTCGAGGTAGATTTCTCTCAACCTCCAACTTATGACTTGAGTGGCGAGGAAGACATAGAAGACTTTGATCAAGACGCAGTTGCAGTTGAAGAACTTTGCAAAGAAGTGGAGGAATTCACAGAAGAATACAAGGGAGTAGAACTTACAGAACCACTGGAAACACCTATCCCAACTCCATTACCACCTAATACAAACTTCAAGTGGGTACAATTCTTAACCTTTATCTTTACTTTTCCACTTGAATATGGTCTGCTTGAAACAGATGGCCAGCTTAGAGCTCTCTGCGGCTTTAAGAGTAAGAGGAAAATGGCTCGTACTCAGAGCTGGTGTGCAAGATTCAATAAGGTTCCACGCTTCAATTCGAAGTGCACGGATTGGTATCAAGTTCAATTGAATGGGTCTCGGAAGGCGTTTGGTCATCTTGGTAAGAATACAACTTCCAAACCGCCCGGCTGAAAAAATACAATTCCAGACAAAGGCGGGTGTAAAAGCAAGGTTTGGGATCCTAGAATCTATTATGACATTCAACACCCCGGGAGCCTGAGAATCTGTTTGAAGCTGCTCAAAGGCCTTACGTGCCTTGTTTGGGACCCCGGAGGCTGTTGGCATTCCAAACATTGGTGGAAATTTCTGGATGAATTTAAGCACAAGCCACCATAACAAGAAGCTCATTACATGTCCAACTTAAGGACTTTAACTAAAAGTGCTAGGTGGGAGACAACCCACCATGGTATGATCGTTTCTTTTTCAATTTTATTTCGTGTTGTTTGTTTTTATTTTATTTTATTTTCACTGAACCTGGAAGTATTCATAGCATATACATTAGCACTGCATATTGCATAATTGCATAACATACAAAAAAAAAAAAACACGCGAGCGCGCAGGCCACGCGTGGGCGTCGATTGGAAATCGGCGTAATGATCCAACGCCCAAAAAATTGGGCTGGAATCGTGCGGCTGGTGTGTGTTTAGCACAAGTGAGCCCACGCGTCCGCATCAACGACGCAGACGCGTCACTTACAATTCACACACACCACACGAAAGCGTGGGCGACGCGTACGCGTCACGTGAAAATCTTTGCCCCTTTAAATTGAACAGAGAGTTGCGCCAAAACGACGCTGGAATCATGCGTTTAGCACAATTCTTAGCGACGCGTACGTGTGCTTCATGCGAATGCGTCAATTTCATTATCCCCATTCACGCGATCGCGTCAATGATGCTTCCGTGTCGTTGCGTTTTCACATCACCCACGCTGCCACTTAAACCACGCGTTCGCGTGGATTTGAATTCACTTAACCCAACCACGTGAAACCCTACCCCCCTCCCGCGTCACCATTTTTCCCTCCCAACCCCCCTCTACACTCTCTCTTCTCCCCACCCAACCACCACCATTCCCAGCCTACATTCCGACCACCGCGCTGCCATCCCGACCGCTGCACCACCCTCGCTGAAACCCACCCTCTCTCCTTCTCTTCTTTCCCTTCTCCCTCCACCCCTCTCACCCACCGCCACCCCCATCACTGAGCCGCCACCACCGCGCCACCCACACAGAACCGCCAGCTAACCCCCCTCCAACCCTACCCTCTTGTATCAATCCATCCCCTTTTCCAACCTTAACCCTCATCCACCCAGCACCACCGAACCACCCTTGCCGCCACCGCACAACGCCTCCGCGCCACCCTCCTACCACCACCACATTTCCACCATCTCTCTGTTCCATACATTTGTTCTTTTACACACCAGGTTCCGCCATACTACGATTCCTCTTTTCGATTACTTAGTTGGTTTTTCAATTTTTGTTCAGAATAGGATAGTTAGAGATGCATGTTTATAGTGGATTCTAGGTGGTTAGGTAGCTAGGATGTGGTTAGTGGATTTAGGCCTGATAATTGCGCCGTTCTTGCTACTTGTTTTATCTATTTCGCAATTCTGATTTTGCTGTGATGATCATATTGTTCATGTATTGTTCTTCCTTGTTTCTTGCTGTTGTACACTGCTCTTTCATATTCATGTCATTTGTGTCTCTTTGCAGCTTTCTTTAATTTTAAATGAACTGATTTTTCCTACTATTTATTTCCTGGGTACATCCAATTTTAGCCGGAATGCTGCCCAATTTTCTGCAAATTGTTTCATTTTTACATTCATGTATTGGTTTTGGCAATTTTGAATTTTGCACTACTTAGCTACAACCAAACCAATTCATGAATGCATGGGCTAGCATTCTTATTCCTTTCGATTCCCTGGTTAATAAATTGCATTATTGATGATTTCGTTTTAATTTTAGCTACTCCTGTATCTATATGAATTATCATCAATAACCTGATATCCTTGCTTGAATATGAGTTGACTGATCTTTAAATTTGTGAATCTCTTGTTACCGAGGAAACCGATTATCATGCCACTTACTTTAACCTTCTTTCTACTAACTAACTACTTTAACTTTCTAACTTCCTTTTTCACCCCTAACCATTTTAACTTTCAAACTTCTCTTTTCGGTTTTTAACTAACTACTTTAACCTTCTAACTCAAGGCATGATTACTGTTTTTCCTAATTAACTTGAATTCCACTTATCCTATATTTTGGATTGCACTTTTTCTTTTCAGACTTTTTCACTCGAATACAATCCAAATTGCACATATATTTAACTCATTTCATGCTTCTCTTGCTCTTTTGTCACTCTATGCTTATATTGCTATTATTTTACTTGCCTACTTATTTTTCTGCTTTTGTTCTTCAATTATCTCCTGAAATTTCTGCTTTTCAGGATGTCTGACCCTCAACGCAAAGGAAAGGGCAAAGCAACCACTGGCAAAAGGAAAAGAGGCGAATCCTCTATGACCATCCTCGACATTTTGCATGATGATTCCTGGTGGGAAAAGTACTTTACCCCGCAGGAGAAGGCTGATCAGCTCCTCACTGCAACAGATCCAGCTAAATTTGTAAATAGATACTGTGAGCTCAAGTATCCAGTGTTTGCCACTTCCAGGAACCTGTACCTGGAAAGAACTCTAAAAATTCCAGAAGAACTACAGCAGTACACCTCCGAACAGATAAAACAGAGAGGCTGGTTCTTTTTGGAATGAAACTTGACAGAGGTCAATGCCTCCTGGGTCAGAAAATTTTACTGTAACTATTTCAAGACTTCCCTGGATGCAGTGCACCTCAGAGAGAAACTGATTTTAGTCACTGAGGAAGCTATTGAGGACATCCTCCACCTTCAGCCTAAATCAGATCAGCCTGACAGTTACCAAAAGGCTGAAGAGGATATGAGATTTGACTGGGATGCTGTCAAGCAGAGAATAACCCTTGATCCTACTGTCCCATGGGTCATGGAAAAGAATACAGTGATGCCTAAGTGAATCAAGCTATTATATTTGAATGATGAGGCTCGGCTCTGGCACCAGATTCTGAGCAACTATGTGATGCCGAGCACTCATGAGACAGAGCTGCCCGCTGCTATGATCACCCTCATCTGGTGTGTGATGGAGGGTAAGGACCTGTATCTTCCACGTTTCATCCGATATTATATGGCCAGGGCCCATGTCAAAAGCACTCTCCCTTTCCCTTATCTGATCACCTAGCTAGGCCGCCGAGCTGACGTGCCTTGGGAGCTGGCCGATGTGAAGCCGACTACTGCAGATTGCAAGAATATCATTCCTCACAGCAGGAAGTTTCTGGCATTTGGTTACAGGCCACCTTTCCTCCCTGATTCTGCTGAGGCAGCCACCTCTTTGGCTGCCTCTTCTGCATCCACTGCCCCATCCCCATCCACTGCACCTCCACCTGCTCTTGAGCCCGTTTATCATTTAGTGCATCGACTCTTTGCCCGCCTGGATCAGATGGAACGCCGCCACAAGCGGCGCTATGAGCACCTTAAGTTGATGATCCGTTCCGGCAGCGACATCCCCTCCGAGCCCGACACCCCTTCTGATACATCTGAGGTGGAGGCGGATGATCATGAGGAGGAGACACATGCCCAGGCTGAGCAAGCAGGACCAGAGCAGGCTGCGCCACAGCATGAGGAGTCACACCAGATCCAGGCCGCAGACCCAGAGATTCCTCTACAGTCAGAGCCTCCACTGCAGCAGACAGATCCTCCTACACTTATCCAGTCTGCAGACTTTCAGGCCACCACAGAGACTCCAGCAGCCCATCCTTCCGGTGATGATACTTCTTCACACCCAGCTTGAGTGAGCATCGAGGACGATGCTATATTTTAAGTGTGGGGAGGTCGCCATCTATGGCTTATCTTTTTGGTGAACCACTACAGACTCTTCTATCTTATTTTGTTTATTTTTCTCTATTTTTATTTTTATTTCTATTTTTCAGTACTTGCACATTGTTCTTTTGCTGTATTTTTACTTTATTTCCGCATTTTGCACTTTAGTTTATATCTTAGACATTTAGTTTAGTTTGCAATTCTAAACTTATTAGCTATAGAATATGTGGATTAATTAGTATAGTTTACCCTTTAGCATATAATAGTTTGATTTAATTAAAAATAAAAAAAAGTAAACTAGAGACTTTAACATAATCAAACATCCACACACCTTGTATATATAGCATTACATGTTAGTTAGTTAACAACATTTCTTCAAGGAGGAACACTAAGATTTTAAGGGCCACCCTAAGATTTACATTGAGAATAATGGGAACTCTTGATTTCTACTTGCATGACATACATAACTGATATATGGTTTTTGAGTCAAAAGAACACATAGCCTGTGAGTTTTGAGCTTAATTGTATGGTTACATTCAAACCATAAATTTCATTCCTGTGTGTTTTACCCTTCTTTTTCATTCTAGTGTTCTTTACTTTGTTTTAATCTATATGTCCAATATAGAATATAGATACATACCAAGAGATGATTGAGGCCATC
Source organism: Arachis hypogaea (assembly GCF_003086295.3). NCBI lineage: Eukaryota > Viridiplantae > Streptophyta > Magnoliopsida > Fabales > Fabaceae > Arachis > Arachis hypogaea. Next base: position 55,621,140 of record NC_092048.1, read on the forward strand.
ATTTGAATTTTTCCTCACTTATCCCAAATTAGCCTACCTTTTACATCACCCTTGTTAGCCCCCTTGAGCTTTTTAATCCCCTCTTGTTCTATAACCACATTACTAGCCTTAAGCAAAAAAACAAAATAAAAATCCCAAGTTGAATCCTTGGTTAGCTTAAGATAGATATTGTGTATTATTTAAGTGTGGAAAATTTTATGGGATCATGGGATGATAGAAACAAAGTAGGGATGTAAATTGAATAAGTTATTTCAGAAATTTGGGAAGCATGCTCGTGTGAAATCAAAATAACTAAATTACCATGTGCATCAATATATATATATATTTTCAGTATTTAAATAAGGGGATACAAAAATTCTCCAATTGCAAAATAAAAAGAATCAATGCACATGGGACAAAATTTTAAAATTAAATTTAATACATGAGCTTGTAATACAAAGTGGGAAAATTTGGGTAAATAGGTAAAGGAACTTTAAATTATATAAAGTATGTATGTTAGGTGAGATCTTAGACTAATCAAGGATTCACTTTGTTAGCTCACTTAGCCTTATACATATACCCTTACCTTTACCTTGACCTCATTACAACCTTGAAAAAGACCTCATGATTTTTGTATGTCTGTATTCCGTAAGTGTTGATTGATTAGATGAAGAAAAAAGTTTTAGAAAGCAAGGATAGAAAAAGAATAGAGTGATTAACCCAATAAACACTGAGTGACTAGAGAGTAAACACAAAAATCCAGTGAGGGTTCAATAGCTCATCACCATATATCTCTGCTTAATTGTTAATTATCTTGCAGGTTTGTGAAATACTTTTACCCATCTCAATTGTAAAAGTGCTTTAACATTATCTAGGGTCTGGCTATGTATATATGATTCCTTGAAAGTATGAAACAAATTAACCACATGTAAGCTTTATATATATAGGTGGATAATAACTAAAGTTGCATGATTCATGTAGGTAGTTTGCATTTAGAATAGAATGCATTGCATGAGATTCCACCATTCTAACTTTACCCTTTCTCTTGGATTTAGCATGAGGACATGCTATTGTTTAAGTGTGGGGAGGTTGATAAACCCATATTTTATGATGTATTTTGTGCTCAATTTAAGTGATTTATTCAATCCTTCACCTACTTATTCATGTAAATGGCATGGTTTTACTTTCCCTTCCTTATTATGTGATATATGTGAAAAACATGTTTCCTATGCTTTAAAAATGTTAATTTTAATTACCCTTTATTACCATTCGATGCCGTGATTTGTGTGTTAAGTATTTTCAGATCTCCTAAGGCAGGAATGGCTTAGAGGACAGAAAGGAAACATACAAAAATGGAAGGAAAGCACAAAAATGGAGTTTTGAAGAAAAGGGAAGCGACGTGAACGCATGGACAACAGGCCGCGTGCCTAGCACGAAAAGGCATCGACGCGAACGCGTGACTGACGCGGACGCATGCCTTGAGCAGAACGTAAATGACGCATACGCGTGACCCAAGCGAACGCGTGACAAGGAAAACTCTCAGATGACGCGAACGCGTGACCTACGCGAACGCGTGACAGACGCCACGCACTAGAATCTGCAGAAAACGCCCTAGCAATTTCTGGACCCTTTTTCGGCCCAATTCTGAATCCAGAAACACAGAATATAAGCAAGAGAATGGAGAAATCAAGGAGCAAAAGGGGATCATTCATTCATAATTCATAATTTTAGGATTAGATGTAGTTTTTAGAGAGAGAGGTTCTCTCCTCTCTCTTAGGATTTAGGATTTTTAGGATTTCTATTAGTTTAGTTCATTTCATCTTCAGTCACAGGTTCAATATTCCTTTACTTTATATTTTTCTTCTACTTTCATACTTTAATGCTTTTATTTGTTAATTACTTATGTTGCCAAATTGGCTTATGAACCATTCATGTTAGGATTTTCTTTATTTAATATAAACTGAGGTATTTCAGATTTATGATTCTTATTTAACTTTTTATATTCTTGGCTTTAATTGATTAATTGGAGACTCGAGTTATCAAACTCATCGTGATTGATAATTGTTATTTTTGCTAATTGAATTGAATTCCAATAACTCTAGTCCTTTCTTAGGAATTGGCTAGGACCTGAAGATCAAACTAATTAGTCCACTTGACTTTCCTTTGCTTTAGTAAAGGTTAACTAAGTGGGATCAAAACTCAATTCTCATCACCATCGATAAGGATAACAGGGATAGGACTTCCAAATTCTCATACCTTGCCTAGAGTTTTATTAGCTATTGATTTATTTTTCTTGTCATTTAAATTACTTGTTCCCTATTTCAAAAATCCAAAAATACACAATTTTCCATAACCAATAATAAATACACCTCCCTGCAATTTCTTGAGAGACGACCCCGATGTTTGAATACTTCGGTTTATAAATTTTATTGGGTTTGTTATTTGTGACAACCAAACGTTTGTACGAAAGGAATTCTTGTCGGTCTAGAAGTTATACTTGCAACGGAAATTCATTTGTGAAAATTCTAGATCGCGTAAGAGTTTCGTTCGTCACTCATCCCAATTCTCCCTCAAATAAAAGAGAGATAACTGTGCAACACCTAGTGTTCTATCCCTCTCTTTCTGTACAGAGTTTTACAAAGCCTCCAAACATCAATTCTAAGTTTGGTGTTTGGTAGCCATCAACAAACTCTAAGTACAAATGTACTAAGAAGAAAGTACTTAAAGGCTGAAAGGACAAAAAAGTCCCAACTGAAGACCTCTCTCCTAGCATGAGAGTTGTCTTCACAACGAAACCAGTCTTACTACATACATACTTGCCTCCGTAAAGAGTTAACCGTCAAACTATTGACCTTAAAGAAGTGCTTAGTCTTATATCAAAATTCTCGAAAATCTAATGGCTACTTTATTCACACAAATATAATTAGTATCCATTATTTTTTTTGGTCTCCATTACTATTTTATTTGATTTGGCCTGTATGAATTTTATGAACGTTACAGATTATAAGCTCTCGTAAGTCAGAAGAACCTCATGAGGTACAACAACAAAGAGAACCAGTTGGTCTATCCTTGGGAACTATCGAACACCAGAAAACATGCTGAGGTTGGTGTTGGTGGTGTTCTCGTTGTTGGGATTGGGCGCAAAGTTATTAATTTATTCTTCCTTTCTAAAAATTACCGAATCAAGTGTGAAAGAGATTTCTCAATTCTCATGCCTCTCATTTAATTTAATACTATATAAAATAAGAACAGGAATTTATCTGTCTAGCTATCTATATACAATTATCATTTTCATTTTCATTCTCCCCTTCTATTATTTTAATCTATTTCTTTCGGATTTGATCTCATTATATATATTGTTTCGTCAAAAGGTTAAATCTAATCAGAATCGTACGTATATGGATTTAGGAAATCGCTGGCCAAACAACAACAACAACGTGGGCAGGATTTTTAATGCTTTTTGTGTGGTGATGTTGGTTACTTTGACTGACCCCAATCACTTGTGCTTTCAAGAGTAAGAATGTTTTAGGGACTGTGCCCTCAATACACACAAACACAAAAAGGTCTCTCAGTTTTTCTTTCTTTCTTTCTTTCTTTATTCATTTTGTTTTTGTTTTAAGGCGCATAAGTAATTTGTTATTTTTTTATTCCATTTATTTTTCTTTCTAATTTACTAACGGGTCTTTTAGTTTGGTGGTGAATTGGGGGTTAAACAATTTGCTTCCTTTTCAGACCTATTAGGCAGCGTTTCTTCGATTTAGGGGTTTGGATTTTCCTTCTGATTTCTTCGTTTTAGCCTAGCTGTGGATTGAGGATTTTACCTCGTTTTGACCAATTTGGTTCGCAGAATTCTTGCCTCCCCTTGATCTTGCTCGCTGCCTTCTCTTCTTTCTCAAAGTTCCTTTATTTTATTCGCCAAATTGCTGGGTTTTTGCAAGCCAGAACCTTCTTCATACTTGCTTATTTCTTGGTGGATTTGCCATCTTGAGGAGTTAATTTGGTGTTCTATGATTTCTTTTGTTTTGGTGGTTTTGCAATGGTTAGAGGCGTTGGGTTGATAGATAGATAGATAGATAGATAGACAGATAGACCAGTTGGGGAACATTGAAGAAGTTATTGTAGTAGTTTTGGGTTTTTAGTTCTTTTAGTGAGAATTGTTAATGTGCCTTTTTTTTACTGATATTTAACTGGAGAAGTTGTGCCTCTGGCATGCATAAAAAATGATGTTCCATTCTCAGGGTTCTTCAAGGCATTCTAGTCTTCTTGCTGTCCTGAATGGTGGTAAATCATGTGAGGATAAGCAAAAAGAGAAGCAAGAGGAAGCTTCTGCTTCTGAGAATCAATCACAATACCCCTTTCCGGAGCTTTCTTCCTCTGGTCGTCTTGAGGTGACCACTGAGTTCGTTCCTTTTGTTTTATTTTTTTTTTTGTTTTGTTTGATTTGCATTTAGAAGAATTCTGATGGAATGGCATGTTGAACTTGTATGAGAATTCTTTAGGTGACGGTATTAACTAAACCTACTGTGGATGAACTCGGTCGAGTAATTGAGCAACTGCAGCCAGATTTTGTTTACCTACAAGGTAGACAGCTAGAAGAAAGTGGAGAAATTGGATCTCTTATATGGGAAGATTTTGACCTGTCTAGTCCAGAAGCATTATGTGCATTGTTTTGTTCAAAATTACCTAATACTGTGAGTGTCATATGAATAGTGATTTTCTTTCATGATTGTTTGACATGGATGGCGTGGTGTTTTGTTTCCAACCTATTTTCCGGTGATTTTGTAGGTTTATTTGGAAACTCCTAAGGGAGAAAACTTGGCAGAGGCACTCCACTCTAAGGTCACATTGATAGCAGGCAATCTATAGTAATTTTTTTATCTGAAAAGTTAGATTGGTCTGAAAGAATTTAAAGAGATCATTGTTAAATTTGGGTGCTAAAGCAGGACTTACCACCTGTTCTGATAAACCCGCGTATCATTTTATTTTAATTCTATGGAAGTTAAAAGTGACAATTTTAATATTTTTTGGTCACATTTAGCCATAAAGCTTATAACATCCCAAAAAGTCATTTTTAGTGCTTTTTGAGAATCTAAAATATCTAGCTTCTTAATCTGCATTTTTTCAGAAATACTCAAAAGAAACACTTATGTTAATCTTACCATATACCTTCTATAATATAACTTATGCATTAGCTATTTTTTAGTAGTTCCTTTCATAGAAGTGCTTAAATAACTTATCTACTCGAAATGGCCCTTAAAGACGTGACAGTACAAGATATGGGCTTTTTTCTAATGAAAATTAGTAAATGTGATTATATTTTTCCTAACTCCCATTTCCAGTGAAAAGCAATTTAATTAAGGTTCTGTTTGGCAGGGAATTCCTTACACCATATATTGGGAAAATGACTTTTCAAAGTATGCAGCTTCTCATTTTCATCAAGCTTTGTTCTCAGTGGCACAGAGGTATGGTCATTTACCAGCTTGGCTGTTGAGCTTTACTTTTATCATTGTGTATACTCATTTCTGTTCTTTCCTGGGTGGCAATGGGTTTATGATTGTGATAGGAACTGAGATCTAGCAGAATTAGGGATTTTATTGATGAACTGGGGATTGTGAATCACAATCCCCTTATTGAAGTATACTGTTGGAACTAACCAACTCTCTGGGAGAATTTTCCTCTCCTGAACTAACAAACTGAACAGATTTTTCTTTTTCTCTAACTGACATAAAACTAACTAATCCCTAGTATTTATGAGCAGCAGCTAGGCCTAGCCCTACTGCTACTAAACCTGCTAAACTAGCTTAAAAGGAACAAACAACTTGTTTCTATCAGATTGTCATCACACTTCACTAATTAACTTTGGCTTCTAGTGATGAAGCAATGAGATGAGATATTTTTGCTCCTTTTAATTGCCTTTAGCAAGTTGCAGAAATTGGATGCAGTTTTGCTATGGATTGTTTCTTATGTATATACATATATTAATCAATATATATATAGCATGTATATGAAATAATATTTTGTTTCTGATGATTGATATTATGCACTGCAGCACATCGAGTCACACATGGGATGCTTTCCAGCTTGCTCTTGCAACTTTCAGACTATACTGTGTACGAAACAATGTCTTTCCTCCTAACAATAATAAAGGTGGTGGCAAGCTTGGGCCACAAATTCTTGGTGACCCTCCCAATATTGATGTTGGTACAAGTGAACATGATATAGAACAGGAGGAGACTGAACCTGAGAGCATTTCTGCTATAACAATATATGATACTGATGTGAACATGAGATTTCTTGTTTGTGGAGTTAATTGCACTTCGGTAGGCATGCATGACTTAGCTATTTGGCTTTTGAGAAGGTTGTTATTGTAACTCCCCTTAATACCTACCTGTTACAAACTAATTTTTTTTGCTTCTTTCTTTCTTTCCTTGAAAAAGGATGCTTTTTTATTGGGGTCATTAGAGGATGGACTTAATGCTCTCCTATGTACAGAAGTAAGTGGCCTGTATATGATTGTTTGCAGTTCTTGGGTTATCTTTTGTTCCTTTTTGGGTGTTGGATGTACGGCATTTCAAATGCTTAACAACTTGTAATATGTGCTCTGAATAAAAGGATTTGCTGCATCTTTGTATGCTTTTTCCTTGAAATTGCTTGCTTTCCTTTGATCAGCTGTTGTACTAAATTTGGACCTTAAAAAGATCTGTCATTATTTGAAGAAAAACTTATTGCATTTTTCAAATTGTCTGGACAATCAATCTACATGAACATAATACGATAGAGGAATATGGATGGATCAGTTTGGTACTTGTTCCTAACCTTTTTTATTCTTAAAGGTTGTTATGTTTCATCAATAACACACCCAAAGTAAACTGTTTATCCAATATCAAGATCACATCGAGGATAAGTGCCGAATGATGCAGTGGTTTTTCCTTAAATCACTGGAATAATGAAAATCTGGTCTAATTAGTGACCATATAAGTGTAACAACACCAAGCTTTTTCCCAATATATGGGGGTCAAAGGACATAATGATATTATCATGTAAAATTTGTTTGTTAACACAATTTAAATATAGAGTGGTTTTATTCTACCTTTTAACTGTTGACCTCAAATCCATCTGGTCTACTATTTGTACTCTCCTTACTGGGAAGTTCTTTTAATTGCTGATGTCTAGTATTTCTGTTTTCACTTTGTTCTGGCCTTTCTGCAGATACGTGGATGTAAACTTTACAACCGAACAAGGTATTTGATGTTTGTGGTAGATGACACATTTATATTCCTGTGATGTTTAATTATATATTATTCTGTTGAAAATAGGAATATAGGATTATTTTGGTTGACTGGGATATTTTATAAGTGACTGTCAAACAAATCCACGCGTGTATTTTTTAGGAGCAATAATATTTAACTTTTGAACTGATATGACTTGTTTAACAACAATAACTCAAATATTATCCTCATAGGTGGGGTCAGTTATATTGATTAAATAACATCATAACATCTAGTGTAAATAACACAAGAATTTGTGGAATAGGCAAAGAGTTGGCCATACTAGGACTATGAGTTTTTATTCTCTAGTTTCTTCTCTTCTTTTTCTTTCTTTTTTTCTTTTCAGCATCTTATTCTGTCATTATTTGATTATTTTTCCCATTGAACGTATTTTATAGTGCTCCACTGCCACCTCTCCAGGCAGCAACATTCTCACGTGGTGTGGTGACCATGCGTTGTGATATATCCACTTGTAGCTCTGCTCATATATCACTTTTGGTGTCTGGTAGTGCAGATACTTGTTTTAATGATCAGGCAAGGGTGAATTATGTTTTCATGACCTTCAACATCTGTACTCTTTTAACTTCTTATTTACTCGTACTATTTTTCTACTTTCTTTGGGATTTCCTCAGCTTTTGGAGAATCATATTAAAAAAGAGCTCATTGAGAAGAGTCAGCTTGTTCAAGCAGTTCCTAATCACGTACGAAGCAAATTGTCTTACTCTGAGCCTCGAAGATCATCCTCAGTAGCCTGTGGATCAAGCGTCTTTGAAGTTTGCATGCGTGTTCCTGCATGGGCTTCACAGGTTAATGATCAACTTTGATGGTGTCTTTTTTATATGGAAGTTCTTGCTTCTGTTATGATGATGAATAACTTGGTTACTTGGATGCACTAGTTATATTAACAAGATGTATGGATTTATGAGATGCTATATGTAGATTTAATAAATAAAGTGGTATACACTGCTCAAGTAAATAATTCCATTTTGTTAGTTGGTGAGAAGATTAAGCAATGCTAGCCAATATAGGAGGATTTGCAAGACAGGATTTCTCTATTGTGTTATATATGATTATTATAAACTTTGTTTATGAAGCCTTACATGGTTGATGGTCCTTCATTTCCAGTATAAGGTCACATAAAATGTTGTTGTCTTTTAACTTATGCTTTAAAGGTCCTTATACTGGTCTCTCAGACTTTTTAAAGCAGGCATGATTTCATTCGAGAAATAGAAGGAATAGCTGAAATTGTTTGAATGCCATCTTTTAGTTATTTTTGGTGTTTGTGACAGAAATAAAAAAAAAAAAAATTGAAGTTTATCTATCATAATCAAACTTCCGTGGTACATGCTTTTTGTCGATGACATCATCTTTATGGGAGAATTAAGGGAAGATTTAAATTATATATTAGATTTGTTTAGAGAAGCTTTAAAGATGAATTCTTTGTGCATAACCCATAGTAAGGCTGAATATATGGAATGTAAGTTCGAAAAGAGGAGGGGAAACACTAACATAGAAGTGAAAACTGGGAAAGCATCTTATTGTACAGGATTCAAGCGGGCTGGTTAGTGTTGAAGTGTGTCTAGTTTTAATGTGACAAAAAAGTACCTACAAAATTTAAGGGTAAATTTTATTGCACTATAATTAGATCAGCTATGTTATATGGAACGGAGTATTGGACCATAAAAGGGTAAGTGTGAACACAAGTTTAGTTTAGCAGAGATGTGGATGTTTAGATGGATGAGCGGCCAAACACGTATAGATAGAATATGGAATGAGGATGTAAGAGAGAAAGTTGGTGTAGAATCTTTTGTTGAAATGATAGTAGAATTTTGTCTTAGGTGATTTGGACATGTGGGAAGAAGATTGGCAGAGCATCTAGTTAGAAGGGTGAGACAAGTGCTGAAAGATAGAGAAAGACCTAAATGGACTATACACGAGGTGGTGAAAGGTGATCTATGCGTAAATAGTGTTGCTATAAATATGATATATGATATGGCATAATGACGTCATTTGATCTATGTAGCTGACCCCACTGGCGTCGTTGTATTAGGTCTGTAATATTACATTGTGAGCTTCTCGTCTTTTCTATATTTTGAACAGCTAAATATTATTTTGGCAGAACATATGAAGTTATTTATAATCCTCTCCAATGAATGGCGTTGTTGTTGTATTAGGTCTATATTACATTGTTAGCTTCTTGGCTTTTCTATATTTTGAACAGCTAAATATTATTTTGGCAGAACATATGAAGTTATTTATTATCCTCTCCAATGAATTGGCTTGATCTTTTAAGCAGTTGTGACAGCATGATCTTTGTTGAATTCTCATTTACTTAAGTTTCAATTTAGTGCAGGACCTTATCTTTTGACTTGGGTGTTTTGTTATTTGTTCACAGATTCTGAGACAGCTGGCTCCTAATGTATCATACCGTAGCCTAGTGATTTTGGGAGTTGCTAGTATTCAAGGATTGCCGGTTGCATCATTTCATAAAGATGATGCTGAACGTCTCCTTTTCTTTTGTACTAGGAAGGGGAAAGAAAACTCTAGTAATGATCCTGTTTTCTCTGGGCATCCTACATGGCTGATGCCTCCAGCACCTAGTCGAAAAAGATTTGAACCATGCTCTAGGAAAAAGTCAGAGGATTTTCGTAGTGATAGACATAAATTAGATTTTGCTGCAATGAGACCAATTCCTCATTCTAATTATCATAAGACTCTTCCCTTTTCGGGATTATCTGAGGGTGAAAGGCATGGGGAACATGGAAAGTCAAATCAGTTACTTGCTCCTATTAGGCATAATGTTGTAGGCATAAATTCTGTACCAAAGAGGAAATCTGCATTAAACACATTTCAAGCTCTTCAGGTTATTTCTTTAAATCCGCTACCTATGAAAAAGCATGGTTGTGACAGAGCTCCGATACGAGTTTGCTCAGAGGTGTTTACTTGATTTTTGCTTGGTGCTCTTTGCTATCCTCATTGATATCATGCCATGTTTGACCTTATCCTTGTGTCAGATATGATATTATCAATGCAATTTTTGTTTAATCTTTGACTGGGTTTCTCATAAATTGTCTGGCAGGAGGAATTCTTGAGGGATGTGATGCAGTTTCTGATCCATCGAGGGCATAATCGCCTAGTCCCACCGGGTGGGATAGCGGAGTTTCCTGATGCCATTCTCAATGCAAAACGCCTTGATCTTTTCAACCTGTATAGAGAGGTACGAACATTTGACTATGTAAAGCTAGTTGCATGATATTCTAGAATTTGTGACTAACACATTAGCATTTCAGGTGGTTTCAAGAGGAGGCTTTCATGTTGGGAATGGTATCAACTGGAAAGGGCAAGTTTTCTCAAAGATGCGCAATCACACTTTGACAAATAGAATGACGGTATGGATTGTAATGTTATCTCTGTTTTCCTCATTACAAGTCATTCCCCCCCTGCTAAACACTGTTACCGAATGTTTCCTTACATTTCACGTCATTCCCCTTTCCTAAATAATCCTTTTTTTTTTATTGACAGTTTTATCAAGCATCTTAAATTTGAGATCAGTGTGGTTTTTTTTTTTTACCTCTGTTTTCCTATGTTGTTCTTGTCCATATCAAGCATTCAGTAGTTTGTTTTAGTTTACAACAGCATGGTATGCATACTTTTCCCTTTTTTTTAGTACTCTCTTACATAGTTAAGCATTCATTGTAGTATATGCATTGCTTATTCCCTTGTTTAAGTATTAGGAGTTCGTGTTCTTATCATTTCCCTCTCCTACTTTTTGCATTGAAGTTTGAACATAACTTGTTCTGGGCTTGGGAGGTGAGTAACTTGTCTATACTTGGTGCTTCTTTTGTTGCTGCTAATTTTAGTAAATTCCATTGGCACGATGTCAAGCTGATTTGCATGTTTTGTACTTATGATTGATTCTGATAATCAGGTGTTCCCTGAAGTGCAATTATTGTGAGCTCTAGTGAACACCAAAATGTTAAATTGTATATGCAAATGCTGACTTAGACGTGGCGTACCTAAGTCAATTGCTCATTGTGCTATAATTATCTGATATTCTAGTTACATTATCCATTGTGTCAGCTTTGTCAGAGATTCTATTTTCCTTCACATGAAATACTGTCTGTTCTTTTCATAACAAGTTCTACAAAATGGAAAAGGAAAACAAGAAATATTTTTGTGCGCAATATCTGTTTAATCGTTCTTAGAACTTTGTGAATAAATTGGAAACATTTTGCGTGTATTTGTGGTTTGCAAACGATTGCATTCGTGCTTATTGCTATTCTCAGGACTTTTAACTTAAGAATATGTGCAATCTTAGAAGCATTGACAGTTTCTTTCTGTTATCAGGGTGTTGGCAATACATTGAAGAGACATTATGAGACTTATCTTTTAGAATATGAATTAGCTCACGATGACGTAGATGGGGAGTGCTGCTTGTTGTGTCACAGGTCTGTCTCCTCTCTATTATATAACTGAAATTTGACAAATTATGTCTTATTTACTATCTTTAACTTTTCATGTTGGCTCAACAGTAGTGCAGCAGGGGACTGGGTGAACTGTGGTATATGTGGTGAGTGGGCTCACTTTGGATGTGATAAGCGGCAGGGACTTGGGGCATTTAAGGTATTATGGAACTTTGACTCTTAAGTCTCAATGCCTTATTGATCTAAATTCTTAACAACTAACAATTTCATGGTTAGTAAAAGCCTTAAAAGATTTACCACCTTTTTTTTGTCAAATATGTTGCAATTTAAGGCTTAATGACAATTGTCTTTGTTGCCATTTTGGTGGGTGAAAAAATTTCAAGGGGAAGTGAAGTTGGATTTGAAATTTCAATCGTCTTTATTTTGGGTTGGATTGTAATTATTAAGTTATGGTCTTGCTTGTGGCTTAGTCACAATTGGGATGTGTATACAAGTGAATACCAAATTGAAATGCGATTTTCGCATCTGGGCAGCAAGTGTCACTGTGCACAAACTTTAAAGAAGTGAATAGAAAACTTTTCATCTTTGTCTCTGATTTGTTTATGATGGCAGGACTATGCTAAAACTGATGGGCTGGAATACGTTTGTCCTCACTGCAGCATTTCAACTTACAGAAAAAAATCTCAAAAAACTCTCTCATTTGACTAGGAAAAATGTAAATGGCAAGGGTCCTAAACCGTTTAATTGTAAGGGTAGGTTCTGAAAATTGTTGTTCTTTCGCTCGTGTAATTGATTTTGAACCTTCAACATAAACATATTATGCTCCCCAAAAGGGCCATTAAAATTTTCCGCATCACTAATATATTTTCTTAATGGTACAGTTGGCTATAGTATATAATCCATCATTGCCATGATCTATATGCGACATGACAATTTTGACCCTCTTTTTGCTTGATGTGTCTATATACTCTATTGTTATTGCTTGCATTTGAATCTCATTGAAAATATGTTATCCCATACAAAAGTTGCAATCTTAAAGAGAGTCTTGGAACAATGGTTGAGTTATCTCTGTGTGACCTCAAAGCCACCGGTTTAAACTGTGAAAACAGCCAGTGATGTATATTACGTCATTTGGACGTGGTTTTTCCTGGACCTCGCGTGAATGAGAAATGTTTTTGCACTGAGCTGTCATTTTATATAAAAGTTGCAATCTTGTGCAGAGTTATAAACAGAAAAAGGGAAAAATAATATGGCTGAATTAACAAACATATAAGTGCCAAATTCAGTATTAGATAAAACGGAATTATGGGATAAACTATATTCAAGCCTTTCTTAAATATTATGATTTGAGCAAATAAACTAACAAAGATCCATAGGCATTAACATCTATACAAGTAGTTAAAGGATGAACCACTAGTTAAGGGTTTTGGTGGTCTGCAGTTAGCTCTAAGTCTCAAGCCAAGTAATTCTTAGCTCTAAGAACTATGCACTTAACGCTTGCAGCTGCTGCAATAGTGGGTATTATTGTTGGAAAGGGCTCCACAGCTGTAACAGAAGGCATATCCACATCTGTCACCCAAAAACACAGGAAAAATATTAACTAGGGAATATGTAGCAATACGGTATGATGTAGCAGCATCATCAATGGTTTTAATCTTCTAAGATTACATGAAGATGAATATGGATAGTTAAGCACGTAATTTTGTCTTGTCAAACACCCTAGATTAAAGGGCAAGAATATGAGAGTTATGATATAATAATATTAATAACCACAAGTCAATCAAATATCAATCGAACATCTAACCTGCATTTCATGTACATGCAGCCCTGAGATTTCTCAACATAATACTTGCACATGGGGCACCTCCTCCACTTCTTGGTTTTAGCCAGATTCATCAGCATAATATCCTCCTTCTCCCTCTCATCCTTATTCAGGGTCTGAAACTCGTCGCAGCCAATCCTATCATGCCAAGCAACCTTGCACTGGGCACAGAACAGCCTCCGACAGTTAGGGCACTCTGATTGCCTCACCAACTCTCCGCCGTCGTTGATCATAAGCGCTGAGCAGTCCTTGAAAGGGCAATAGAATCTCTCACCCTCGACAACCACAGCCTCACACATGGCCATCCCCCATCGATCGAAAACCTCCTTCGGGAGAATCTCACGACAATCTTCCAGCTCTAAAAGTCCCTTGCATCCTGGCACCGGACACCGAATGTTAATCACATTCTCCTGAAGCTTCGACCCAACATACAGTACCACACAGTCGTTGCAGTAAGAGTGATGGCAACCGGTGACGCAGAAAGACTCCACTAATGACTTTGTTTCGGTGCAGATTTCGCAGATGAATGGTGGGGCGCTGTTGGAGGACTCGCCTTTCTCGTTCTCATTGTTGTCCCTCTTTCTTCGTTTCCCGAAAGGGGTATTTTCGGGTTTTGCAGCGAGGATGCTGACGTCGTCGTCGTCGTCGTCGTCGTCGTCGGATATGTTGATGAGGTGAGGTAGTGGGACGGCGAGGGAGGCGGCGATTGCGAGCTGGAGGTCCCTGTCTAGGGCGTAGTGTTCGACGGAGATGGGTGTGGTCTTGTCTGTGCCCTTGTGAGTGACTGGTGTGAAGACGAAATTGTCAACGTCGATTACATCGTTGGAAGGGGAACTCGGAGCAGTCCTTCTCCTTCTGTTTGATCCTGTTTGGGGATTCAGAGGGGACTGGAGGCTCATTGTTAGCAGTGGTTGAATTGAGAGCCCTTGGTAGTGGTGTGATCGTAAAGGGGGACTGCGGGAAGGTCAGGGGACAGACGGTTAGTGATTTATTTGAGGAGATTAAGAAAAATTTAAAATTTGAGTTAGGTATTTTTTTTTATTGGTACTTGCTTCCATTAGGGTGCACATGGGTCGAGTGAAACCGGGTTTGATGTGACTTAGATTCGACCTGAAATATATATCGGATCTATTTATTAGATCCGAACCTGGTCCTAGACCCGATAAAACTTATACACTTCCGGGCCCGTTTATATCGGGTAAAAATCGGATGAAAACCAGGTCGTTAACACTACATTACCTTGATACCTTCTTATAAATTAGCATGTGAAAATATCCAAATTTCCAAAACTCCAACCATTATTTGACATGGTAAAATTCACTTAGAAAAATATAACAAAAACCAACTATTCTCTAAAATTAAAGCATAACCATAATCAATACTAATATTATCTAATAACACTAAATATTTAAATCAATATAAATAACACAATATTATACATTAGTCTAAAATCTTATGTATTTTAAACATAAAATATTAACTTATAGTCTTATAATGACTAATAACACAAAATATTAAAGTTTACAATACTTAAATTCTATATAAGAATAGCCATCATCCATCATTAATAACACAAAATATTAATTGTGTATGATGACTAGGCCACCGGGTCGACTTCGGGTGACCCGAGCCATGGCCCGGACCCGACCCGAAATAATGACCGGGTCTATTTTTGAGACCCTTATCCAACCCTAGATCCGATGAAATCACACCAAAATAACTCCTAAAGTGTTCAGAATTGGATCGAATCTTCGAGTCGGGTCGGGCCATGTGCACCACTAGCTTCCATAATAAGACGATTACCTTGATCAATATTTTAAAGAAAATAAACAAGTACGAAGTCGACAGGTGAATTATATTTTTTTAGTCTTTATTTATTATATATATTTTTTTAAAAATATAATAATATATATATATATATATATAGGGTGTATTTTTATGATTATTTTAATATTTTTTGTTAAAAGCCTAAATAATTTATTTTATTATTGTAACCAAAAGATCATTTTATAATAAAAAAAATAAAATTAATTATTACTCTAATAATTAAAAAAAATTAAAACAAAATTTTTAAAAAATAAATTAGAATTTAATTATCTTCTCAGTTAATATTTTTATGAAAGTGAAATGAGTCATTGTAAGACTCCGAATTTTTAAAAATTAGATTATGATATTTATTTATAATTTTAAAAAAAATTTAGTTAAAAATAATTTATAAGTTAAAAAATAATTTAGTATTTTTAAAGCTAATTATGTTGAATTAAATTAATTTTAAATTAATATTCTACTCCTTAATTATATTAAAATTACTAAAATGAACTAAACCTTAATTTCTATCCACACCAATCTAACCCTATAATAATACAACATACACTCACCCACACCATACTCTAGCCGTCACCCCTCAGCCCCTTTAACCCAACGCATGTGCACGTGCCCGCGAATATGAGAGGGCGTTGAGGGGAGGAGCTGTCGTGGAGCCACCGCGTCTCGTCCAGTCGTTGCCATCGAGGATCAGAGAGAGCTGTCGCAGCCGTTACTACCATTGTCGCCGCCGTTGGAGGGTCGTCACCATTCGCTGAGGGTGATAAATGCGAGGAGGGAGAGATGTGCGAGCTTAAGGGAGTTGGAAGAGTGCCGCCGGCTTTTGTATGTCGTCGTCGTCACTGCCACATCCTCCATCGGTGCTACTGCACGCGAGCTGGAGGAAAGGGAGCTGTCGCTGCTCGTCGTTTTGAGTTGCTCCGTCGTTGCTGTTGGATCTGTCGTGGTGAGAAACGAGATGGAAGGGGAGCCGTTCGCCATTGCCGCTGTTGTAGGCTACGCTACCATGGTTGTGGGCGCTGGAACCATTGCTTGAGCCGCTGCTGTTCAATTTAGTCATTCCTCTTTAGTTACAGTAAGCGTTTTCATTCTGGAACCCTTGAAAATCAGTTTTAGTTATATGTTGCTGAGATTTTTGTGGCTTTATTGCCATGGAGTTGAGTTTCGATTCTTGCATGTGCGATTAAAATTGCTATGGTTGCTGCGAAAGTAGAGTGGAGCTAAGATTGCGGTTGCCGCTGCTGCAGGCCGGGAGAAAAAGGACTTTTTGTGCGTTTTATAGCTTTCGGATTTTGACTACTCGAGGTATGGGCTTTTTCTTAAACTTATTTTACTTCCAAAAATTGTTACAAGTCGATATTGATGCGAAAAATGTATTTTTATGATTACGTGAGTCTTATGGATTGAACTGAGTTGTTTTTGATAAATGTGATTGTTTATTTGATTGATTTATTGATTGAATGAGAATGTTTGGTTAGTGGTTGCTATAACACTATGTTTATTGTGGGATTGAAATATGATGAGTAATTGATGAAGTCGGGGTTTAATGATTAAACTAGTTTCTTGAAATTGGTTTCTGGATTGTGATAAAATGATTATCGAGTATTTGAACGTGTTTTGATAATTGCGGATGAATTATTGCGATTGATGGGATTGGCTGCTTGAATTCTGGATTTTGTTAATTTCCTTGAGTCGAGTTGGTATTGTTGTGATAATGATTTATTGGAAATGATTTGGATGGTTGAGAGATGTCTAGTTTGGTTTGGTTGGGACCCTTGAAGGGTGGCAAAGTCCGAGTTTTAGAGGAGATACTGTCAAAATTTTTATAAGTATATAAGTGATTTTAAATCATTTGAATTTGATTGAACCGAAATGGATTTTTGTTTGATTAACTTTGGTTTAAGGACTATATTTTAAAGAGTTTTAGAGGAAACGAAACTAATAGAAGTGAATTGGATATTCAACTTATTTCGGTTCGGCTAACTATGAAAAGAAATATGTTTTGAGTACTTTCTTGAATGGAAACGAGTTTTATTGAATTGATTTAAATTAAAGAGTGATGTTTTGAGGATTTTAATGAAAAATAAAGTAATGAAAATGAGTATTTAAGAATAAAATGACTTTTGAGTCTTTTAGAAAAAGTTTCATGCTTAAGTTAGTTTTGAAAAACTTGGTTAATTTGAAAATGAGTCGGTTGATTAATTCTAATTAAAGAGATTATGTTTTGAAAGATTTAGTGAATTTGAAGTATTTAGATTTGATTGGCGAAATAGAATGCTTTCTGAGACTTTCGAAAGGCCCAAAATTCAAAAATGAAATTGAAATTGTTTTGAGAACTTGGTTACTTGAAAACACGATTAGATAAAATTGTAGATTTGGTTATGATATTGAAATATGATTAAATATAATTGCAGTTTTGATTCCGATTTGATTAAAGTTAATGATTATTGATGAAACACCTGATGCAAGGATTGTGGTTTTGTCCAACTTGCTCTAGGTTGAGACTTTAAACACCGTCTGGATAAGATGCAAGGGTTGTGGTTTGTCCTACTTGCTCCGGATTAAGCGAGTAAGATGTAAGGGTTGCGATTTGGTCCCATTTACTCTGCATTGTGGTGTTCCATATCCAGCTTAGCTACCGGGTGTGTGTTGGGCTTGGCATTATAATCGACAAGTGAGCTCATGACCAGTAGGACATGCATGTATCATATGCATTTATGTGACATTGTTTGGATGTGTATATTGTATTTGGTTTGCCTATATGAATATTTCTATTTAACTGCTAATTGTCATATTTGCTGTAATTGCTCTTGATTGTGTTTGAACTTCATTACTTGTGATTATGGCTGTTGGTTCGGAATTATGGTGGTTAATTGATTATAGTTTGGGTCAAAGGCCATGGTTTGCTTATATGTTGGGCCGGAGGCCGTGGTATGATTATGATTTGGGCCGGAGGCCATAATTAGTTAAATTATCAACAAGTCTGGTTAGAGTGGTTTGTTGGTATGTGGTAAAATCTTTTGGATATTATGTTTGATTGAGTCTTTTTATAAATTAAAATGTGAATTCGGATTTTGGATGATTAGCTGTTGGTTTTCAAAAAAATTCATAGGACGAGTGATAATCATTTACGTTTGAAATCCCTTCATTTCTTTATAGTATCCTCTTATAATAATTCTAAACTTCCTGGTGAGACCATGTGGTTAGGTTCTCACCTCCCTACAACCTTATCTTTTTCAGGAAACGGATGAGAAAGCATATGAAGAGTTTTCTGTAACACCCTACCATTTATTGCCTTATGCTTAAGTCATAATTCAATTATGGTTTGGTGCTACGACACAAGGTTAAGATATAAATATGTATATATAGAAAGAAGTATTACACTAGAAGCCTGTGAAAGGATTTAAAACTCGAGAAAATTCGTCGATCGCTCACACTCGATAACGTATATATATAAGCATGTCGGGAGAAAGGTAGATAATTAAAAGCTCGAAGGAAGAATAAGAGTAAAGAGACATATATAAGTATCAACTAGTCTCGACCCACGAAGATTATGCCGGCTAGAGTTACAACAGTAAAACTGTTGGATAGACATAACCTATCTCTCCAAAATACATCATAAGCCTCTAAAGGAAAGTCTTCAAAGCAAGTGCATAATATAAATGTTTCCAAAAGAAGGAGAGTGTCTAAGATTAAAGCAGAATAAAAGGTCTTCTTCACTGTCCTTCCAGATAAATCTCCTGCTCACTGAGAAGCGTCGGGACCTGCATTTGAAAAGTAATAATTTTCAAAATAGGTGAGAACATCATCCTTTACGGGATTCTCAGCAGGGCAATAATTTCAAATAAAGACTATGTAAAACCACATGAACTCGTTAGGTAATCCCAATCTCTAATCACATAAAGTTCAAGCCTAGGGTTCTTACTAATTTGATCAAGGTAGACAAACTAAATCTCAACTATATTAGTAATCTTTAAATCTCAATTTTCCCTTATATAAATCATCATCTCTCTCAATATCATAGATTCCTAACTCATTTAATAATTCAATATTAAAATTTAATTTCAATATTATCA
Source organism: Arachis hypogaea (assembly GCF_003086295.3). NCBI lineage: Eukaryota > Viridiplantae > Streptophyta > Magnoliopsida > Fabales > Fabaceae > Arachis > Arachis hypogaea. Next base: position 55,640,533 of record NC_092048.1, read on the forward strand.
ATTCATTCTTAGTTTTTCTTTTATTTTCTTTTTTCCACAATTCTCAATCATCACCTTTCATTAAGAACAACCCTCAGCATCACCACCGTCAGTATAAAGGATCTCTTAGCTCTGCAAACACATATAAGACAATACAAAGAATACACAAATAGAGAAAACAGATAAAACAATTAGCATATAGGTACAATTATTCAAATGGGCAAGTCCAATACAAAATGCACACCCAAACAAAATACACAAATGCCAATAATGAATACACAAATAGAGAAAACAGATAAAACAATTAGCATATAGGTACAATTATTCAAATGGGCAAGTCCAATACAAGATGCACACTCAAACAAAACACACAAATGCCAATAATGTATGCCTGTCCTATGGTCAATGAGCTCATCTGTCGGTTATACAGCCAAACCCGACATGTCCGGTAGCTAACCCTGGATAATCCCTCGGTGTGTGCATACCCAAGTTCAAACTTATATTCATTGATCAATGTCCATGGGGAAACATCCGGAAATGTATAAATGTCCGGCCACATTTTACGACAGAGGGTTAACAAAGTCTCAATTCTGACAGGGTGCAAGCGGGATAAAGCCACCATCCTTGCATATTATCCCGAAAGCTCAAATACTGACTGGGAGCAAGCTGGACAAAACCACAATCCTTGTATCTACCCCAGAAGCTCAATTATCAATCAAATTCATTCTCATTATCCTCTCGAATTAACTCAATCTCATCATTTAATCATATCTCATTATACTCTCGAATCAACTCAATTTCATCATTCAATCATATCATGTCATTCTCATTATTCAATCACATCAAATCATTCCTGCAATCAGTTCCAACTCACCTCAACTCAATATTTTCCTTTCCAATACTTTCTACCCTCTAATTCACCGGTTCATACCCATTATACGATTTACGAAATTTTGGAACGTTAGGAAAATGTTTTAAAGGCATAAGATTCATTCCAAATCCTAGAAACTAGTTATCGGATCTCAAATATGGGTTACAGAAGTAAAACAGCAGATTGGATAAGCAAAAATAGTTAAAAATCATCATCTTAGAAAAACATGACAGTTGTGCGTACGCATGCCTCGTGCGACCCACAAGTCCCCCTTTGCGCGTACGCACGGAACACGCACGAAAAACATTCAATTCTGGAAATGCGGGTTGTGCGTACGCATTCCTGGTGCGTATGCGCAACTTCGTTTTTGTGCGTACACATGAAACTCGCACGAAATCAATTCTCTTCTGTTACACCCCTCATGCGTATGTACGGGTCATGCGTATGCATGACCTTAGTTTTCTGCAACTTATGTAGAATTTAATTTTAAACTCTCATAAATTTTTCTACAAAATTCAGTTTTCCTTCATTCTTTGATCATTTTAAAGATATTTCTACTAGCTTTAATTTAAGACAAATCTCATTGAAATCCAAACTCCGAGCGCCAAGTTATAGCTCGTCGAAGTTGGCTAAAAATATTATTTTTACCAATTTCATCTAATCCCTTAATTCCATCCATTCTCAATTCAATTCAATCCTAAACCAGTTCAAAACCATTTCTACCATCCTAAACACTCATTCATCAGTCCTCAACCATTCCAATCCTAAATAACCCACTTCCAACTTATTTAACACATTCAATTAACTATATCCATATTCATCAACAATATGCAACATCCATATATTCAAACTCTCAATCAACCAATAATCAATCCTCTAATTCTCATACAATAATTCACACTGTTCACCTCAACTTATCACATAGGAGATTTTCTCACCCTATCACGGCCTCTGGCCCAATATCACAAATCGTAATATTCATACATCTAATTCTCAATTAAAACTTCAACAGGCATACTCATTTTCATGCAACATGATACCAACATATATTACAATATCCACTTGCAATAATATCACATCACACTCCTCAGTTTCATGTCAAAACACATCAACCAACATGATACTCATACAAGCCATTGTTCAAATACATCAACAATCAATTTCATTCAACTTATTCTAGGGGCAAGTAACCTAGGTTTTCACATAACCTTACATAATTCCTACTCAAAACTACCACCCGTACCTTAATGTCGCAATTCCAAGCTTTCAAGCTTTTCTTTCCAAAATTCCACCAAGCCAAGCTTCCAATTACTCTATTTAACACCATATTATATAATTTGGCACAATATTAAAAACTAGGATTTTCATAAATTGATTAACCAAGAGGAAAAAAGAGTTCTTTACTTTTACCCACTAAAATTAGTGATGAATACCACTAAGAACACAAGCTAGAGAGTCCCTATAACATCAAAATCACCAAAAGTCCTCAATACCAAAACCAAAAATATGTTTTAGCTTTGAATGAGAATATGGGATTGGGATTTCAATTTAATCACCAAACTATTCAAATAGAATTGAAGAGGGAGAGACAAGCTTCGCGTGGCTGCAAATGGTGCGATAATCGGAGCTCCGTAGCAAAAGTTATGGAACTTTAAAGGTGGAGTTAGGATTAGGTTTTCTCCTCTCTTCTCCCTTCTCTAAATTTTAGTTGTCCCCTTCCAAAATGAATGAGGAATGTGCTGAATTGTGTGTTAAGTGTGGGTAATACTTGGGCTTGGGCCCGGTGTAGCCCAATTTCATTTCCTTAGTCTGCTGGCCCAACTTTGGGCTAAAACCCCTTAAGATACACATTTTAATTTGCATCCTAAATATTTTTATTTTTTCAAATTATAAATATTAATTCTCTAATCCTTTTTTGGTCTTATTTAATTTATTTGTTAGTTGTTAATTATTTATTTATTATTTTGCGAGATTTTACATTTCTGTGCTTTTTGGTTGTGCTTTATGGTTGTGTTATCTTAGATTTTTGTTCCCTCGCCCTTGTTGTCGATGTTTACATTTTTGTATAGAGGAATAGGAGTTGTGGTTTTATGACAGGATTTTGTACATATGTACATATATTAAATGTGAATGTAATAGCGTTGTGTATACATATAATTGTATGTATGAATGTGTGGAGTAAAAGAAAAAGTACTTTTGGTTTGTCAAAGAAAACAACCATACGGTTTTGAGTTAAAAGCTCCTATTTTATTATTAAGTATATAGAAGTCGTCGTAATATCCTCGCTATTAGAGTGGCACAGTCGGAAGCGTAACATTCTAATAGTAAAGATGTTACAGTTATATGCCTCAAAATTATTATTTTTGATATTTTTTAAAACTGTGGGAGAAACCAAAATCAAAAGTGTCATGCTTAGATGCCACGTGACCCGTTACATGTTAGGGTGACGTAGATGGACAAAAAAGTCTCTATCATTGTCAGCAGAACAATGCCATTTCTTGCTGCCTTCCTCGTATTTGTTCTTTGGAAATAGAAAATCCTACATTTTTCACATTCTAAAATTGGACGTGTTCCAATGGCAAGTAGTGGAGGAAGCTCAGCCACTTCTAGCCGCCGCAAGATGTAACGACCCATCTTCTAGCACGTCATGATCATGCCAAAAGTAAGGCATTACTAACATAATTCCTTTATTATTTATTTAATATTGAGCCTTTACACGTTAATTTGTTGACAGTTTTTTCAAAAAGTTAAAAGTTTTCCATCAAGAACTGATAACACATATTCACATACTTAATATTAATAATACATTATAGTATTACATACAAAAACCAATTACAAAACCTACTCCTCTGAATAAAACTCCAACTAATAAGGCAATGGAAAAATAAATCCTAACAACAACTTAACTCGCAAACAAATTCTTCTATGCTTCTGCAACTTTGCAATAACCCTTCACACCTGTAGCTGAAAGGGTTGGAAAGAGGGGGTAAGAACTAGGGAGTCCTTAGTAGGGTCGGGGTAGTAGTTAAGTTCATTTTATTCTTTATTACACAGCAAACAAGAAATAGAACAGATACAACTTCAACAAACAAAGAATAGAAAAGCAATTAACCAAAACTACACATACATTCACAGAAATACACAACACAGAAATATGCGCAACCAAATATGATGCATATCTGTTCTATGCAGATCATGAGCTTATGTGTCGGTTTACACCATGCAACCCGACATTACCTAAGAACCAGTTTCAAATATGGTTTTTCATTGCATGCTGTACGTGCATATTGGTCGATATGGTTAAGAACACCATCAGAACGTGATCACCAGCAATCGTCGCAAAGCTAGATGCCATAATATATGCACAATGGAAAACATAAGTCAACAGTACGTAGGTGTCCCTGAGTTTAACAATCAATCAATACGTGGGTTTTTCCGAGTTCAACAATCAATTAATACTGTGGATTTTTCCGAATTCAACAATCAATCAGTACGTGGACTGGACAAGCAGGACAAAACCCTCGCCCTTGCTAGACAAACCTTCAATCACTTAGTTCTCATTTACCGATCCTTATATCTTTCTCAATTTCGAGTTCTCAGTTAGTTTTAGCCATTCTCATTCTCAGTCATTTGTTCTTTCATATTGTTTTTGTAAAACATTATTTCAGCCTTCTTTCTCTACTTTCTATGGCAATTATTCTTTCAAATTATTTCTATTTTCTTTAAATATTCGATTAGAGCAAAAATTCCTTTTTCGTTATTTAAAACTCTTCCTTATCTTTCACCTCTTTCAATGTCTTACATACTATTATGTATTCTCTCATACCTTTTCCTATATATTTTATGAAGAGGATCCAAAAGTTCTAAGATTTGCTTTGTCTTTCTAAAGCTTTTAGAAAAGATTACCGTTTCACTTTTTCATTAACAATTATTCAAACTAAATAATATCTTTAATAAAAGGATAATAATTATATTATTATGAGTAGACTAATATTAATAATAAAAGGGTAATAACATTATTATTTCAATAATAAAAACCTGTTTATTAAAAGTCTTATCGTTAAACTTTTAGGAATTATATTTTAATTTCGAACTTTTAAAAAGATTTATATCTTGAACCAACGTACTCTACGAACTTACTAAAATAATTTATATACATTATAATTATCAAAAAATATCCTTATACTTTTATAAAATATCCATTTTACTCCTAAACTTTTACTCATTACCAAAAATACGCATTAACTTATAAAATTACTATTTTTAACTAAAATCCTTTATCAAAATATAATCTTACCTTCAAAAATAAATTTTGTGTTGGTGTTCACTCTTCCATACCAAAACCGAACCTCTCCTTAAGGTTTTTGTTTGAATTTTAATCAATTTTTGAGCTTTTTGGTTACCGTTTTTTCACGGAGTTCACCTTAATCTTGCAACCACTAAATCTTATCAAATTATAACTTGAAATCAGCCCCAAACACATCCAAAATAGTTCGGTTCACGACTGTCTCCTCAAGGCCAAACCATAAAGTTCATAAAATCACCAATATTTCAACAAAAATCAAGCATAAATCCATTCAATTTCAAGCAATAATCATCAAACTAACAATCACACATCAAGAATACATTTAATTATTATAAAATGATCAAACTCTACCTTCTCCTCACTTTGGTCGAACCATGCAAACTTAGAAAAAGTTATACTGTTGATTTCTCCCGAACAAAAGTGGCGTCAACATGAAGAGGAGGAAGACACAAACAATTTAATCGGATAAAATTTTTTATTGAAGTAACAGAGCTCAAAAAATTGAAGTTGGAAGTTCATGGAAGGATTCACAATTTCTCTCTTCTTTCTCTCAGCTCTTTCTCTTGTTTTTCATCAAAAACGGATCATGCACGGTTGAATGATGATGATTAATGGGATAATGATGATTAGGTGTCTTAAGGGGGGTTGTGTGTTGCAATACAAAGCTGATGAGTCAGCAATTCAAGTTATAAATATCTTAAACAAAAAACTATAAAAGTTGGATATATTAAAACACAAGTAATAATATATATAGGGATGAATAGGTAGGAGTTACTAATATAAATGACATTAGTAACATAATGATTATAAGAATAAAAGATATATGATTAAGTATTAGCAAAGCTAAGTTCATCGAAGAGTATCGATATTTACTCATACTAGCTGATTTTGAACTCGATAATAATATTATTAAATAAACCCTTACTTTAATTAAAATGGGTAAAAATAAAATATCAATATAATAATAATAATAATAATTTTAACTTTTTTAAAATATCTCATTATAATAAAAATTATATAAAAATTCTAATTAATTTAAACTCTAGTTAGCATAAAATCAATCACGTAAAATATCTTATTATAGAACAATTATATAATAATATTAATTAATCCAAACTCAAATGATAATAATAATTATAAAAATTAATTTAACTTTGCCTATTAAAATAGTTTCTAATAAATAGTTCAAACTAATATAATAAATCATAATTATTTCAAACTTTAATAATTATAAAATTAATGTAATTACTTTTAATGAAATAGTCCTCTAAAGATAAGATAATAAATTTAGGTTAATAAAATAAATCGTATATAATCTATAATAGAAGTTTCAATAATATGAGTTGTTACACAAGAGAGATTCGTCTATGAGAGTGCTGATAATCTAATTAAGTAATTATCAAAACAAGGCTATCCTTGCCTCTCAGAGGATCATCTTCATTCAAGTCAGTCACTAACTTTGCATTATCCATATCATCTTTATTCAAGTCAGTCACCAAAACCGCAGGAATAATCTGCCGAAGAAATGTAACGATCTAACTTCTAACACGTCATGATCAATGCTAGTCTCGCCAAGCATTATTTCACGGCTTACCTTACAGCCCGTTCCAACTTACATATATAGAGATGAGTAAAGTATTAAATTAGTCCCCTATGTTTGGGCATTATCCTGTTTTGGTCCTTAAGGTTTAAAGTGTCATATTTGAATCCAAAAAAGTTTTATTTAGCTTCAATGTAGTCCCATCGTGAGATTAAAGTTAAATAATTAACGAAATGTCCTACATGACAGCAGTACAAGAACAAAGTCGATAATCTGAAGAACAAATACAAGCTCCAGAGGCATAAAATCAATCGTGGATGCATCAATACATTTATTTATTATTTTTCTTACAATTTAAATGAAATATTTTCTATAGAATTAAGGAGAATGATAAATAAATGTATTGATGCATCCACGGTTAATTTTGTGCCTTTGGAGCTTGTACTTGTTCTCCAGATTATCGACATTGTTCTTGTACTGCTGTCATGTAGGACATTCCATTAATTATTTAACTTTGACCTCACGGTGGGACTACATTGAAGTTAAATAAAACTTTTTGGATTCAAATAAGACACTTTAAACCTTAAGGACCAAAACAAGATTACGCTCAAACGTAGGGGACCAATTTAGTACTTTACCCTATAGATATTTACAAAAGGAACTAGCCCTCTAAAAGTCTATACAGATCGATCGAGGGCAACTACTACTACTACTGAGGAAACACTGTGCTGAAACAAGGAGAAAATCACTCGGACACAACCGTGATATTGCTACTACTCATGTAACAACCCGAGTTTTTGAAAATTAAATAATGAGTTATTTATAATTTATAATATTTGTTGAGAATTTTATTTTAAAAAAATTATTTTACTAAAAGTAATTAAATAAAATTTTATGATATTTTGAGTTTAAAATTAATTAGGATTATATGTAATTTTCATAAGAATTGGGTATTTCCTTATTTAAAATTTAAAGTTTTAGTAATTAAAAAATAATGAGGTTTTGATAATTAATTTGAATAATTGAGATTTTTAGTGTAATTTTATGAACTGAAAAAAATTAATTAGATTATCTCTAATTTTAAATTAGAGTATTGTAACACCCTACTACTCAGAATTTTACGCTTAAGTCATAGAGCAGAGGTAGTGTGGTGTTACGGACCTCTAAACAGCATAATAAATACATAATAGAGAAGTGGATAATATACTAGGAGCCTTGAAACGAACGGTAAACAAAATCGCGAAAAGTTAAAAGCGCAACGCTCAACGGAAAGGATTACTTGCGTGTTAAGAAAACTAAAGGATCATGATAAAGATAAGCAAAAGAGTAAAGGACAACCAAGGAAGCAGCATAACTAGCCCCTGACTCAGCCTGCGAAACTAAGGCTGGCCGGAGGATATATATATATAAACAAACAAACATAAGTGTTCCCAAAATATCCCAAAATACACCAAAATATCAAAGTAAACTCCTATCTCTCCCTCAACCTCTAAGAGAAGCAGCATACATAAGTTACTTGGAGAGTAAGCTAAATACATATATACATATATACAAATAGAAAGCCAAAACACATCCAAGGACTACTTCGCTTCCTAGGATCCAGACGCCTAGCAAGGAGCCTCTCGACCTGCATCTGAAAAACAACAATACAATATGGAATGAGAACCGGAGGTTCTCAACATGGTAAAAGTGCCACGTATATAAGAAATACGGTCCTGAGAATGCCATAGGCAATTCTAGAACTCCATTATTCAGTTAACCAGCTTAAGTACTAATCAGAAGCCATAAACAGGGATAGGTATTCTAAATCTACCTAACTTACTCAAGTTTAATTCTAAACTTAACGCCAAACTATTTCTCTATTTCCTCCATTCCTCCATCATTCATAATGCAACAGAAACAAGCAACCAAATAAGTTCACGCACAAGTAGTGAGCAGATAGTTCAAATAGCAAGTATAACAGATAGCAGGTGGTATATATATCAATTAGGAAAACCCAAGAAATGCATAACAACCAATACAAACAAATGCATATGATGCATGCCTGTCCTATGGCTGAGGAGCCCATCTGTCAGTTATCCAACTAACCCGACAAGTCCGAAATCCTTAGACTGTCCCCCGTTGCGCATCCCCAGGAGCTATGCATAGAGTTCACATTCAATCATCATATAATCACTCAATGGGGCTATCCATACCCGGGAATTCATACGTGCCTGGTTACCCTTACGAGGTAGGATCAACAGAGTGTCGAGATTCAACCTGGAACACGTGGTGGCAAGCCAAGGTTCTTACCCAGGAAAACTCGTATCTCAGATACTATCATTAACATTTCATAATCATTCATTACTTACTCATCATTTCATTGCACCTTAATACATAACTCATCATATCCCGGAGCAAGTGGGGGCAAAACCACAGTTCTTGCGTCTATCTGGGGAGCCTCTATACTAACCAACCTGGAGCAAGTGGGGCGAAACCACAGCTCTTGCGTTTACCCAGGAGGTACGTTCTCATATGCCCAGGAGGAACAAAGGAGGGGATTCTAACATCCCACCATCTTGCTGGGGGCGATTTTACAATACCAGAAGAAACAGAGAAGGGGATCCTCACCTTCTACCATCTCCTGGGGTCGCACTTTCAAGAAAGAGTGCTCACGTGCGATATTATTTCCTTTCGTTAGCCATTTTTATGACACACACACACACACACACACACACACACACACACACACACACACACACACACACACACACACACACACATTTGTACCACCTGCCTTCTCACACCTAAATCACCACCTTTTTTACTTTACTTCACCTCCAAGTTATCTTATTTTCCTAGCTTCTTTTATCTACTGGACCTAGAACCATACTTTAAGCCTTAAAGGAAAGAAAATGGAGATTTAGAAGTGGAAAATTGGTTTAAAAATAGCCAAAATCGATTTTTGCAACAGGCAGCATCCACGCGTACGCGTAGGCCACGTGCACGCGTGGAGCATACATCAAGTCACGCATATGCGTGAATCATGCGTACGCGTGAATATGCACACACGCATACGCATGCCTCTCGTGCATGCGTCGCCAAAATTCCACGCCATGCGTGCGCGTGAACCACGCGTATGCGTGGGTGGACGTTTTTCAAAATGGGCAGAATGCCCAGAAAGCTTGCAACAAACCAATTTTGGCCATTCTGAACACAGTTTTAAACACTCAACTTACAACGTCCATAACTTCGTCTACAAAATTCTATTTTCCACAAAGTTGATATCAATTAAAAGCTCTTAAAACAATCTATTATTTGCAACAAATCACAATTCAAACAAGAATTTGTGGAGTAAATTATGGACCTTCAAAGTTCACCCAAAATCATTTTTACAAAAACACTTTCAAAACCTCATTTTCCCCACATTCACAATTCCTTACCTATAACACGTACATTTGCTAACACATCCATTTCTACCTCATCAAGAACCATTTCAAGCTATTTTTAACCAATCCAATGAGCCATCATCAACCCTCACACATACATTAAACCATCAACTCACATAACAACTTTTCAATAACAAACATCAACCATAATCATCAATCTATATCAACACCAACACAACCCATCATAAGCAAGTCCAAGGGCATAAAATTAATAACCTCAAGGCCTCATAATCCCAATATATGTTCACCAACTATTACGCTAACAACAATACAAAGCTACTCATTAAATGCTATTAACAATTCAACTTATCCTATGGTTCCTCTAACCTAAGTTTTTACAACACTGTAAATATTAAACATGCGAAACTTAAACCATACCTTGGCCGATCACTTAATTCATCCAAGGCAGCCTCTCAATACAAAATTACAGCCCCTCCAAGCTCAATCAAACAACCCCAAAGCAAGCCTTGGTCACCAACAAACCTCCAAGTAATCCCAATTCAATTCCAATACATAAACACCCACTTAACCTACACCTAATATATATATATATTCCAATTTAGTTTTCCATTACAAATACAAGATTGAGATAGGGTTAGGATGCTCTTACCATACCCATATGCTCAATAGCTTGAGCTCACAAGTTCCGGAAGCTATTTTGAACCTAGAACACAAAAATTGGACAAGATTCACCATAGGTTTTCAAGTTTACCAAAGAAAGAGGGATAGAGATTCTGAACCTAATGGGAAGCTTACGAGAGAAATTGTTCGGATAGAAAGGTAGAGCTTGACGCGCTGGACGCGTGGCCGCAAACGGTGCAGCGATCGGAGCTCAAACGAGGAAGATACGGTGGTTTGAAGATTGGATGAGGGTTACGGATCTCCTCCTCTTCCCCTTTCTGTTTGCTGCGTGGTGTATGAAGTGAGGAAGAAGAAGCTGATGCTTCTTTTATATTATGGGTCTGGTTGAACCCACGGAACCGGTTTGGGCTCCGGTTCAACCGGTTCGACCCTTCCGGTCCGATTTTGGGCCAAATTTTCGAAATTGATATTAAAATTCTTGTTTTGACGATCTCTATCTTATTTTAATATTATTTTTGCATTTTTAGCTTTCCTAATTAAAATGCAATTTATTAACTAATTAATTACCGATTTTAGCGGGGTTTACAAGTACTTATCTTAAAACAATTTTTAAGTTGATAAATATTTAAAGTAATTTTAATGGATTATATTTGGTCTTAAACTACTATTCTACCTTCAAATTTGATCAAAATACCTATTTTACCCTTATCCCTTTATAAAATCCCTAACTCTAATCCTAAAATCCCTAATTTCACAAAAACACATACTAACACTAGCTCCTTCACCCAACCACCACCCCTATCCCCTTTCAACCTAACAGAACAAGAGAGGGAGAAGAGAGGAGAAGAGAGGGAGAAGAAGAAGAGAGGAAATGCAATGGAGGAGAGGAAAAGGTCGTGCTTTGTCGTCGTTGATGGCCACCGCTGCCATTGAGCCGCCACCAAAGAAAGCCGCTGCCACCGTTGAGCTACTCCGTCATCGTCACCAGGGTCCGCCGTGGAGGGGAGCGTGAATGGGAGAGAACATGGGGCTCTCTGTCGCCGGGAACAGCGTTGTTGATGTTGGAGAGGGCTGCCGGGATTACTATTCTGATTCCGTATAACTTGTCCTGTCTTTGTTTATTTCTATTCGTTGCCCAGCCTTGGCCAAAGCGGCGAAGCCCTCTGCCGTGTAAACCTCGGGAAATTAATAAATAATTATTTAAGTAGAGAGCGAAGTTGAGACCGAATTCTTATTGCGAGAGAATTTTCACCTTAGAGATAATTTGAGTGTGCGATAGACTTAGTGTTGAAAGCCTGATTAGTCTCAATTGTATTACGTAAGGTAACACTGTTATAATCGGCATAACTTGGGAGTTAGTTGAAGGGAGTAATAGGAAAAAAATCCGTTTGACTAAGTATTTCCCTGTGGGGAGCGCCGGTTATGTCAGTGAAGAAGAAAGACAACAACAAGAAGGTTTATGCAAGGAAGAGAGTGTGCCAACGAATCTTCTCGACTCAATCTAGTCTGCTTTGGAATTCTATCCCAAAATTCTTCTTAAATGATTTGACCATCTTTCCAATTTTATTCTGTACTTGCATGAATCTTGTCTCTTTTAGGATGAGCCTGAGCTTATCTTAGTATAATCACGTAATCTTTGATCTTGGGAACCTGTTGTAAGTGGGGTTTCTCTTCTTCGAACCTTGCATTCCTTTTGACAACAGTCACGACTTACTCAATTCGATAGACTTCGTTTTCTCTCTATCAATGTTTTAATTTGAATTCCTTTATTGATATGCACCTTAGTTCTTATCCTTGTGCCTTTCGTTATTTTCTAAGACTTAGTTTGATCACTATACATGACATCTTTCTGCTTTCTAGCAAACACCGTTTATATTGTTTGGTCGCCTTTGAGCCTAATATCTTTCTGGAAATTAATTCGAGCTTAGTTAGCATCTCTAAAATTCATAGATATAACTATTAAGAGTTTAGATCCTTAGGGAAAGACTTCTGAACGCGGGAGATGAAATGTGTAAGTATGCAACATTAAAGAGAGTTTTGGAGCCTTAATTCTTGTCGACCGTATTGCCTGTGATTAAGTTGACGTGCCAGGATGCACCGATTGTATGGATGCCTGAATGCAAATAAAGCTTTTGGACCTTAGGAGAAAAACAAACCTCAATGCCGGTATTCGTAATACCCGAACCTAATGAACTAATTGAGGACTACTGCGATGCATTATCGAAGGGCTTAGGATATGCGGGGATGCAACATCATGATGTGGTGATGGACATCCTAAGCAGGAAGTCTCTGAGTGTTACTTGGATGCTGATTCAGGAGGAAGAATTGTTAAGTGAGTTTAGAGTCTTAATTTGGATGTTGAGAAAGTGGCTGGAGGAGTTGGACTGAATCAATTGCAACTATAAATAATGGAAAGGCTGAAATTCAGGAAAGCGCAGGATTCTCGCTCATGTGAGGAAATGCCGTTTGGTCAAGATTCTCGTTTAGGTAAGAAAGTGCTGCTCATGCAAGAATATCCTTTGGGTTAGAAAATCTCTTTTAAGCAAGTTTTCAGACAACTTCTCTTTCAAATTGCTTTTGGAATACGCTTTTTCGCTCCATTCTTTTCGATCCTTTGAGGCTATTGATTTATCTTAACCCTGAAATACTTAAAGAAATTTCATATTGGTATTAAATGGCATAAAAATATATTAAGAAATTAATAATTATGAACACAATTTTTTTTTCATACACAACTTCATCAAAAGTAAGATTCGAAAATTTTAATTAATTAAACTAAAATTGTATAAATTAATTGATAGATTCTATACTTTTTAACATAATTTAAAATGATAAAATGAAATTTATCACTCAACTTATTTTCTGAAGTTGTTTTTATGTGAATTTCATCTTTTTTAAATTCAGAAGATACCTAATTTACTTATAATTACTTAAGGAGTTTATTTTGAGCAAATATTAAATAGTACATAATTCTGTTAATTATCAAAACTCAATTTGAGATATCTTCTAATATCTACCATGTAGATACTATGTATCCTTCTTTCTTTTACTAAGACAAAATTGCATAATCTTTTATGTGCCCTTAGGTATTTAAATCCATTTAGATCATTTTATGTTAATTTTTCTTGCTTTTGTCAAAGTGTATTATGTGCTAGTTTAGATTAACTTTTTTTTTCAGTGAAAAAAGTACTTTTTTTAAATAAAGTTCTTTTATTTAATTTAAAATCTATTTGGATACGTCTTTTAAAAAAAATATTTTTATTAAAAAAAATAAATTATTTATTTTTCTAAAAACTAGCAATACCTTACTTTTTAAAAAAAAAAACAAAAATAAAAGATGTTTTTAATACTTAAAAACTCTTTAAAAAATTTAAATAAAACAAATAAATATTTTTTTAATTCAATTCAAACTGACCCTATAATCATTAACATTTTGTATAGTTTATCACGAACTAATTTTTTTGAAAATGAAACATCGTCACGTAACATGACCACGTCTTTTGTATTTATAGCAAATGTTCCTTCTAGCTGAAATAGGTAGGCTACATGCATGAGAATTTTACTTTTATGTTTTTTGGTTGCGAAATTTTTACATTTTTCTTTTTCAGTTTTACAATACATCAATTGGCTTTTCTTTTGATATCCAGAACTAGATTTTTTAAAAGCGAACCTTTGATTAACAAGCAATTTGTCAAGATTTTCATAATCTTGAATAAATCTAGCTAAATCTTGATAAAACAATGCGTCAACGATCAATTTTAGAAAATTGTTATAGAAAAAATCTAGTTAAGCTCTGATTCATTATGTGTTGAAGAGGGAAACAAGGAAGTTGAATTTGATGCATTTTCTCCTCAAAATTTAAATGGGATCGGATTAACTGTTCTAGTCTTCCATTGCGTGAATCTAATCCTCAAAGTTGGTGTTCCAGTCATGTTGCTTACTATTGATCAGTCCAATTAATTATATAACGGTATGAGGTTGCAAGTAAGGAGATTGTGCAATCATATCATAGAATGACTAAGCTTGATTGGCAATAAAATTGATGGGTTCCAAATATGAATCATATTTCCAATAATGAACATTGCCTTGAAATTTTAGAGGAGATAGTCTTCAATAATTGTTTCCTTTGCAACGACTATAAATAAATTGCATGGTCAAACTTTGTTAAGAGTTGGAATATAATTGCTCAGACCAGTATTCATTTATGGATAATTTTATGTTGTTTTGTCAAGATTGAAGAGAAAAGAAGGTTTGTGTCTTCTATTGAAGGACGACTGTGATAACTCAAATTATTTTTGATAATTTATTTCATAAATTAGTCATCATGATTATAATTTGGAAAAGTCTAGGAGACCAGCAATTTTTGTATTTTCTGGCCAGCACTTAACCATCAAAATAAAAGTGAGTGATCTCCCACCATTAGATGTAATCTCACACCATAAAAACACTATTGATGGTCAATTGATGGTTACAAAACATCAAAATTATTGGCCCCCTAGCATTCCTCTTATAATTTCATGTAATAATTGTAGATTTGTTAAATAAAATTAAAGTTGATGGATTAAAATAGTTAATTAAGGATCGAGGAACATAAAGAATATGAATGAGATAGAAATGAATATTTTGGAGAGAAAAAAGTCACTAAAACATCACTCCAAATAATTTGAGCGAAAATTCACTTATTCACGTTTAATTTATATATTAAGAAGATTTTATTATATTAATATATTATTACTATTTAATTAGCATTTTATGAATGTGAAATGAGATTTAATTAATTTTATCACCTTAAATTTACTATTATTTTGAATGTTATAATTTTTTTTCAACATTGAATAAACAAATCAAATATAAACAAATTTTAATTGGATTGAAAAAATAAAATAACACTAATTCAATTCTATTTACAAAATTATATGAGATATATTTTTAAATTATATGAAAATAGTTATGTTTAAAGAATTACATCTCTTAATAGAGTTGTGACTTGTTAAAGAGTTTTAACTTATTAAAAGATTGTGACACATGGAAGAGTTATACATAATAAATTCCGAGGTGGGTTACCAGAAACGAGATGAGGATTAGGTCAGTCAACCATTTTAAATTTGTTTCTTGGTGTATTTTTGGGACGATGATTTCGGAGTACCTATAAAGAACTCAATGTCAAAATCATCAAGTATTTTAGTAAAATAGGGTTAGAAGTGAAGGATATTTTACCTCAAGTGTGATGATATTTTGTCCCTAAAGTTTACTAAAAATTTTAAAATTATTTCTAAGTTTCAATTTGTTTAAATTTTATCCTAAAAGTTTTCGATTTTTCATCAATTCTACCCTTTAAATTGACCCCGTTTAAATCAGTCATAGACGTTAGTGACGTGGCAAAATAGAGTGTCTGATGTGGCAAAGAAAGTAAAATCTCCAAAATACCCATGTGTGTGTAACCCAGGTATACCAATAGGCTTCCTTTTTCAAATGTAAC
Organism: Arachis hypogaea; assembly: GCF_003086295.3. Taxonomy (NCBI): domain Eukaryota; kingdom Viridiplantae; phylum Streptophyta; class Magnoliopsida; order Fabales; family Fabaceae; genus Arachis; species Arachis hypogaea. The sequence goes on from NC_092048.1 coordinate 55,656,718, forward strand.
CCATTTGTCTTCCCTTTGGCACGAAGGAACATAGCCAGAGAAACAGAGTCGCACGATGAAACTTGGTGGGTGGTCAGATGTTGCGCCGTTGTCTCCAGTCCACCGCGACGACGTGCAGGATAGCGCAGATGGCGACGCCGTCGAGGCCGAGGGAGGAGTCTAGGACAGGGTTCAGTCATCAACAAGGAAGTCTGGAATAGCGCTGTTCTGATCAAGGTTTCTGACGAGGTAGGCCACCATTTAATTTTGAAACTGCATTGTTTGAACAATTAGGGTTTAGGCTTTTTTTTATCATTCTTGATTGCTGTTAGGGTTCTATTGCATTTAGAGATTGAGGAATTTTTGTTCTGATTTCGTGAAAAATATCATGTTTACGTGGTCTATATTTTTTAATGATTAGTTACTCTGTTCTCTGTTCTAAATATGTTTTTATAATGGCAGGATGGATGATTTCAGTGTTAAGGTTCATCACAGGGGTAGTAGGTTTTGTAGTGATAAGGGTAAAACTGAGTATATTGATGATGAGGTGACAATAGTTGACTGGTGTGACAAAGATAAGTGAAGTATCATAGAGACATATGATGTGGTTGGAAAACTTAGGTACATTACAGAGAATATTAGGATACCGTGGTATAAAGATACTGAGTTAGGATTAGAAGGGTTGAAGTTGTTGAGAGGTGATGAAGAAGTAATGGAAATGGCAAATATAAAAGTTGAAAAAAAGGTGGTTGACTTATATGTGGTGCATAAGACTTCAGTCCTGATGATTTCTATTATGACATTGGTTATTTAGATGTTGGGAGTGGGAGTAAGGTTGTTGAGGAAGAGTGTGTGGATGCTGATAGTGGGCCAAGTAATATTAGAGATGCCCAAAATATTGAAGTAGAGGCCCAAGGTGGAGGGGTGGATATGGAGGCCCAAATTCAGGGATTAATTGATGTCCATTTAAATGTTGAAGTGTTGGTGATAGGGACAATAGTGAAGAAGAGGATGACACTGATGACCCAGATTATGAGGTTAATTTTGATCTTCATTTTAGTGATAGTGAAGATGATTATTGTGGTGATGATGGGCTATTGGATATTGATATAACTCTTGGGGAGATGCACCAAGACATAAAAAAGTCTAAGAAAAGTAAGAGTGCTGTGGAGAAATTAAAGAAAACTAAAAAGATGGTTGTTTAAAAGAGAAAGAGCTCTCCTTTAAGCGATGATGAAGTATTGAACAGTGATGAATTAGAGGAGCTATCAAGTGAGGATGATGAAGTCAGCAAGAAGAAATTTTCCATTCACAAGGAGTTGAAGGATATGAGCAATTATAAGTGGGAGGCTGGAACTCTTTGTTGGGAATAAGTAGTATGACCACAATCCAATCAATCACGTGTCAAATAATTTGTTATTGTTATTATATTAAAATGTTAATATAATAACGTCCTTGATTAAATTTAGAGATTTATCATTGTGATAGTGATCATAATATTGAGAGATAAATCTTTTATAATTTAATCTAAATTGTTCTTGGTCATAGGATTATTAAAAAGGACATTAATAATCCGGAAAGATCAATATATATATAATGGTCTTCATTGGATGAAGATTAATAGATCTCATTTATTAAATTATATATATAGATAGTGCATATAGAGATATGACCATTGAACTGACTCACTTTGAGAATTCCTAATGGTTATAATTACCGCATATTTGTCAATAGGATATTCTCAAGATGAACATGGTAATAGAGTTTCCTTTGACCTGCGACTGTCATAGCAATTAACAATGTAGTTATTATACTTTGATTCCGGACACCTAATACCCTAGGGTGCTAGTTGAATGGATATTGGGTATAATTTAAATACTTGTAGAATTAATTATTAGTCAATAAGGAATCCGTCAACTCTCGGTAAAGAGTTTGAACTCTATGATTATAATGATTGAGATGAATAAAACCTTGGTCAAGGGGATTGAATGAATGAAGAAATGAGTTTCTTAGGTCATTCACAATTCATTATAATAATTGTCAAACTCTAACTTGTTACCATTATTATATTGAACTGTGAATGACCTAAGAAACTCATTTCTTCATTCATTCAATCCCCTTGACCAAGGTTTTATTCATCTCAGTCATTATAATCATAGAGCTCAAACTCTTTATCGAGAGTTGACGGATTCCTTATTGACTAATCATTAATTCTACAAGTATTTAAATTATACCCAATATCCATTCAATTAGCACTCTAGGGTATTAGGTGTCCGGAATCAAAGTATAATAACTACATTGTTAATTGCTATGACAGTCGCAGGTCAAAGGAAACTCTATTACCATGTTCATCTTGAGAATATCCTATTGACAAATATGCCGTAATTATAACCATTAGAAATTCTCAAAGTGAGTCAGTTCAATGGTCATATCTCTATATGCACCATCTATATATATAATTTAATAAATGAGATCTATTAATCTTCATCCAATGAAGACCATTATATATATATTGATCTTTCCGGATTATTAATGTCCTTTTTAATAATCCTATGACCAAGAACAATTTAGATTAAATTATAAAAGATTTATCTCTCAATATTATGATCACTATCACAATGATAAATCTCTAAATTTAATCAAGGACGTTATTATATTAACATTTTAATATAATAACAATAACAAATTATTTGACACGTGATTGATTGGATTGTGGTCATACTACTTATTTCCAACACTCTCTATGCAACAAGAAAGGATTTCAAGGAAGCCGTGACATCATATGTTGTTCACACTAGGAGAAACATAAAAGTGTGGAGAAGGGTGTGAATGGTTTGCATATGCAGTGAAGATGGCCAATGAAGATAGTTGGCAGCTAAGAACTGTTAATAATCATCATTCTTGTAACACTATATTTGACATAAAAGTGATGAAGTCGAAGTGGCTGGCGAAGGTTTTCAGGAGAAAAGTGGAAGAGAATCCGAAATTAAAGCTGGGCACCATACAAAGTAGGACTTTAAGGAAGTGGAATGTGCAAATTTCAAGAGCAAAGGCATTTCAGGCCAAACAGATTGCACTGGTTGACATTAATGGAACTTTTAAAGAACATTATAGAAGACTTTACGACTATTGCCATGAGTTGCTACGCACCAATCCTGGTCTATGAAGTTGCAAGTCCAATTACCTCTAGCAGCCCAAACTAAGCACCCCGATACATCAGTGGACTTAAGTCCACGATTTCATAGGATTTATATTTGTTTAAAAGCTTGCAAAGAGAGCTTCATGAAGTGTAGGCCCATGATAGGATTCATGGTTGTTTTTTGAAGACACCGTATAGAGGATAGCTATTGGTTGCTATGAGGTGGGATCCGAATGACCAGATGCTACCGATCGCATATGCAATCGTAGAAGCTGAGACAAAAGATTCATGGAAGTGGTTTCTCTCAAACTTAATTACTTAATTAATGACATAGGAAAGGATAAATTATTACAAAGCACGTTCATGTCTGACCAACAAAAGATAATCTAATAACTTGTATTTTTAGTGTAATTAAGATTCTGCATTATATATTGATATTCTTTTAATTTTAGCGTATTTAAAATTATGCACTATATATTAATGTGTAGTTAAAAATGCTGTAAATTTAATAATTTGCCTTCTGCTATTGAGCTTACATCATTTTGAAATTTCCTCATGAATGATTGTATTCTTTTAATCTTTTCACTGTTGAGATGTTAATAGAGCAAATGTTGATGGAATTTTATTTTTTCTTGTTGACCAATTGGATCTCGTCAGAGTGTTGAGTTGTTATAAATTAAAGGATGCTTCTCTCTTATTTGGTGATTAATTATTATATTAAATGACTATCAGATTATGTTTGGTGTTGTATTAAATCATTATATTAAATGATTATGTTTGCTTCACCGCAGTTTCTATGATGAGCTTAATGATTACGCTTGGCTTCTGAGCTTATATAGGTCACAAATTCTTTTATGAGTGTACACTTTTTGCTGATTAATTATTAGCTTAAACAGTATTGTTTAGTGTTAATGAGATTTTACACCAATATTTTGCTTATTCTTGTGATACTTGTAACTAGTGCGTAGTGGTGATGAGTTTGTATTATTTAAAATTCGACACTATATATTTTTTGGTTAAAATTCTGCACCTTCTATATGTAGGGTTTGGTGTCAACTTTTGATGAATTACTTTCAGGTGTTGATCACAAATTCTATGTGAGACATCTTTATGCCAACTTCAAAAAAAAAATTTATGGTTGAACCTTAAGAAAAGAATGTGGAGAGCTGCAAAATGTACATATCTAGCAGCATGGAAAAAAGAGTTGATGGATATCCGAGCCATTAGTGAAGGTGCCTATCGACACTTGATAGGAATTCGTCCAAAGTATTGGACTAAATCAATGTTTGAATTTTATCCCAAATGTGACGCTCTTGTTAATAGTATGTGTGAAAGTTTTAACTCTGCAATTGTTGAATCAAAGAAAAAACTAATATTGACAATGCTAGAAGATATTAGAGTTTATTTGATGAAGAGATGGGCTGAAAATAGGGTACTAATTGAGAAGTATAAAGATGGCATTCTTCCTAGGATTAAGCTTAAGTTACAAAAGGAAATAGGTGCTTTTAGGTGGTGATTTTCGGTAGCTGTCGAAATTTCAAAGTTTGAAGTCATAAGAGGCAGTGAGAAATTTGTAGTAGACCTTCTGAAGAAAGAATGTACTTGTAGAAAGTTTTAGATGACTGATTTATCTTGTCCACATGCAGTAGTATAATTAATTGTGCTAAAGATGATATTAGAAAATATGTTGCAAGCTGTTTCACTAAAGCTGCTTTTGTGGCTTGTTATACCTCCATGATTAACCCTTGTAATGGATACACTATGTGGGAGAGAACTACTCATCCAGATGTGATGCCTCTACCACACAGAGTGCCAAGTGAGAGGCCTAAGAAGAAAAGAGCAAGAGGGGAAGGTGAAGAACCACAGGGCTAAGCACATCTAGGCTCGGGTTACAACAAAAATGTTCTCGTTGTCTAAAATTGGGTCACAACAAGCGAGGCTACCCTCTTAAAAGGCCAAGCATGAGTACTTGTCCATTAATTATGGTTCCATATTTAACATTGTTTCTTGTGTTGTTTACCTCATTATAACTGTAATTGTTGCTATTTTTTGTTGATGCATCATAGGAAACTGCTGCCACATCCTCAGCATCGCCAGCCCAAAATAACAATGCTGGAATTGGTGCAACATCCTTAGCATCGCCAATCCAGCACAACAATATTGGAACTGCTGCAACCGTTACAACATTGCCAGCCCAGAACAACACTGCTAGGAACACTAGATCTACTCGGTCAGTACATAAGAGGATCAGATTGGCCAATGTTGCAGCAAGGCCTAACACCCAACTAAAAGGACACAAAAAATTTTAGCCACCAAAACCAACTAGAATGCTTAGGAGCAACTCAACTTTAAGTGCACAAGGACAACCCTCATCACAAGGGAGTCAAACTCAAAGTGCTCTCACAGGATCTTAGTTGGCAGACATCTTGTATTTGGTGTTTCTTTTGAAAAAATAAAAAATGTTGGTATTTTGTATTAAACTATGTGGGACCAACTCTTCTTTTGTTACTGAATTATTTTACTAAAGATTTATGTAATTAAAATTTTATTTTGGTTATGATTTATGTTAATTGGAGATTATCTTAAATAACAACTTATGTTATTTTGATAATGACTAATGTGATTGATTCATTCATGCAATTTTTTTATTAGTGCACTGCTGAAATTATCTCTCATTACTTGAGTTTGTCTGTATCATGTAAGATAATTTGTGACAACAGGTTCTTAATGCCGATTTTAAATCTAAACTATTTTAATCCTTTCAGGAGTATTTTTGAAACATAATTTAAACTTCAAGAACAACTACATTAGCAGGTTTTCGAGTTGAGTACACTTTTGTAACTGATTACAAATGGCTACCCTATTCTTACTTCTACTAATTTCAGCAGTCCCAAGCACATTAATATTCTAATCTCAAATGGGTTCCATTCTTCACCCACAAATAAAACATTAAAATTACCATAAACCAACCTATAAACTAAAAATAACAGCCACCAACAGTTTGCATTTAGCATAAACTAATTTAGCCTTCAAGGTAGAAATTCTTATCTTCAATCTTGCAACCTCAGCCTCTTCTATCTCCCGCAACTCCATCTGCACAGGAAAAAAAAGTGCACTCCTTCCCAATCTACAGCAAAAACAAAAAAAAAACTTGAAGAAATTCATGAAGACATCAAAATAAAAAGCACTCAAACTTACATAAAAGTATACACAGCCCCAAAATTTCTGGCCAGAATTTTCTGATGTCTTTGACCATCTCAGTACAGGGGGTTCACCACAGTTGCATGTAAGCGTTCGTCATTGTCGACTGCTTTTTTGTGATGATGATACAGAGCCTTAAGAAGCCATTAGTTAGGGTTTCTTGTTTTTACAGAGTGAAGAAGATGAAGACGAAAATGAAAATGAAGAAGTAAATTTAGGATTTCAGGTTGGAATTTTTAGCCATTTTATTTTTGTAATATAAATTTTTAAGTAAAAAATAAAAAATATTTTAAAAATGACTCACACACAATGTTGCCACATCAGAATCCCTTTTTTGCCACGTCACTAACGTTTGTTTGTGATTTCAACGCTGTTAACGCTCAGGAGTAGAATTGATGAGTAGAATTGATGCAAATAAAAAATTTTGGGATAAAATTGAAGCAAATTGAAATTTAAGGGTAATTTTAAAATTTTTAGTAAATTTTAGGGACAAAAAGTATGATTTACCCTTTATGTAAAGTAATTTTACATATGCATTCAATCATGTAACGTCACATCATTAAAAATAAGGATAAAGTATATTTTTTGTCCCTGAAGTTTGCTAAAAGTTTCAAAAATATCCCTAAGTTTTGATTTGTTTCAATTTTGTCCCTCAAGTTTTCGATTTGCATCAATTTTACCCTTATTACTAATTTTTTGATAATTAATATTTTTCTTTCCAAATATACCCTTCCCTTATACCTATCATCGTCATCATCATCACAACCCTCTGTCTCTCTTTCTTTCTCTTTTTTCATCCTCATCGTCATCTCCACCACCATCATCATTATTGAGTAACCACTGTCAACCTCTTCATCGTCACCGACCAAACCCCTCATTCTCCTTCTTTCTCCTTACTTCTTCGATGACCACCACCCTTTTTCTTCTTCTTCGCACAAACCCAGCAACAACGAAGCCATCACTCTTCCTCCTTCTCTGTTAGCAAACCCAGCCTCATTAATTATTAGTACTAGTTGGGTTAATACCTTTTTTTTTTGTTTCCAAATTTCACACAAAGCAAAGCAAAATCCTTTTGCTGCCATACCAACCTGAAACTATGACCCCAACAACAAAGTTTCTTCCTTTTTTTTTTTTGTTTCCAGATTTAACACAAAGCAAAGCAAAATCCTTTTGCTGCCACACCAACCTGAAACCTTGACCCCAACAACAAAGTTTCTTCCTTTCAACTTTACTCGTACTATACCTCATTGGAAAATTAATAACACAAAAAATAAATGACAAAGAACCAAACATGATCTATTTCAACACATTTTTTCTCATTTCTAAAAATGTCAACATCCAAAACAAACAAATTTATCATCATGACCATAATCATACTCCAACCTCCTCCCCTCTCGCAAAAAAAAAAAAATTAAAAAATTAAAAAAGAGAGAAAATAAGAAGAGGATGATGAGAGAAAAGACCACGTCTTTAAACACCTGCATCATCAAAAAGTATGGGTTTTTTTTTTAAAACTTCATTGTTGGGCAAAAATGCATGCTTTTTGAAATTTCAATGAACATATTGAGAGTGAAAAGTGGTAAGAGCATTGCTAGAGGGATCCTGCGAGAAGAGCTCCTCCAAAAACCGGTTCCATAGAACCTATCCCACATCTCATTCTCTGTTTGCTAACAGAGAAGGAGGAAGAGCGATGGCTTTGTTATATCTGGGTTTGCGCAAAGAAGAAAAAGGGTGGTGGTCATCGAAGATTGGGGCTCAACGGAGATGGTGGTGATGGAGATGGAGAGTCGGAGAAAGAGAGAAAGGAAGAGAGACAGAGGATTGTGATGATGATGGTGGTGGAGAAAACGGTGAAGATGAAAAGAGAGAAAGAAAGAGAGACAGAGGGTTGTGATGATGATGATAGGTATAAGGGAGGGGTATATTTGGAAAGAAAAATATTAATTATCAGAAAATTAGTAATAAGGATAAAATTAATGCAAATCGAAAACTTGAGGGACAAAATTGAAACAAATCAAAACTTAGAGATATTTTTTAAACTTTTAACAAACTTCAGGGACAAAAAGTATATTTTACCTTAAAAATAATTACTATTTTTATTGACCGTATGAATTATCATCTAAAAAAATAGATGTAATTATATGATTATATAAAATTTTTTATACTATTAATATATTAAAATTAAAAAGTAAAAAATTACAATTACTAAATCGAAGGATTAGGGTTGGGGATTGATCCCGTAGCCTGACCTAATTAACCTGGCCAATTGGGCCGAGTCGAATTCTATTGGGTCCCTATTGAATTGCAGTGCAGTCATTCTTTTGGCGGTTTCGGGCTTGAGAACTTTTAAGCTCATGTAAAACAAATGTAAATATTCATAAGAATTAATACTAAAATAATAATAATTGTTGTGAAATATAAGTATTACTATAAGTATATAATAACAACTAATTGAACTAATGGAAAATGTGGAAATCGAAGAATCCTATTATTGTTTTTGATAACATCTTTTAAAATGAACAAGTTGGTAAAGTAGTAAAATAAAAAATTAATTATTTTAAAATTAAAATAATAAAATACATATTTTATAAAAATTATAAAATTAATGATAATTAATTTTTTATTTTATTATTTTATCAACTTTTTTATTTTAAAAATCTAAATTCATTTATTTGATTGTATCGTTTATGTATTATTGTATTAATAGGCAGTAATATGTTAAGTTTTAGTAGTTTAAATAAAAATTAAAATATTATATTTTATAAATTTAGACATCTATTCTATCTATCTACTTAATATATTAAAATTAGATTTTTTTTCTGTCTAATAAAGGTGACGTGTTGATTTCTCGTGACTCATTTTTTCCTCTAAAATGAATGAAATTTTTTATTCTAAATTATTTTATAAAAAATATATTTATATCTTTATTATAATTATATTATAATTAATATTTAATGAATAATATATAATTATACTAATTTAGGAACATATCTTCATTATAATTATATCAAATTAATATTTAATGTACTATTAAACTACTTATTAATTATCAATTAAAAATACTTTTAATAATAATAATAATAATAATAATAATAATAATAATAATAATAATAATAATAATAATAATAATAATAATAATGATATGATAATGACACCGGTTATAGTAATCATGATAAAAATATTTGATTTTAATAATAAAATGATTAAATCGTATGATATTAATAACGCACATTAATTTTAATATTTTTAGTTATTTTAATTATATTAATTTTAAAAATATTGATATAATTCTAATTCTTATTCATTATTCAATAATAATAATAATAATAATAATAATAATAATAATAATAATAATAATAATAAAATTAAAATTATCACGTGGATAAAGTAACAACTTAAAATTATAATAATTTATCACGGGTAATCGTAAAAATTATAATAGGGTTACGTAAAATTATTTTTAGCATTAGCATATAATAATTGTACAAGTTATTTTTTTATTACTTTAACCCGTTATAATTCTATTTTCTTAGGATATTTATTTCAAACATTTTAAGTTAGTTGACCTGTGCATGATAATATATCTCTACCCCCTTTTTATTTCAATTTGTGTATATTAAGTATAATATTTTTATTCATTAACCGAGATTTCTTCGATCATGATAGAAGATAATGATTCTAATCATAATATGACAAAATTATATAATTTTAACAAAATTAATATATACGATGCGTAATTACTATATACAATAAAAAATTACCTTAATAATAAATAATTTACATATTTATTTTCGTTTTACTAAAGTCTATATATAGTGTTTTTCTGTGGTACATGAATCTAAATTTGAGAGTCAACTCATAATTTTATATTTTTTTTACTACTTCATGGAATAAGATTGTATTCTTCATTTTTTATTGAAGTTGATCCTCTTAAGGTACAATTTATAACTTTTTATAATATTTTCCATATACTCATTCTATTATATTATTTTTTGGATAATTTATTAATTGTTGTTACTCTAAGTTATTCTTATCATCTAATGTTCCAATTTGATTGTCTTTTGCCACAATCGTTTACAATGCATCACATCCATGAAATACCTCATCGAATTGTCTTCACTGATTCGGGTTCCAACTACATGGATGTAAGCGTTCAAAGAAAGGGCAATAATCTCTACTTTACCGAAGGATGGTTGGATCTACTCACCTATTATGACCAACCTAATGGAATGTGGTTAAAGTTAGCTTTCTTAGGAGGAGCTCAATTTTTTATTGAGGAATTGTTTCCACGGAACTTTATAGGCCAAGTTCAAGTTCCATCCCCTCCATGTTTTTTACGTCTGCCCGAAAATCTTCGAAGTGGAGCACATAATGAGATTGAATTCCCTCAGTTTAAGTTCAGTTTTGCTAAATTCGTGACACTAAATTCGTGACAAACTCGGATATGTAATTTCAACGATTGGTAATATATTTAAATTTTCTTATTTTAAACTTTTCGTTATTAGAATAATTTTATAACATATTGTGATTTTTTTTTTCAGAAATTACCGACTTTCTTTTGCATGCATGCAATGCCATTGAGGAGAATAAGGGTTAGTTTGGTTTCTCGGTGTAGCAATTCTATACCTTGTCGCATTGCATGGATAGCGGATGATGAAGCTTATTTAACAAGAGGATGATTTGAATTTGTACGAATTCTAAATGTTCAAACTTACGATGTTGTTTCAGTTGATTGTCGTTACGAGAATGACTCTATTCTATACGTGACTAAGGACTAAAATAGATTCAACATTGTTTAAGTAATTTGGTTTTAATATTAGTATTTGATTAAATTAGTATTAGAGAATTTTAAATTATTGCTTCAATTTATATATTATAAATATTTTTCGTGAATATACTATTTTTAAATATTTTAATAAAATAAAGTAGTGTCAGATATATTTAAGTTTATTTTTATCCTTTATTTCTTTATTTGTATTTTCATTATATTCGAAAAAAATTTCTACCTAAACATATAGTAAATCGTTGACCTAAACATAATTTCTTTGTCGATGAAAATAGATTTTGTAAGACCCAGTTAATTAACGGCTAATTAACCCATAAATGAGAATTTATTCTAGAAAGCCAAAAATGTTATTTTTATGGCTAAATGTGATAGAGGAGATTGAGACGAGAATTTCGGTACCAATTTTATAGAAATCGGACCAAGATTGGACCAAACGGGCCAAACCGGGCCAACCGGACCCAAAGTGGGCCCTTGGTCCAACATAACTAAACTAAAACCCTAGTTTTCAGCACTCTCTCTCCTCACAACACACTCAAACACGCTGAAATTGAAGAGAGGGGAGGAAGAACACTCTCTCAAGTTCTTTCTCTCACTTGATCTTCAAACCACCATAACTTTTGATCTAGAGCTCCGATTGCCGCTCCGTTTGCGGCCACGCGTTCACCGCGGAGAGCTCTACAAAACCCATACAACTAATCTTGAGGTAAGCCACGTGTTTCTGTTCGAAATTCCAGCCCTTATTTTCGAGTTTCATGGGTAAAATATTGAGATTTTGGGTTCTTTGATGTTATAGGACCCAACTCTCTTGAAGGAGAAGGTTTATGTTGTCTCCTTGGACCTTGGGTGTGGTAAGATTCTCAACCCTAGTGTGATTTTGTTGTTCTATGATGTTTGGGTTTTGAGATGTTGTGTATGGGTATGATGATTGTGGCTTAGGTTGTGTATATGTGAATATTGGAGCTTGATTGGTGATTTTGGAAAGCTTGGAAGAGGGTTTTGTGTGATAAAATCTGTTCTTGGAGGTGTTGATACCTTGAGAGCTTGTGGACAAGTGGTTTGGAAGTGCTCCGGTTGAGCTTGGGGAATCGGCTAAGGTATGGTTTTAGTTTCCCGTATCTAATATGTAATGTGGTAGGAAATACTTAGGCTAGAGGCCCTAAGATAGGCATTGAATTGTTGGTGTTGTTGAATGGTTGAAATATATGATGTGTTCATATATGTGATTATGAATATTGATGCCTTGATTGTGTGAAATATGAGAAATGCATGTTGTGATATATGCTTGATGGATGATTGAGGTTGAATTGATGGGTGGTACCATGTTGATGGTGAGTATGATGTTGATTATGTATAATGATGGTTAATTGGAAATGGTATTATTGGAAATTGGGATGAGGAAGGATGTATGACATGATATTGTGTTTGTCCTTTAGCCATTTGATTGAGAAGTGTTAAAATGGTTGGATGTGGTTTTGGAAACCTTGGTAAAGTGTCAATGTGTGAGTTGAGGATGGCTTGTTGTTGATTTTGGTACATTTTGAATGATTTCAAAGAGAAGGATTGAAATTGGCATGTTTGATTGATTTTGAAAAGAGTTGAAAGTGGCTTGTTTTGAAAATGGCACCTTGTGGTTTTGTATGAAAACATGGTTTTTGGGCATACTTTGACGGGACATAACTTGGACTACGGATCTCTGATTTGTGCCAAATCTGTTTAGAAATGAAATTGGATCCAGGATGTCCATGCCGTTCGAAGAACGAGTGAAAAACGATTTAAAATGAGGAAGTTATGTCCGTCGGAAGATTGGGGTTTGAATCTGTAAATTCTGCAGCTTTTAACTTAGAAAATTTTTAGCAGAATGACCCCTCGCGCATAGGCGCACTTGGTGCGTACGCGCCGTTCTTCGAGAAAGCGCCATCCACGCGTGCGCGTGGAGTGCGCGTACGCGTGGACCTGTTTTCATCCCAAAGTTGATTTTTGAGTTTTAAAAGCCAAATTTCATACTTCTAAGCCTCCGATCTCACCACTTATGTCTTAAATCATTATGATATGCCTAGCATGAGAAAAAGGGCTAGTGAATGTGGTAACTTGCGAGTGAAGCAAGGGAAAAAATGAATGATCATTGAGGATCAAAGATGATTATGTGAGATGCGGAGAATGGCGGTGGAAGTGCTTGTTGTGCCATGGGCCGAAGGGCCGTAATTGTTAATGAATTGGCTGGTTATGGATTTAACCGTGAGCCGGATGGCTAGATTATTGCCGTGTTACGGCGGAGCCATGTTTATGGCCAAGTATAAATGCATATATGATGTTGATTGAATTGTGAAGGTTTGCACTTCCACCATTGGAGATGAGGGTTTCCCTGGGTAGTAGCAATGGCTAGCCACCATGTGCTCCAGGTTGAGACTCGAAGCTCTTTTGACCCTATGTCGTAAGTGTGGCCGGGCACTGTGAAAGGCCCGGATGAGCTCGCCCCCGTAAATATTCACCAGTGATGGTGATGGATAAATATTCACCAGTGAGGGTGATGGATATGGATCATGATTATGATCAAGTTTATGATGAGTATAACTCGAATTGGGGATGCACGACAGAGGGACAGTCCAATGGTTAGCTACCAGGACTTGTCGGGTTGGCTCTATAACCGACAGATGATATCATCAGCCACTAGGGACAGGCATTCATCATAAGCATACTACATGAATTGTTTGAGATTGCCTATTTGACTGCATATTACTTGCTAATTGCCTAAATGCCTTATTTGTTCCTATTTGTAAATCTCTTGTCTGATATAACTGTGTTTGCTATATTATACTCCTGCTGGTTGTTGGGAGGTCTGAAGGAAGTAGAAAGGGAAGTATTAGTTAGACTGAAGGATCTTTAGTTAGTTGCCACTTACGGTTTAGCTTGTTTATAAGCTTTGATATTTTCTGGAGGAAGTTCTAGGATTGCCTTCGGCTTTCCTCTATTATTATGTATTATATATGTGGAAGCTGTTACCGTACTGGGGACCTCTGGTTCTCACCCATGCAGATTTTGTGGTTTTCAGATGCAGGACGCGAGGCTTCTCGTTGAGGCATGCTGGAGACTTCTGGATTAGCGAAGATCCTTTGTTCTTGGGACTCTGTTTTGGTTTATATATCTTGTTTAGATACTTTTATCTCCATTAAATAATATAAACTGTGATGACTCCTTCTAGAGGTGATTTTTGGAGAATAGGTTTTCTGTATTTGTGTCCCTTTGGGTTTCCTTTGGGGTTTTCTTATTTTATTATATGTATATATTATTATGCTCGGACCGGTTATCTTCGCAGCCGGATTTTGAGTCTTGATATTCCTGTCTTTGATACTCTTTATATATATGATCTTGCGTTAGCTTATCCTTTGCTCGTTGTGTTAGTGATCGGAGTGTTGCGCTTTCGAGTTGCGATTTTTTGTTTACCCCTTTTTCTACAAGGCTCCTAGTTATAATCAATCATTCATACTACTATACGTACTAAATTTTTGTTTTAGAGGTCGTAATACCTTGCCATCTCTGACTTATGACTTAAGCATAAGTCTCTGTATGGTAGGGTGTTACATTATGGTATCAGAGCAGTTCGTTCCTGTAGAGCCTGAGGAATGGACTGACTATGCTTCTGTGCATTCTCTGTGTGTGTGTTATGTGCTACTAGTATATCTGCTTGATATAATTGGCATAAACGTTCATGAGCATGCATTTGGGACTTTGAAGCATTGAACTTCCGATATTGAGACTGATCAACTTAATATCGATTGTTTGGTGTGTATAGGAACCAAATGGCGCCTCGTGGACGCGGTAGAGGTCGTGAGAGAGGTCGTACTAATACTCGTGTGTCGGAGACTAACCCTAATTATCCGGTGAACTTTATGACTGCGTTAGAGAACATGGCTGCTGCTATGCAAGCCACTGCTGAGGCTCTTGGTCAACAGATGAACAACCATGGTAATGACGGAGGTGGAGTTTAGGGTCCGATGACACTGGCCAACTTTTTTAAGGTTAATCCACCGAAGTTCAAGGGAACTACTAGCCCGACTGAAGCCGATACATGGTTTCAGGCCATGGAACGAGCATTGCAAGCGCAGGTGGTGCCTGAAAGGCAGCGTGTAGAGTTCGCTACCTATTTGCTCACTGGGGAAGCGTCGCATTGGTGGCAAGGAATCCGACGCCTTCTGCAGCAGGGTGATGATTATATCACCTGGGATGTCTTCCAAGAGGAGTTCTATAAGAAGTACTTTCCGACTTCTGCTAGGACGGCCAAGGAGCTTGAATTATTGTAGCTGAAGCAGGGTACTATGTCCGTATCTGAGTATACTGACAAGTTTGAGGAGCTGTTCAGATTCTCTCGTATGTGTCAAGGGACTCCGGTGGAATATGAGGAATGGAAGTGTGTTAAGTACGAAGGAGGACTCCGGAGTGATATTTTTGGTTCGGTGGGGTCAATGGAGATTAGGACTTTCTCCGAGTTGGTGAACAAGTGTAGGGTTGCTGAAGAGTGTGTGAAGAGGGCAGCCACTGAGAAAGGGAGTCACAAAGGATCTTTTTCACAAAATCGAGGGAAGAGCTTTGCACCTAGAGGTCCGCCCTTCAAGAGGGGAGGTTCTTTTAGGAGGCCCAACAACAACAACTCCCAATGGAAAAGGTTTGGGAAGCAGCCTCAGAATGATCAAGCTTGTACTAGGTGTGGAAGTCACCATCCGGGAGCACCATGCAAAGCCGGATGGGGTTTGTGCTACAATTGTGGAAAAGCGGGACATAAAGCCACAAGTTGTCCGGAGAAGCAAAAGCAAGGTGCTGGAAAAGCACAACAGACTGGTCGGATGTTCACCACCTCAGCTGTGGGTGCAGAGGGATCTGAGACACTCATTCGAGGTAACTGTGAAATGGCTGGTCAAACTTTAAATGCTTTATTTGATTCGGGAGCATCGCATTCATTTATTGCATTTGAGAAAGCCCATGAGTTAGGATTGAAGATCGTAACCTTAGGTTATGACTTAAAAGTGTATAATACTACCCATGAGGCCATGGTAACTAGGCTAAGATGCCCGAAAGTTTCGTTTAGGTTCAAGCAGCGTGATTTTGTCCATAATTTAATCTGCTTACCGATGATCAGTCTTGATCTTATCTTGGGATTGGACTGGTTATCTGAGAACCATGTCCTGCTTGATTGTTCTACAAAGTCGGTGTACTTTATGCCGGAAGATACAGAAGGGCCGGTTGTGGTGAATAATTATTACTTGAATTCGATGATGGTGAACTGTTCTGGAATCGAATGTCAGGGTATCCTGTTGTTAACCGCGGGTGTTTCGGGTGATGATCAAAGGTTGGATCAGATTCCGGTAGTGTGTGAGTTTCCGGAAGTGTTTCCCGATGATATTGAGGAATTTCCACCTAACCGAGAGGTCGAATTTGCTATTGAATTGGTGCCTGGGGCGGGACCAATCTCAAGTGCTCCTTATAGGATGTCACCGTTAGAGATGGCCGAGCTAAAGTCTCAGTTAGAGGAATTGTTGGGTAAGAACTTTATCCGACCAAGTGTTTCCCCGTGGGGTGCTCCAGTGTTACTGGTAAAGAAGAAAGATGGAAGTATGCGACTCTATGTGGATTACAGGCAGCTGAACAAGGTCACCATAAAGAATAAGTACCCATTGCCGAGGATTGATGATCTCATGGATCAGTTACAAGGAGCTGGGGTTTTCTCCAAGATCGATTTGCGATCCGGTTATCACCAGATAAGGGTGAGGGGTGAGGATATCCCTAAGACCGCTTTCAGGACTCGTTATGGTCATTACGAGTACGCTGTAATGTCCTTTGGGTTGACAAACGCTCCTGCAGTATTCATGGATTACATGAATAGAGTATTCCGTCCGTTTTTGGATAAATTCGTTGTTGTCTTCATTGACGACATACTGATTTACTCCAAGACTGAAGAAGAGCATGCGGAACACCTGAGGACCGTGTTGCAGATTCTAAAGGAGAAGAAACTCTATGCGAAACTGTCTAAGTGTGAGTTTTGGAAGGATAAGGTGAAGTTTTTGGGTCACGTGGTGAGTAAGAAGGGAATAGCCGTAGATCCAACCAAGGTAGAAGCTGTGATGGATTGGAAGCAACCAACCACAGTAACTGAGATAAGGAGTTTTCTGGGTTTAGCTGGCTATTACCGAAGGTTCATCAAAGGCTTTTCGCAATTAGCTTTGCCGTTGACAAAGTTAACTCGCAAAGACACTCCGTTTGTTTGGACTCCTGAGTGCGAGGAGAGCTTTCAGACATTGAAGAAAAAGTTGACCACTGCACCTGTGTTAGTGTTACCTGAGCCGAACGAGCCTTTTGAGGTGTACTGTGATGCATCGTTAAAGGGCCTAGGGTGCGTGCTGATGCAGCACCATAATGTGGTGGCGTATGCCTCACGACAGTTGAAACCTCATGAAGTTAGTTACCCTACGCACGATTTGGAACTCGCTGCGGTTGTGTTTGCCTTGAAGGTGTGGAGGCATTATCTCTATGGGGTTAAGTTCCAAGTTTTCTCTGATCATAAGAGCTTGAAGTATCTCTTTGATCAGAAAGAGCTTAATATGAGGCAGAGAAGGTGGATGGAATTGTTGAAGGACTACGACTTTGAGTTAAATTACCATCCTGGAAAGGCGAATATAGTGGCGGATGCGTTAAGTCGAAAGTCGTTATATGCGTCTTGGATGATGCTTCAAGAGGAGAAGTTGCTCAAGGGATTCGAGAGTCTAAAAATTGGTGCTCGAGAAGTATCTGGAACCTTGTGTTTGAGCCGATTAGAAATCTCGAGTGACTTTAAGTCTGAACTCCTAAAGGCTCATGAAAATGACGAAGCGTTATGGAAGGTGTTACCGGCTATCGAGCAAGGAAAACAGTGGAGAGTGTCGGAAGAAAAAGATGGGTTATGGAGATTCAAGGGTAGGATCATTGTGCCGGATATTGGCACTTTGTGGCAAGATATCTTAAAGGAGGCACACAAAAGCGGATTCTCCATTCACCTGGGAAGTACTAAGATGTACCATGATTTAAAGGCGATGTTTTGGTGGCCGGGTATGAAGAATGATGTGGCGGAATATGTTTCAAAGAGCTTAACTTGTCAAAAGGTAAAGATTGAACATCAAAGACCTTCCGGGATGTTGCAACCTTTAGAGATTCCGCAATGGAAGTGGGAAAGTATTGCAATGGACTTTGTGTCGGGATTGCCAAGGACTAGGACTGGTTTTGATGCTATCTGGGTGATTGTGGACCGACTGACGAAGTCAGCTCACTTTTTGCCCATTCGGATGACTTACACCCTTGAGGAGCTAGCTCGGTTATACATAAAGGAGATTGTGAGACTCCATGGTGTACCTGCTACTATAATCTCTGATAGAGATCCTCGTTTCACTTCGAGATTCTGGGGTGCATTTCAGAAAGCTTTTGGAACCCGATTAAGCTTGAGTACAGCTTACCATCCTCAAACAGATGGTCAATCTGAGAAGACGATCCAAACACTAGAGGATATGTTGAGAGCTTGTGTTTTGGATCAACCGGCAAGTTGGGATTGGTATATGCTGTTAGTGGAGTTTGCATACAATAATAGTTACCATATGAGCATCGGAATGGCTCCGTATGAGGCATTGTATGGGAGGAAATGTCAATCTCCGCTATGTTGGTATGAAACTGGAGAGAAAGGCTTGTTGGGGCCGGAAATGATAGCTGAGACTACTGAACAAGTTAAGAAAATCCGAGATAGGATGCTTACGGCGCAGAGTCGCCAAAAGAGTTACGCCGATCAAAGGCGGAAGCCCTTGGAATTTGAGGAAGGAGATCATGTTTTCCTTAAGGTTACTCCGACCACAGGAATAGGTAGAGCGATTAAAGCAAAGAAGTTGAATCCTCGATACATTGGTCCATTTCAGATCCTGGAGAGGATTGGGCCGGTGGCGTATCGCGTGGCTCTACCACCTCATCCTTCGAACCTGCACGACGTGTTTCACGTGTCGCAGCTTCGGAAGTACACCCCTGATGCTAGCCATGTGTTAGAACCCGAATCGGTTCAGTTAAGGGAAGATTTGACGCTTCCAGTGGCTCCAGTCAGAATTGATGATACTAGTATCAAACGACTGCGTGGAAAAGAGGTTTCATTAGTCAAAGTGGCTTGGAGTCGAGGCGGTGTTGAGGAACACACTTGGGAACTTGAGTCGGAGATGCGAATGGATTATCCGCACTTATTCTCAGGTAATTGCATTTGAATTTTGTGGGCAAAATTCCCAATTAGGTGGGTAGAATGTAAGACCCAGTTAATTAACGGCTAATTAACCCATAAATGAGAATTTATTCTAGAAAGCCAAAAATGTTATTTTTATGGCTAAATGTGATAGAGGAGATTGAGACGAGAATTTCGGTACCAATTTTATAGAAATCGGACCAAGATTGGACCAAACGGGCCAAACCGGGCCAACCGGATCCAAAGTGGGCCCTTGGTCCAACATAACTAAACCAAAACCCTAGTTTTCAGCACTCTCTCTCCTCACAACACACTCAAACACGCTGAAATTGAAGAGAGGGGAGGAAGAACACTCTCTCAAGTTCTTTCTCTCACTTGATCTTCAAACCACCATAACTTTTGATCTAGAGCTCCGATTGCCGCTCCGTTTGCGGCCACGCGTTCACCGCGGAGAGCTCTACAAAACCCATACAACTAATCTTGAGGTAAGCCACGTGTTTCTGTTCGAAATTCCAGCCCTTATTTTCGAGTTTCATGGGTAAAATGTTGAGATTTTGGGTTCTTTGATGTTATAGGACCCAACTCTCTTGAAGGAGAAGGTTAATATTGTCTCCTTGGACCTTGGGTGTGGTAAGATTCTCAACCCTAGTGTGATTTTGTTGTTCTATGATGTTTGGGTTTTGAGATGTTGTGTATGGGTATGATGATTGTGGCTTAGGTTGTGTATATGTGAATATTGGAGCTTGATTGGTGATTTTGGAAAGCTTGGAAGAGGGTTTTGTGTGATAAAATCTGTTCTTGGAGGTGTTGATACCTTGAGAGCTTGTGGACAAGTGGTTTGGAAGTGCTCCGGTTGAGCTTGGGGAATCGGCTAAGGTATGGTTTTAGTTTCCCGTATCTAATATGTAATGTGGTAGGAAATACTTAGGCTAGAGGCCCTAAGATAGGCATTGAATTGTTGGTGTTGTTGAATGGTTGAAATATATGATGTGTTCATATATGTGATTATGAATATTGATGCCTTGATTGTGTGAAATATGAGAAATGCATGTTGTGATATATGCTTGATGGATGATTGAGGTTGAATTGATGGGTGGTACCATGTTGATGGTGAGTATGATGTTGATTATGTATAATGATGGTTAATTGGAAATGGTATTATTGGAAATTGGGATGAGGAAGGATGTATGACATGATATTGTGTTTGTCCTTTAGCCATTTGATTGAGAAGTGTTAAAATGGTTGGATGTGGTTTTGGAAACCTTGGTAAAGTGTCAATGTGTGAGTTGAGGATGGCTTGTTGTTGATTTTGGTACATTTTGAATGATTTCAAAGAGAAGGATTGAAATTGGCATGTTTGATTGATTTTGAAAAGAGTTGAAAGTGGCTTGTTTTGAAAATGGCACCTTGTGGTTTTGTATGAAAACATGGTTTTTGGGCATACTTTGACGGGACATAACTTGGACTACGGATCTCTGATTTGTGCCAAATCTGTTTAGAAATGAAATTGGATCCAGGATGTCCATGCCGTTCGAAGAACGAGTGAAAAACGATTTAAAATGAGGAAGTTATGTCCGTCGGAAGATTGGGGTTTGAATCTGTAAATTCTGCAGCTTTTAACTTAGAAAATTTTTAGCAGAATGACCCCTCGCGCATAGGCGCACTTGGTGCGTACGCGCCGTTCTTCGAGAAAGCGCCATCCACGCGTGCGCGTGGAGTGCGCGTACGCGTGGACCTGTTTTCATCCCAAAGTTGATTTTTGAGTTTTAAAAGCCAAATTTCATACTTCTAAGCCTCCGATCTCACCACTTATGTCTTAAATCATTATGATATGCCTAGCATGAGAAAAAGGGCTAGTGAATGTGGTAACTTGCGAGTGAAGCAAGGGAAAAAATGAATGATCATTGAGGATCAAAGATGATTATGTGAGATGCGGAGAATGGCGGTGGAAGTGCTTGTTGTGCCATGGGCCGAAGGGCCGTAATTGTTAATGAATTGGCTGGTTATGGATTTAACCGTGAGCCGGATGGCTAGATTATTGCCGTGTTACGGCGGAGCCATGTTTATGGCCAAGTATAAATGCATATATGATGTTGATTGAATTGTGAAGGTTTGCACTTCCACCATTGGAGATGAGGGTTTCCCTGGGTAGTAGCAATGGCTAGCCACCATGTGCTCCAGGTTGAGACTCGAAGCTCTTTTGACCCTATGTCGTAAGTGTGGCCGGGCACTGTGAAAGGCCCGGATGAGCTCGCCCCCGTAAATATTCACCAGTGATGGTGATGGATAAATATTCACCAGTGAGGGTGATGGATATGGATCATGATTATGATCAAGTTTATGATGAGTATAACTCGAATTGAGGATGCACGACAGAGGGACAGTCCAATGGTTAGCTACCAGGACTTGTCGGGTTGGCTCTATAACCGACAGATGATATCATCAGCCACTAGGGACAGGCATTCATCATAAGCATACTACATGAATTGTTTGAGATTGCCTATTTGACTGCATATTACTTGCTAATTGCCTAAATGCCTTATTTGTTCCTATTTGTAAATCTCTTGTCTGATATAACTGTGTTTGCTATATTATACTCCTGCTGGTTGTTGGGAGGTCTGAAGGAAGTAGAAAAGGAAGTATTAGTTAGACTGAAGGATCTTTAGTTAGTTGCCACTTACGGTTTAGCTTGTTTATAAGCTTTGATATTTTCTGGAGGAAGTTCTAGGATTGCCTTCGGCTTTCCTCTATTATTATGTATTATATATGTGGAAGCTGTTACCGTACTGGGGACCTCTGGTTCTCACCCATGCAGATTTTGTGGTTTTCAGATGCAGGACGCGAGGCTTCTCGTTGAGGCATGCTGGAGACTTCTGGATTAGCGAAGATCCTTTGTTCTTGGGACTCTGTTTTGGTTTATATATCTTGTTTAGATACTTTTATCTCCATTAAATAATATAAACTGTGATGACTCCTTCTAGAGGTGATTTTTGGAGAATAGGTTTTCTGTATTTGTGTCCCTTTGGGTTTCCTTTGGGGTTTTCTTATTTTATTATATGTATATATTATTATGCTCGGACCGGTTATCTTCGCAGCCGGATTTTGAGTCTTGATATTCCTGTCTTTGATACTCTTTATATATATGATCTTGCGTTAGCTTATCCTTTGCTCGTTGTGTTAGTGATCGGAGTGTTGCGCTTTCGAGTTGCGGTTTTTTGTTTACCCCTTTTTCTACAAGGCTCCTAGTTATAATCAATCATTCATACTACTATACGTACTAAATTTTTGTTTTAGAGGTCGTAATACCTTGCCATCTCTGACTTATGACTTAAGCATAAGTCTCTGTATGGTAGGGTGTTACAGATTTTATCTAGAAAAAATAATGAAACATATATCTTTTGATGATATATACAAAATGTAATAGAAATATAGTAAGTAGATATTATGCTATAATAATATCTTTAATTGCATTATAATTAGTTTATGAATAATGTATGATTATATTATTTTAGGAAAATATTTTCAGTTTAATTATATCAAATCAATATTTAATATATTATTAAACTAATTATCAATTAATAATATTTTTTATTTTAATAATAATAATAATAGTCTATCCTTTTATTGATACACTCATCTAACTTAATTAATCCAAATATTTAATGAAAATAAAGGATGAATTTGTGTTTTGAATGATAATACAATTGTATATTTTTACGGACTTTAAGACTGTGAGTAAATAAGTGATATAATAAAAAAATGCTTCTGAATATAAGTTATAGGGTATTATTTTATTTAAATTATTAATAATTAAAAGAATAAAAGGTCAGTAATTATTTTTAAAATAGACATTAAATTTAGTTTTATGGTATTAATTTGTTTGAGTTGTTAATAAAATTTTATAATTTTTAGATTTATATCTACTCAATGTATGTATTTTATTTTATTCTACTTTAATAAAAAATTGAGACATGTATTTTTAATTATTTATTTAAAAAAGTATAGCGAAATGAGTTATATCAATTAAAATTAATTATCGATAATTGATATCAATTAATTGATTGTATTAATTTGTAAGATGAATAACGTATAATAAATATTGTGAAATTAATTATAATAAATTAATAATTAATAAATAAAAAATTAAAAGGGACTTTTTTTATTGCTTTTTAATGGCTACACGTTTTTATAATTTTACTTTTTCTTTATCTTTTTCTTTCACATTTATTTATTTTAATTTATTGAACTAAATCAATTATACTAATTATTTGTATTAACTAATTAAATAATTTTTAATAGGTTATTATAATTGTATCTTTAGACCATTAGGTTAAAAATATTATAAAAAATATTCTATAAAAATTGTTAAAAAATAAATATTTTTAAAATGTGTCCTTAAGACACAAACTAACTAAATTATTTTTCAATTTAATGTGTTTGATTCATTCAATTGTATTAATTATAACTAATCAATATGTAATTTGATTTGATTAGGATAAATATTTTATCATTTAATATTTTATTTGATTCATTAAATTAAATTAATCATAACTTCAAATATTTAATTTAATTAGAGTAAATATCAAATTATTTTAAATTTTGTTTGATTCATTAAACCAAATTAATTATAACTAATTTATTATTTAATTTGATCGAGATAAATATTAAATTATTTAATAAATAATATATAAAGCAATAAAATAAATGAACTCAATTAATTCAATTTATTATCTTATTATTTTATATATTTTTTTCTCCTTCTCTATTTTGTACTTCATGTAAAATATTTATAATTTTTTATTTTTATTTTTTTATCTTAATTTTGCTAATATTTTTCTATGATTTTGTTTTGTATTAACTCTTTTTTTATTTATTTTGATTAATAATTCTTAAGTGTATTATTATTTTATTTAAACATAATTTAAATTTTTTGTAATATTTTTATAAAAGTTGATTAATAGGTTCTTCTTTAAAATATTTTTTTGAAAATTTTTTAATAAGATCATATTTTGATTTTTCTCTTTCATCCTTTGTATTAATTAATTATATTAATCTTCTATTGCAATACATTTTTTATCTACTCCACACATTATCTTTTAATTTCTATCTTCTTTTACTTTTTTTAATTTCTATTTTTACTTTATTTTTAATTATTTATTTTACTTTTACTTCTGATTTATCATAATTCATCACAGGTGCTTTTTGAATTTAAGTGATTTTTTAGGATTTATTTTATCATTGATGCTTTTATTTTGTTTAGTGTATTTTTTTTGTCCGTGTTTAATATAATAATCAGTAAATATCTATTCTATTAGATAAAAATTAAATTTTCGCACTTAATGATAAAACTGTCGTGGCATGTTTCTGATTGTGTTTTTTAATTTATTTCTTTTAACTCATTAAATTCAATTTATGATAATAAATTAATTATATCAACTAATTAATTTAGTTAATTATTTAAATATTATACAATTTATTATAATTTCTATCAATCAATTAATTATAATTCAAATTGAATGATTATTTTGTTACGAAAATATTATTTCTTAATCTATTTATAGGCAATATATATATTAATTATAATCGCAAATTAAGTTATTTTACATTAAATGACTTATATAATGGTCACCTCATTTATTATCATAAATGATAAATTAAATAAGTCATTATTACTTTTGATTTAGAATTAAATGAGAATAAAACCAGAAATACTATTTTATTTAACTCCTTTTCCATAAAAGAAATTGCGATGCAACTTTATCAGGGATACAGAAAGTTTTCAAAGAATAAGGGAATGATCTGAATTTGCACGAATTCTAAATGTTCAAACTTACGATGTTATTTTAGTTAGTTGTTGTTACGAGAATGAATCTAATCTATACGTGTCTAAGGACTAGAATAGATTAAATATTATTTAAGTAATTTATTTCTAATATTGGTATTTGATTAAATTAGTTTTAAAAAATTTAAATTTTTGACTCAATTTATATATTATGACTATTCTTTTTGAATATATTATTTTTATATTTTTTAATATAAATTTTTTCTTTCTGATTTTTAAGTTTATTTTCTTTCTTGAATATATGTATCACCTTTTTTCTCATTTTATATTTTAGATTAGTAATATAATTATTAAAAAATATATATTTAAAAAAATAAAATATTAAAATATCACTATTTTAAAAAAAGGAAAGATACGTGAAAAAAGAAAACAAAAAACTAAAACATCACCATTAGAAAAAAAACTGTTAATATGCGTACGAATGGGTCAGAATTGAAGAATATATATGGATATAAAAAATAAAAAATTATTGCACGATTGTAGATAAAAAATAATTATATATATAATAAAATAATTATAACCAAAAAATAATTAATATACGTAATTTAAATATTTTTAATAACCAATAACATAGAGTTTAATAAAATATAATTCATATATTTTTTTATTTATGTATATGTATATAATTATTTATGTATATGTATATATATTAAAAAAACTACCGTAATATATATATATATATATATATATATATATATATATATATATATATATATATATATAGAGAGAGAGAGAATTATTTAACAAAATTAATATATACGTATACATAAATAAAAAATTATTATAATTTCTGGAAATTACACGTGAACTCTTTTTTTTTCTCAAATAAATTTATTCTAATTATATTATAATTAGCTAATAATGCATGATTAAATTAATTTAAGAAAATATCTTTATTATAATTATATCAAATCAATATTTAATGCGTTATTAAACTACTTATCAATTATCTATATTTTTAATCATTCTAATTATATTAATTGACAATTGATATAGTTATAATTCTCATTCAAGTGAAATAATTTTATTAGGAGATAGTTGATGCACACATTAATAGTGACCCATTTAATTTGATATCAATTAGTGGATAATAATAATAATAATAATAATAATAATAATAATAATAATAATAATAATAATAATAATAATAATAATAATAATAAAAGGTCTACACGGTACATGCATTATATTTTAAAAAAGTAAAATATATTTTAAAAAAATTAGAGTATCAATAATCAATTGTGATTAATATCAATATCAATAATTAATTCTTATAATTATTTTTGTACTACTAAAGGTTACATATAGTATTTTTTTGTAGAATAAAAAAGGTTGTGATTCATAACATTTTCAAGTTATATCGTATGAACACAAAATTAATTAGATAACAAATTGAATTTTAATTAATATGTTTTATTTTTTGCTCATATTTTTTTATTACTTATTTTACTTTTTATATTTACAGTAAATATTGAATGTAAAAAAGAAAAAAAATATTGAATGTTTTATATTTTATTTATTTAGAGTCATAATTAAATTTGATATAATTATAACAAGTATCTAAATTAATAATAACATGATACTATAATTTTAAGTTGTATAATATAATAAAAAAATATAGTAATTTATGTATACTTTCTATATAGTAATAATATTATATATATTTATATATCTCCTCTTTTAGTTCTTTCCTAAAAATATTGACATATAATTAATGTCGATAACATATATATTGAGTAAGTATCTCTATTGAATTAATCATAAAGGTTAATAAAATATAATGGCATAAATTTCACCTAATTGTAGCAAGTATCTCCATTGAAAATATTTACTAATTATTACCGTGTATAATTAGTGTGTATATATATATATATATATATATGAAATCTAATATGATTTATATTTATATATTAATATTGAATTCTTATAAATAAATAAAACGATTTTATTATATCCTATTATTTTTTATTTAGAATAGTTCGAATTGTATAATCATCAATTACTGACATTGGTAATCGACCTAAAGCAATTTGATTATAATTCAATTCATGACGATCATAAACTGAAAGTTCATATTCTTCCGTCATTGATAAACAATTTGTTGGACAATACTCAACACAATTACCACAAAATATACAAATTCCAAAATCAATACTGTAATTAAGCAAACGTTTCTTTCTCTCTCTCTCTCTATATATATATATATATATATATATATAAAATAGTGAATTGTTACAATTATTTATCATCTAGAAAATCCGTACCTCAGACATAGATCTTCTTCTATCTATTATTTTTCATACCTAAGGACTACTAACTACGATTCTATCAATAGTATTACTTATGGTAGATTATGTAATGAAAAAGTTTGAAAAATAAAGGCAAGAATTATAAGGATATAGAAAGTCCCATCCAAATTTGACAAGAACAAGACGACTTAGAAATGATTCTCATGGATGATAAGGTAAGTTGATTATTTTCCATGATTCTTTCAAGTGATGCTAGGTCCATTTTATAAATATTTTTTGTTCATATTTTAAGTTTATTTGATAAGTAAACCCTTGCACGAATCAAAGACAGTGCGATTTTATAGATTTATAAGTGCTAATAGCCTTTATATTTAATTTATTTTATAGTGTGATAATAGTCAATATATTTGTTGGTGAATTTAACTATTACTATATTATTTATGATCATATTCAGTATATATGTTTGATTTATTGAAGAAAGTAGATTATTAAAATCGATTAATAACTATTTTAGAGTTAATCTAATTAACACTAGATTAAAAAAAACAAACAATGCATAACATATTACTTTTTTATTAATCAAATTGTTATAATTCAAATCAATTTTAAAAAAATAATTTAACATTATAATTTCAATCTTATCACGTGCATAGCACGGGTAATTATACTTGTTCTATTATATAAAAATTAGATTTCTGTACTTAATGATGGAGCTGACGTGATATGTTTCTGAGAGTATTTCCCGATTTATTTCTTTTAATTCTGTAAAATAAATCAATTATAACTAATTAATGATATCAATTAATTAATTTGATTAAACATTCAAATCTCACAATTTATTATAATTTATATAAATTGATTAATTATAATTAATTATATCAATTAATTAATTAAGTTAATTATATTAATGATTCGATTTGATTTGATTGGAGTATCAAATTACTTTAGTAAATAATAAATATGATAACGAAATACATGAATTAATTTAATTAGTTTATTTTTTTTCAATGACATCTATTTATACGAAATCATAATGTGTTTTCTACTCATTCGTTCTCTTTTCTCTCTTTTTTCTTTCTCTCTCTTTCTCTGATCTCTTGTGTTTAGGACTTTAGGGTACAATTTTTGTAATTTATTTCTTTTATCACTACTTATACATTTCATTTTTTTTATATTTTTTAAAGTTTTTTGTCTATTTTAGTTGCTCATCATTAGGTGCATATTTTTTCTCTTCGAGCTTTTGATTAACAAAAGAGATGTATCTTTTTTACGATATTTTTAAATAATCTTACTATAATTTTATTTTGTAATATTCTCTTTTTATCATGTATGCTTCATGTGTTTAAGGAATTGACTTAAAGTTATAATATGATATATAAAATTATAGTATGATTTACATTATGCTGAAATATTTGGACATTATCGTATACATATTTTTGAATTTGTCCATTAAGTTCAATCCTATAGGATCTTGAAAATTATGTAATTATGTAATTATTTATTTTTCATATAATTATTGTATTGATCATTTACATTAATGAGACTATTTTTGTTATTAATATTTATAAATATACTATTATCTGTATAATTAATTGAATCATCTTATTCGTTTAAGTTTAATTCTATTGAATTAATTATTCGAAGTGTCATCGCTATTTCTATTTTTAAAGGTTTTTTTCTAATATTATTTAATAATTATAATAACATGATGATAGTTAAAAAAAGACAGAACAAAAATTTTTTAATGTGAAAATAGGGTAAAAAAATAAATTTATTTAATATAAAAATAGGGCAAAAAGAATAATATATGTTTCTTTTTTATAGATAATTATTGTAAGGCATCAAAAACTCTAACAATTATTAAAAATAAATGATAGTTATAAAAACAATGCCAATTTAAATGATATACAAATAAACCATGTCAAACATAACGTACAACTTAAAAAAGTTACTTATGAAAAAATATAGTTTATAACATTTATTTTTTTACTATATATATATATATATGCAATTTTACTTTTTTTTATAAAATTCTACTTGTGATGCTAATTCTTCTAATGATGTGAATGCTGATAATTATATTTTTACTTTTTTATATAATCGATATATTATTAATAATGAATAATAATTAACCTCTCATATTTTTAATCAAAGTATTTGGATGATAGTTTTTATTTGTTGATGTTAATGGTTGATTGTTTTTTTTTTTAAATAAAATGCATTATAATTTTAGGTTATTTCATAATTAACAATAATGCTTGATTATTTCTTTAAAATAAATGATATTATGATTTTAGGTTATTTTATAATATATAATTAATGTTCATAATACTAAATTACTCTAAGTTTTCTATTTTCTATGGTTAGTAGTTAATCCCAAATTGAAAAGATTATGTTGAATTATTGAATAGTTCACAAGTATAATTGAGGTAATTAATTTAGTTTATTTGTTTATTAATATATTTGATCGAAAGCATGAATGATAAATAAGACAAGAAAATAATTAAAAAAAATTTAGTAATTACTAAAATAAATAAAAAAAAAGTTATAGGGTATTATTTTATTTAAATTATTAATAATTAAAAAAAATAGAAGATCGGTAATTATTTTAAATAGACATTGAATTCAGTTTTATGGTACTAATTTATTGGAATTGTTAATAAAGTTTTTTAATTTTTAAATTTATATCTATTCAATTTATGTATTTTATTTTATTTTATTTTATTTTACTTTAACAAAAAATTAAAATGTGTCTTTTTAATTATTTTTTTAAAAAGTATAGTGAAATGAGTTATATTAATTATAATTAATTATCTATAATTAAATTAATTAATTGTGTTAATTTTTAAGATAAATAACACATAATAAATGTGTAAAATTAATTATAATAAGTTAATAATTAATAAATAAATAATATTGAACCAAATCAAATATAGTAATTATTTTTATTAACTAATTAAGTATTTTTTTAATGGCTCTGCTGTGTCCTTAGAACATAGGCTAAAAACATTACAAAAAAAATATTTTATAAAAATTATTAAAAAATAAATATTTTTAAAATGTATCCTTAAGAGACAAGTTAGTTAAATTATTTTTTAATTTAATGTATTTAATTCATTCAACTGTATTAATTATAACTAATTAATTATATTTAATTTGATTTTATTAAAATAAATAATATTCCATCATTTAATATTTTATTTGATTCATTAAATTACATCAATCATAACTAATCAAATATTTAATTTAATTAGAATAGATATTAAATTATTTAAAATTTTGTTTGATTCATTAACCACATAAATATTAAATGATTTAATAATAATATATAAGGCAATGAAATAAATGAATTCATTTAATTTAATTTATTATCTTATTAATATATAATAATAATAATAATAATAATAATAATAATAATAATAATAATAATAATAATAATAATAATAAAACGAGTATTAATTATTGAGAAGGTAACGAGTTTATACTATATATTAATCAATTGATATTTAAATAAATTATTTAAACTAATCACATATATTTTTTAATTGTTCTCTTATTAGTACGGTCTAGTAAATAAAATGGGTATTAATTATTCTAGTGAATGAATATTTATTATTTTTAAATGAATTCATTTAAAAATGTTGAAGGATTCCAATTCTATATGCATGCCACGATTTTAGTTGTTATTAATGTATATATACTCCTATATTATATATTCTATGATTTCTATATTCTCAGATAATATTTTCAAAATTTTTTTAGTTTAATTTATTATTTTTAGTCATAAGAATTTATTGTTTTTAGTCATTATTTTTAGACATCAATTCAATTTTTTATTTAATAATTCAACAACATATTTTAATTATATATAATTAGAATGTGCTTTCTATCCCTTTTTTCTCTCTATTTTATGCTTCGAGTGTAATGTTTGTAATTTTTTTATTTTTGTTTTTTCTATCTTAATTTTGCTAATTTTTTTTATAATTTTGTTTTATATCAATTATTTTTTTATGTATTTTGATTAATATAATTATTTTATTTAAAGAAATTTTAAATTTTTTTATAATATTTTTATAAAAGTTGATTAATAGGTTCTTCTTCAAAAAAATTTTCTTGAAATTTGTTTAATGAGATCGTATTTTAATTTTCTCTTTTATCTTTTATATTCATTGATTATATTAATCTTCTATTACAATACATTTTTTATTTATTCCACACATTATTTGTTTTACCTTCTTTTACTTCTTTTAATTGTTCTCTTTATTTTATTTTTAATTTTTAATTTTATTTTTACTCCTCATATATAAATTTATTATAATTCATCACATGCATGTTCTTTTTGAACTTAAGTGATTTTTTTAGGTTATATTTTACCATTGATGCTCTATGTTATTTAGTGTGTTTATTTTTTATTTTTTAGTTATCTATAAATATATTTATAAAAAATATGATTTTATTTTGTCCAGTATTTACTATCGCGTTTAGTAGATAAATAACAAAATTTTTATTTATTGTTACATTAATTGAGTTTGAAGATTTTGTTTCTACTTTTATACATTTGTTTATATTGTATGATTTGTATTTGTGTTAGTGACATCACGATTCATACATTTTAATATTTGTGTAACAAATCTTTTAATTATTTTTACAAGTATATACAAAAGTTAGGTATATTTACAATAGATTTTATAATCAAACTAAAAATAATTCTAATTATCTTTTTTTTTAATTTTAAATATTATTTACTATCTTAATGAAAAAGTGAATAATAATAATCACTCACATAATTAAAATAGATCATCCTAATATATATATATGACACTACATATATCAAAGATTATTATACGTGATTAATTATTTCTTTATTTTTCTAAAGATAATTTATATATAAATTAACTAATCTTTATAACATACGATCTATTGCATAATTTTTCTCCTCTTAATATGGATAAATTGATGAATTTAATATATAAAATATAATTTATATTATTTAATATACGAAATAAGTAACTTAAACCACTATCTAAGACAATAAATATAATAGTACAAATGCCTACGTATTTATTAGTATTAAAAAATATACAAATAATATAAACACGATTTTTTTTGTAGAAAAACAATAATAAAGATTATTAATTAAGTTAATTACATAATAAAAAAGTATGAATAATTTTTTAAATAATAATAAAAAATAAGATTACTATTTTTATATACTACAAAGTTTATAAAAAAAAATTAGACAATAAATCAATTCTCAATAAATTATACATTAGCTCTATTATAAAAATTAAATTATATGTTAGATATTATTATTTGTGTACTAATATATATTATCGATTATTAAGTTATAATTTCTAACTTAATTTTTGGTAATTAAAATTTAAATGATTGAAATTATTAAATGTTGAATATTTTGCAGCTAACAAATTTACTTTTTATTATTAAAATTTAAAAAAAGTGAGTTGTTAATCAATTCTGAATTCAAATTTAAATTTAAATTTGTGTAAGAAAATATTTTGAATTTTTTTTACTAACCAGAATTAATTTTGAAATAAAAAATTATTTTGTACATCATATTATAAGAAAGTGTAGTCATTCGTTTTTTTCTTTAATGGTAATTATTATCAAATAAAATGATATAAAAATGGAAAATTTTTTTACCAATCTAGGAATAATAATTCATTTTTCAATATAATAAATTATATATTGAGTAACAAAAGTTATTATAGTTTCTTTTTACACAAACTAATATATTCAATGACGGTGTTTTGGTAATATTACCAAGAAATATTAATCAATCTAATAGCTTTTGTAATGACATAAGTTTATAAATTTAGAAGCTTAAAAATTATGTCATAAAATATAAAATTTTAACTGGTAACAACGTTGATCATATTGTTTGACTTCCTGAATGAATATGACACTAGTAAATAAAATTGTCAGAACTAAATTTCAACAAAGATAAATCTTCATAGGTATTGCTATCATCAATGAGAATTATTCTACTTTCAAAACAAATACTATTTTCTTTCACTGTATTTTCCAACTCGACAGGTCGAAAACTAATCCTCGACGGATTGAAGCTCCATTTATTAAGGCTCTACTGCTAGTCAATGAGTTGTTACATACACAAGGCGTGGTTCGAAACTTTAATACTTACTTAGATAGACGGGTGAGATGACCACTCAACCAATCCAAATCAATTAAAACAAATACTAATTATTTTTAATATTTTTAACATTAAAAATATTAAACTTTGATTTTAATTATAATTTTGTAAAATATATAGAGATAATTATTATATATATTTTTTGTTTAATCTCTTTTAATAAAAAAATTTATATATTTTTATTAATTATCCCGTACAGTGTGTACAGAAACATACACTAGTTAATAGGGGCAAAGCTACATACATAAAAAGGGGGTAATGGCCCCTTAATTTTAATTTTTTACGTAATATTATATGTAAATTTCAATTTAGCCCCCCTTAAAATTTTATTTTAGTCTTATTTTATTGTGTAAATATTTTTAGCCTCTTCTAATATTTCACCTAACTCCACCCCCGCTAGTTAATCATTTAAAAATTTGAAAACTAACTAACTAATTAATAAACAAATATCAAAATTTTAAGTGATTACTCCCAAAATTTCAAGAGCAACTAGAATTTTACGTACTGTGATGTAAACACACATACATACACACAAAAGCAACGTATTGTTAGAAGCCATCATTAAACATCATTTGTATTTTTCACAAAACAAACAATTCAAACAATCAATCAAGCTTAGCTATTTTATTGTGCACTCTTTTATTGTTCAGCAATTTCCAACAAACAAAGAATTGAGAATGTGTTATTAGATAATATTCTCTTATTTTTGTCCTACAAATTTATCTTTAAAAAATTAAATCTAACATAAAATTTTAAAAAGAATTAAATATAATTAAAGAAGATCAACATCATCTTCAAACTACGATAACAAACTGCACAAACAACCCACAAAAACAACTTCGAACACTCCAAAATATTTAGTCCAAAGATGCTCCAAGCTAATCCCAAAAGCAAATAAACCTAATTTCAATATATAATTAACTTCATTAACCAAAATAATCAAATTTAACATAATTTGGAAATTAGATTAACCTAATCAACTAACAAACCCAACTAACTACGTTTCCCTAAAATAATTTGACCCAATATATCTAATTACCCTAACTAACTATCTAACTAATTACCTTAGATACACCTAACAAGCCCTAAATTCTCAAGTAAATTTCTCAATTTGACAAATAAATTATCTACAATCATATTTAACCAAACTTAATGGAAGTTAATCAAATCTGTTCGTATGCTCGGATGTTCGGAGTGTCGGGTCGGGTTGTGACTGGAGTAGAGACGTGAAGGGGTCAGGACCTGAGCATGAACTGGGACGAGGGCGCCTAGCTATGACGTTGACTGGACGGCGGGTAGGGGCCACCTGCAAGGACTTCGACGCTCAAATCAGTATCCATACAAAAAAGGCGACTAATTAGGGTAAGGTGGATGACATACCTGTGGGGATGGGTAGGTCCCTCCCCATTTATACTCTGTACCTGGGTGGGCCCCTTGTGATCAGGTCCACCTTCCTGGAAGCTTCTATTAGCTGTCCAAGTCCCTCGTGGAAGGGAGAGGTGACGCACAAGTCGCCTCTTGGCTCGGGTCGGCGAACCCGTCGGATCAGGAACTTGTGACTAGACCCGGAATATTAGTGGGATCGGACAGAACAGTGGCCCCAATGTGCCAACCGTGAGGATTGAAGTTCGTAGTTGGCATGTTCAATCTACTCACACTTGCTTCGGTAGGATCTTCTTGGGCCCGGGAGTCCGTTGGTGGAGTTCGTACCTTCAACGCGCGAACTGCCCCCGTCTGTTGCCTGGGGCGTCGCTTTGGTTCCTGTGTCGAGCATTTAATGCTCATTATGGCTGATTTGAAAGTTGGGAGAAAAGCCCATTTTACTCCTGACTTTTCGCACTCTCATCTGATAGTTACTATTCTGCATCCCCCCTTTTGTTCCTTATTCTCTCATGCTTCTTCCACCTCACTCTCTTCATTGTTGATTCTCTCATTCACCTCTCTCATGATTCCCTTA
The DNA here is from genome assembly GCF_003086295.3 of Arachis hypogaea. Taxonomy (NCBI): domain Eukaryota; kingdom Viridiplantae; phylum Streptophyta; class Magnoliopsida; order Fabales; family Fabaceae; genus Arachis; species Arachis hypogaea. The sequence continues at coordinate 55,692,273 of NC_092048.1, forward strand.
TCTGTCCGCTGCAAGTCCTACTGCATTCACTTGGGATTCATCCTTCTTCCTTTTTTAATTTATTGGTGAGTCTCATCCGCCTTCATCTTTTTACTGTAGATCATTATTCTGTTTTTAGTTTTGCTACTGTTAGTACGTACCTTTTTTGTTGTTTTTGACTGTTCTTACCTGAGTTAAGCACGTCGTTGTTAGGTAGATTATAGGGGGTTACCATTAGGTGTCTAATTCTTGATTTTAGGCCTCTAATCGACCATGGATTAGTGTAGAATAGAGACGTAGTAGATCGCAGCCTTAATTTCAATTTCCTCCGATTTTCTGACCTATAGCTTCAGCTTTTCGACTTGTCGAGTTTAACTTAAGTGGTGCCTCCACTGTAGGTGTGGCGCAGCGTCCTACTCCGAGGGTCGTTGTAGATCGTTATCTTTAGGCCACATCCAATGTCAAAGACACAACTTCCAAGATATCCCTGGAGGAGCTCCAGGAATTTCGAAACGCCGACTTTCTGTGTGGGGGTGGCCCCAAAGAGGCCAATTATGAGGTGTTCATTCCTGGAGATCGAAAACGCATCTGCCAAATAAATATGGACACTCCTCAGGTTGCCGATTGGATGTGGGTGTACAAGCCCATGTTCACCAACTTGGGAGTTTGGCTCCCTTTCACCCCTTTTGTCATTTATCTTTTGAACCGGTGCGATGTGACGCCCTCGCAGTTGCACCCGAATAGCTGGGCCTCCATCCGTTGCTTCGAGATGGTGTGCGATGATTTGGATCTCCCGGCTTCCGTAGAATTTTTTCTCTACCTTTTCATCCTGACCAACCCTTCAAAAGGAAGGGAAACATAAGAAAGAATATTTGTCGTTTCGATCCATGCATGGTCGACGGATCTTCGGATTGTTCGAGAATACGTTCCATGGCTTCAAGGAAAAAAATTTCATAGTATGGCCTGCCGAAGGTCGGCACCCCTTATGGCTCACCCTATAGGGGGAGCATCGCATACCGACTTATTGGAGTTTTGATGCCAGGGCAAACTACTTAATAAAAACAAATTATGAAGGGTTAAGTCAGAGAAATCGGAACATCGCCTACATACTGTTGGCCATTTTTAGTGGAAATAACCTCAACCCTCACCTATTGATGGGTAATTGTGAAACTGGTAGGAGCCACGTAGGTAAGCAGCCGCGCTATTTTGTTTTCATGGTCTCATTTTCTTCCGACTTGTACACTTTACATAATTTGTAGTCCGTAATAATTGGTTTTGCTTTTCTTTCAGTATCCATGGCTGCCAGGCAGGTTGGTCTCCCTGATCTAATGGCCCAGTTCATTTCATGAAATAGCGGCGACAGTTCTGAGACTCCTTCTGCCGAGGTCCTGCCTTCTCCCGCCGTTGAAGTCCAGTCCCATCCTGCTACCGAGAAAGTTCCTGGCTCTAGTGCCGGTGTCAGCAACCAAGTTAAAAACATTGAGGATTACACTGGTCCTGAGCTAACCATCTTCGAAAATCCCAAGAAAAGAAAAGTACCTCCAGCCTGGAAGGAACACTTATCGTGATGGAAAGGAACTTCGACGCTGGGAGGTTTATCGACTCTCAGCTTTTACTGGGCACCGAGGACTTTTTCCATGACGGGGACCTAGCCTCCCAGGCAAAGTGGGTCTACCGTTGCCTGCTCCGTGCCACCACCATCACAAGGAAAGATGAACCTGTGCTGGGGCACTAAATGGTAAGCTCCAAGCGGCTTCGCGGGACATCGATAGTCTAAAGCTGAGGCGGAGAATAAGTTGGTAGAAACTGAGGAAAAGCTAAAAGTCACCGATGGGATGGTGGCTCGTCTCTCCGATCGGGAGCTCACCCTGGAAAGCCAACTCGGTGCCGCTTTATCCTTTAGGTCGGGTGAAAGCAGTGGAGTCCAAGGCGGCTGAACTGGAGAAGAAGTTGGCAGACGTCGTTGCATCGGCGGACACCGCTAAGCTTGAGGTGACCAACCTTAAGAAGAAGAACAAGGAAACTATCAAGAATGCACGAGAGGCGATAGGAGGTACCGAGGAAGTGATTAAAGCCCAAATCAAATTACTGTCGCCTGACTTCGACACCTCGGCGATTAGAGCCTTCAAGACCATCAAGGATGGCAAGATCGTTGACATCCCGAGGAAGTAACCTTGTATTTCTGCTTGTATCAAATGAACTTTGTATTCTCCTTTTGTTGGGCCAACATGGTGCCTTGTTTTGTAACGTTTTCTTATCGCTTTGTTGGTATGACGCTAATTACATAATTGATTTTAGGCCGAAGTGGTGCCTTTATCGTTAAACCATTTTCATTCGTGGAATGTCTTGGTTACTTTTATCGTTGCTTCTGCTTGGCTCTTAAGTCATAAGCCGTAATGTGTTGGGCATTCATTAACCGTGTTCACATTGGCCTCTGGAGTGATTATTCCCGGTTGTAGTTAGATCGGTGGTTTCAACCCAATGCTTGATAGAGCTCAATAGGACCCCTTACCGTATCCTCATGTTGAAGTTTGGGGAAAAAATTCCTTACTAACGTTAATGAAAATGCTTATGCATTTATATGAAAAATATTTATTTGCAGTAATGATTAAGTAAAAAGAAAATGGCAATCGAAAAGGAAATAACAAATGGACAGTAGAACTAAAAAGGAGCAGCATATTGTAGATAGGGCTAAAATGGAAAGAAAAAACTGCTAAGCCGGCAGGTTGCTCCTTATGAGTAGAACCTCTTCAGGTTTGCTACGTTCAACGTCCTCAGGATGTTGCTACCATCCAACCTCTCCAACGTGTAGGCGACCTTTCCGATGACTTCTTTCACTCTGTACGGGCCTTTCCAATTAGTCGCCAGCTTGCCTTCTCCTGGGGTCGGTATCCCGATATTGTTGCGCCGTAAGACCGAGTCACCTTCCTCAAAACTCCTGCTAAGCACTTTCCCATTATATCGAAGCGCCATTCAATGCTTTAGTGCGATTTCTGACAAATGGGCCATCTTCCTCATCTCATCGATCAAGTCTTTCTCGACTGCTTCTTCACCACCGCCAAGGAGTAGCCTCAGGCTTGGTTCCCCAATTTCTACGGGAATGATCGTGTCGACTCCATATGTAAGTCGAAAAGGCGTTTTCTCGGGGGACGTTTGTGGCGTTGTCCTATAAGACCATAAGACCGAAGCTAGCTCGTCTGCCCAGGAGCCCTTTTTTGGTCAAGTCGCTTTTTCAATCCTTTGAGCATGATCTTGTTGGCTGCTTCTACCTGACCATTACTCTGTGGATGCTCTACTAAAGAAAATTTCTGCTTGATCCTCAAACCAGACAGGAACTTGCCAAATTTCTTGTCTGCAAACTACGTCATGTTATCCGAGACCACAGCCTCCAGAATTCCAAACCTGAATATTACCTGCCTCCACATGAACTTCTAGCAATTTGCAAAGATATACTGGCCAATGACTCTGCTTCTACCCATTTGGTGTAGTAATTAATAGCCACTATTAAATATTAACCTTGCCCAAGACCTATCAGGAACGGGCCCAAGAGATCGACCCCCCCATTGTGAGAAAGGTCGGGATGCTAGCATTGAGATTAACTCTCCTACTGGGGCATTGTAGAAGTTAGCATTTCTTGGCATTTTCTACATTTTCTCACGAATTATTGTGCCTTCAACATCATTGAAGGCCAATAATATCCTTCTCTAACGAGTTTTCTTGCGAATGCCTTTCCTCCGATGTGGTGGCCGCAGCACCCCTCATGGACTTTGCTCAGGACGTAGTCCATTTGGTCGGGGCGTAGTCATTTCAGCAGAGGTTTGTTGAGCCCCCGTTTATACAGTTGTCCGTGTATGATCACATACTTGGTTGCCTCATTTCTTATCACTTTAGATTCCTTCTCGTCTTCAGGGAGTTTCCCTCCTTCTAGGAAACGATGAATTGGGTCAATCCACGAGGGAGGGTTCCTGACTTGGGTCACGAATAGGGTTACCGATGGCTTCTTTACTAACCCTTGAATCAGGGATCAGTTCTCTGCGCTGGGTTTCGTGCTTGTTAGCTTTGACAGGAGGTCAGCTCTGGCGTTTCTCTCCCTAGGTAAATGTTGAACCGTTATTTCTTCAAAACCTTCACATAAATTTTTCACTTTCTCCAGGTACTTTTGCAGCAAGGAATCCCTGGCTTGGTAAGTTCCGTTGACCTGGGAAGTCACGATTTGAGAATCACTGTTGACTTCAATCCTTGATGTGCTGACCTCTTTAGCTAATGTCAGGTCCCTATCAAGGCTTCGTACTTCGCCTGGTTGTTGGAAACTAAGAATTCAAATTTGACTGATTGCTCATAAATCATTCCTTCTGAGCTTTCAAAATTATTCCTGCTCCCCCGAATGCCTAGTTGGAGGCTCCGTCAGCATGGAGCTTCCACCATGTCTCCGAGTTCCCGGGGGAATCTCCCGTCACTTCTACCAGAAAGTCTGCAATTGCCAAGGCCTTGATCAAGTGTCTAGGCTCGTAATGTAGGTCGAACTGAGATAATTCTATCGCCCACCTTATCATGCGGCCCGCAAGGTTAGGTTTTTGCAGAACTTGACAAATGGCTTGGTCGGTTCTTAGCGTGATTGGGTGCCCTTAGAAGTACTGCCTTAACCTTCGAGATGAGATTAATAAAGCATAGGCCAGTTTCTCCAACTTGGTGTATCTCAACTCCGCCCTTTGGAGCACCTTGCTAACACCGGTTGCTGGGTCTTGTCTCCTTCCCGGTGAGGACAGCTACCACGACTTGCTCCGTTATGGCCAAATATAAGAAAAAGGTCTCCCCCCGTTTCAGCTTCCCAAGGACAGGGGGTTCTAATAGGATTCTCTTGAAATGGTTGAACGCTTCCTCACAAGCCGGGGTCCACTCAAAGGTTATTCCCTTTTTCATCAAATTGAAGAAAGGGAGTGCCTTTGCAGCTGAGGTCCCGAGGAAATGAGACAAGGCCGTGAGCCTTCTAGCTAATCTCTGCACATCTTTGTCACATCCTGGACTTGTCATCTGAAGGACGGCTTCACACTTGTCTGGGTTGGCCTTCACCCCCCTTTGTGTAATCATGAAGCCCAGGAACTTCCCATCTTCCATGGCGAATGCGCACTTGAGGGGGTTGAGTCTCATATTGTGTCTTTGGAGTGAACTGAAGATGGCCTCGAGGTCGTCGACTAGATTTCCTGGGTCTACTGTCTTGACCAGGACATCATCGATGTATACCTCAACCAATTTGCCGATTAGATAACCGATTTGCCGATTAGATCCTTGAAAACCTTATTCATCAGCCTTTGGTAAGTAGCTCCTGCATTCTTCAGCCCGAATGGCATGACCCTATAACAATAGGTTCCATTTAGCATTATGAATGTCATTTTTTCTTCATCAGGACGGTGCATCGGTATCTGGTTATATTCGGAGTATACGTCCATGAAGCTTAGAAACCAGTACCCCGCTGCGGTATCTACTAGGGCATCGATATTCAGGAGGGGGAAGGAGTCTTTTGAACACGCTTTATTAAGATCCGAGTAGTTGACGCATATTCTCCACTTTCCATTGGCCTTCCTAACGAGAACCACATTAGACAGCCACGTCGAGTACTCTAACTCCCTTAAGAATCCTACTTCTAATAGGCCGGCCATCTGCTTGGCCACCTCGTTAGCCCTTTTCTGCAACATCTTCCTTCGTCGCTGTGCCACTGGCTTAGCGTCTGGCTTCACGGCAAGTCAGTGGGACATGAACTCTGGATCTACTCCCGATAAATCAGCCAGGGCACATGCGAACAAGTCGTCGTTTGCCCTGATGGCCTCTATGAAGTGCTCCTTTAACTCGTGGGGGAGGTTTCGATTCACGAAAGTGAACTTGTCCTTCATGTCTTCTACTCGAAACTTCTCTAAGTCCCCCTGAGGTTCTGGCCTCCGCTTGTCATCTACCCTTGCATCTAAGTCAGCCAAAAAGACCCCAGACGCCTCTTTTGATTTCTTCCTCAACGAGAGACTGGCATTGTCGCAAGCGACTGCCGTTTCTAAATCTCCTCTGATGGAACCAACAATTTCATCGTCTGACACGAACTTCATCGTCAGAAACTTTGTGTATATGACAGCTGAGAATTCATTGATGGTCTTCCTTCCTAGGATAACATTATAGGCTGTGGAATCCCATCAGAACAACAAATTTGGCCATCACTGACCTCTTGTACTCCCCGATTTCCATGCGAATTGGGAGGGTAATTAACCCGTTGGGTTTTATGTAATTATCACCCAGACTGACGACCTCATGCTGGTGGACTTTGAGGTCGGCTTCTTTGAGCCCCAAGGCGTCAAACACATTTCTAAACATGATATTGGAATCAGCTTCAGTATCAACGAGGATCCGTTTGACTAGGCCCGTTCCGATCATTGCCGTTATCACCATGGGTGGGTTTTCAGGGAGATCGTGGCACCATTGATCTTCCGGGCCAAAGGATATCTTGGGAGATTCTTTGGACTGGGCCCTAGAATTTCCCGATGAAACGGCTAGAATTTTAGAGTCCTTTCTTACTGTTGACTTCGATTTTGGAGGTGCATCACACCCTACTACGATGTTAATGACTACTGTAGGGGCATTGTCTGGGTTCTCGGTGGGGCCTTGCCTTGGCTTTACAGCACTGCTGCGGTCCTCTTCGAATCATTCACGTTCCTTCCTTCTCGGTTTCCTTATGAACTGAGAGAACTCGGTTAACTTTTCTTCCCGAATAGCTTGCTCCAAAGCATCCTTTAGGTCAAAACAGTCCTGAGTCTTGTGACCAAAACCTTTGTCATAGTCACAATACAAGCTTTCGTTCCCTGCCTGTCCTGTCTTTTAGCTGTCGAGGCTTCGACAGGATGCCTTTGTCTACGATCCGTTGGTAGACCTCCACTATGGGTGCCGTGAGGCGAGTGTAGTTTGTGAACTTTCCTACTCAAGGAATTATCTTAAATGAATTTCCCGACGTCGCCTCCTTGGGCGTCTCCTTTGGTCTTTCGGTGTACCCGGGTTGACGAGCTGGCGGGTTGGGTGGCTGCCGCTTATTGGCTGCCACTACCTGACTAACCTTCTCGTCGTTGATGTATTCGCTAGCTATGTTCTAGATCTCTTGCATGGTTCAAACGGGATTGGTGGTGAAGTGTTTCCTGAAGTCCTCATTCAGCAGGCCGTTTGTCAAGCATAAGCTTGCTACCGAGTCTGTTAGGCCATCGATTTCCAGATATTAATCGTTGAACCGGTCGAGAAATTTTCTCGTCGACTCGCTGGCTCGCTGCATGACCCCCAACAGATTGATCGGGTGCTTAGCTTTTGCTATACACGTGGTGAACTGCACTAGAAAACTACGTGAAATGTCTGTGAAACCCGTGATGGACTCTTGCAGGAGCTCGGCACCTGACCAGAGTTACTAGAAAAGCTCGGCACCTGACCGCATCGCCAACTCCCTCCAAGTTCATCTTGGCTTCGAAGGCCGTTAGATGTTCTTGGGGGTCCTTCGTCCCATCGTACCTCATGTCCATAAGCTTGTCAAAGTTTTTTGGCAGCCGGACCTTGAGGATCAAGGGATGAAAAGGGGTGGCACCCATGATGATGGGGTCGCGTCTTCTCCTTGCTCTATCTCTCGTGGTCACCCCGTGGCCTTCCGACCTGTCGCGGGTGGAACGAGACCGAGTGTCGGCTCGCTCTCTCTCGTCCCTCCTAGGGCTTCTTTCCCGGCCTTCCGATCTCCTAGAGGGGGATCGGGTATGGGACAGGCTGGGCCGAGGGTCCTTGCTGTGTTCGGGTCGGTAACGGTTCCTCACCGCTAGCTCTCTTTCCAGATTTTGTACTCGATGGCGGAGTTCTTACATGATCCTTGCACTATTGTCACTCGTCTGCCGAATGGGCATTGCTCGGGAGATTTGGACGGGTCGCTCCGACGGGAGCGTGGTCCCGATGGTTCATGAGAGGAGGCTGCGGAGCCTATCCTGCTTCTCAAACGGGGTCCCCCTCCTCCCCTTCTTCTCCAAGCAGAAAATTATCCATCCTCGCACTAGGTCCCCACAGACGCTGCCAATGTTCGTCTGCTCGGATATTCGGAGTGTCCGGTCGGGTTGTGGCTGGAGCAGAGACGTGAAGGGGCCAGGACCTAAGCGCGAACTCGGATGAAGGCGCTTGGCTATGACGTTGATTGGATGGCGGGTGGGGGCCACCTGTAAGGACTCCGACACTCAAGTCAGTATTCGTACGAAAAAGGTGGCTAATTAGAGTAAGATGGATGACATACCTGTGGGGAGGGGTAGGTCCCTCCTCATTTATATTCTGTACTCGGGTAAGCCCCTCGTGATCAGGCCCACCTTCTTAGAAGCTTCCACTAGTTGTCCAAGTTTCTCGTGGAAGGGTGAGGCGACACGCAGGTAGCCTCTTGGCTCGAGTCAACGAACCCGTTGGGTCGAGAGTTTGTGACCGAACTCAGAGTATTAGTGGACTGGGTCGGAACAAAATCAATCTCTAATTTATCTACAAAAATCAAATTCAAAATATTAGAAAAGCAAAAAAAATAAAAAAAAAAATAAAAAAACAAGTTACAACTTACAACCAAAATAACACATTATCAAATTTGTTTTCTACGTACCTGAAATTAAACTTTGCCTCAAACCTAATCTTAGACAACTACTAGCAGAATCAATTTTAGGATTGACCTGCACAAATAAATAACAAAAAAATTGGAAAAAAAATGAAATTAAGATAATAAATTGTTTATAATTTAACTAAAAACTTTATATTCAAATTTTAGAAATAATTTTTTTTATAAATATATATAATGAAGAATATTTGAAAAAAAATTATATACTAATTCTTTCTATATGGATATAGAAGTATTGAAATAGATTTACATATTATATAGGATAGATATGGCCGAACGACTAATCGTATGAACCAAAATTAAATAACATATTCATATCCATATTTATAATTATAATGATTATTATAAATTGAATTTTAATTTTAATTTTCGTTTCTCTGGGATCGCATCTCACTCCGCAGTCTGCAGCTCTAAAATCCCCCAAAAGGTTTTCCTTCCTTCTTTCCATCTTTCGATTTATTCCCTCTTCAAGTTGACCTTTTCTCTCCTCTTTCTCTGATTTTTTTATTGCCCAATTTTTGCCCCTTGATTCTCTGCCTTTGCCTTGGTGTAATCCTGGATCTCCTTGATTTGGAGATTCGATTTACTTATTCAATTTTCATCTTTCTGCTGGTCACTGGTTTGGTAGGGTTCCTATTTGATTTAACATTCGTTTTGGTGAATTTATGCTCTGGATTCACCAATTCATTGTTTATTTTGCTTTTGTTAATGTGGAATCTAGCTTGGCAAGGGGAATTCCGGAGTGCATTTTCGAATTTTTGTTTTCTGGTTTCCTTGTAGAAAATTTCATCCGTTTTCAATAGCCTTGTGTAGAATCTTTGATCCTGTTTTTTCGTTCCATGCGTTTTGTGTAACAGTGTAGAATTCTGCAGGATTATCTGATGGAAGATTATAGTGTTTTACTATTGAGTGATGAGATGTAACTGGATTCAACCCTTGCAGGTCTAATAACATTGTAAGAGGTTGCTGAGTGTAGTAAGCAACCATGGCTGCTTCAGAGGAGAACAGTGCACTGTTCCCAATTTTCATATTGACCATAATGGCCATCCCCATTGTGCCCTATACAATTACCAAGTTATGCCGTGCTGCCACCAAAAAATCAAAGAGTATTCACTGTCATTGCTCTGAATGTTCAAAATCCGGGAAGTACCGTAAATCAATATTCAAGAGGGTGAGATAATTTTTGCTCCCTGTGTTGTTCTTCTTGTTGGGTTTTTTATTTAGTTGTGACATATGATTTAAATGTTGCAGATTTCGAGTGTCTCAACATGTAGTAACTTCACATTGTTGCTGCTTTGGGTGGTCATGATTATTCTGGTTTACTACATAAAGTCTATGAGTGGAGAGGTAAGCAATTATATATAAGTATAAGTATTCTACTTCATGAGATTCATGTTCGGTATTGAGGGATCTTATATTCATTGTAGAACACTTTTCTTATTGGTTGAGTGATCAAATATATGGGTCATGGATTCTGAACTTTCTCGGGTAAATTTATGCAGATTCAAGTTTTTGATCCATTTAGCATTCTTGGGTTAGAGCCTGGAGCACCAGAGTCTGAAATAAAGAAAAAATATAGGAGACTTTCTATTCAATACCATCCTGATAAAAATCCAGATCCAGGTTGAAGGTGTTTTAGTTTATTGCATGCTTCTTATAGTTGCAAACTTTCATGTTTGCAAGAAGTTGGACCTCCTGTAAGTTCCCTTGTAATTGGTAATTTTTCTGTTCTTTTATTTCAGAGGCTCACAAGTATTTTGTTGAGTACATTGCCAAGGCTTATCAAGCTCTGACAGATCCTGCAGCACGTGAAAACTATGAAAAATATGGCCATCCTGATGGCAGACAGGTAAATAAACTGAATATTATGGAAAAATGCTCAGTGGCTTGTTGTCTTTCTGCTTACATGTTAGCAAAAAAACAATATTTCGTTGTAGGGATTTCAAATGGGCATAGCACTCCCTCAATTCCTGCTAAATATTGATGGAGCATCTGGTGGCATACTTCTGCTTTGGATTGTTGGCGTGTGTATTCTCTTGCCATTGGTTATTGCTGTAATTTATCTCTCCAGATCATCGAAGTATACTGGCAACTATGTGATGCATCAAACACTGTCCACTTACTATTACCTTATGAAGCCTTCTTTGGCTCCCAGGTAAACTCATATTTTGTGCCAGTTAAGCTCCATCTGGCTTTCGATCCGTAGCTTATCCTGTGTTGATATGTAAGACCCCACATTATTGTATGCTGTAAGATATTGGCTGCTCAGTTTATTATCTTTTTCCTTTCATGGATATTTATTATATTTTTAAGTTAGCTTGAAGTGCAATGAGAAATATCATGTTAATTAGTAAATGACTGCTTGTGTAAAACTAAATTATATTTTAAAATTTAAATCCCTTTCGATGCTGACTTACCAGACTGAATTGCACCGCAATGTTGATGAAAAAGTTAATTGAAACAATTGTCAAACAGAGGAGAAAACAGTGAAGCAATAAGTTCTTTTAGTTGATCAATTTGCATGATACTAGTTATATATAAGGATAATGGTATTTGATAATATCATGGCTTCCTTTTCTTTCCTTGTAAATTATTTGTTTTCTTGTTTCCTTGAAGTTGAAACTTCTCTTTTTGTTTCTGTTTTTTTGTCTTTTTAATATCTGCGGCTACTGTGTGATACAGCAAAGTCATGGATGTCTTCATAAAGGCTGCTGAATATATGGAAATTCCAGTTCGTAGGACCGATGACGAACCTCTTCAAAAGCTCTTTATGTTAGTGAGGAGTGAGCTGAACCTTGACCTCAAGAACATTAAGCAGGAGCAAGCTAAGTTTTGGAAGCAGCATCCTCCACTGGTTAAGGTACCTTATACCAATAATGCGTTGTGTTCAGATTCTCAAGGCCCATTATGTGCTAACTTTGTATGCTATTTTCTTTCAGACTGAGTTATTAGTTCAAGCTCAGTTGACCCGAGAATTCGCAGCCTTGTCACCATCTCTACAAAGTGATTTTAAGCGAATTTTAGAAACAGCACCCCGCCTTCTTGAAGAATTAATGAAGGTGACTTTTTAATCGAGTCTTAAAGGTTCAATGTTCATTCTTTCTCTATCATGCTGTTCCCCTTAGGCTTCAGATTTGCATCATCTTGTACGGCATTGCAATTAATTATAAAAGTTAAGGGTGATTTCTTCCATGTGCTGATATCTGGTGGTCCTACCAAAAGGTTTATTCTTCACCGAGTCCAGAGACACGTCACATGCCTCAGCATGTAAAATGGATAATATATAGGATCTGCCCTATTGACAACTTAGCATATAAACATGGTTAACCTTTAGATATGAACTGATAATATACTTTCTTTTTCTGCACTTATGCAAGATGGGAGAAAGTTATTTGCTAAGGTGTAGATAAATGGATTTATTCAAATATAACATTGTAGTTATGCTAATATTTCTTGACTTAATCTTATGTGAATTGTGCTTTCTCTTGTTGATGGATTTATATAAATATAAAATAAGTTGTAGAAATACGAGAATGAGGGGCATGAGATTTAGTAGTAAATCTAAGATGTATCTATCATGAACAGTGAAACATGCAGATCATCCTCGCATGATGTGGATTTCATTCAACTAAGTTAACATAATAAGAACCATTATGATTACTATGACTAGATGCCATTTCTCAAGTCAGCAATTTTGGCCTGTATATCACAAAATCTAAAGATAATATAATTTTCTTTATGTCTAATTGATTTTCTTCTCATTTTTCACAATTCTAACTTATTTATTGTTTACTATTTTACCTTTTTTCAGTCAATTAAGAGATCTGCCGAGTTTGTTTATTTCTTCTCCATGCTTGTGGACTGGGTTGCCCTTTTTGTTTTTTAGATTTGTTATATGAATCATACAATTCACTATTCGAAATATAAACATACCAATCCACAATTTGATCCCTGATTTGATAACTATGACTTTGTCATGTTCTGTTTTCCAATTCGTGATTCTCTTATATGATGCATGCGATATATTGCCTTTTGAATTTATAGTTTTGAATCCAGATATTTTTGCATCTTGGTAAATCTATTAATGGTCTAATTTTTTTCTTAAAAGATGGCAGTTATACCACGCAATGCTCAGGGGCATGGGTGGCTGAGGCCCGCAATTGGTGTTGTTGAGCTTTCTCAGTGTATCATCCAGGTAATGAATCTAAGCCAAGTATAATATAATGCAGTCATATTTGTGTCTGCCAGTTGTACCTTAAAAACCTAAACCTTAATTTTAGGGAACATATTATTTGGTGTATTATTATTGGTCTTGTTCCTTATTTTCCTTTATCTATGACATAATATCTACCCTTGCATGGTAAGATAATTCTACTAGTAAAATTAGAATCAAAAGCCCCTCCACCTACCCATCAAAAGCATATGTTTTCACAAATTTCACATATTATGTTCCTTATTAAGGGTGTAAGAATATCTATTAGTTTATGATGATTTTGCTTGCTTTGGTTAGTGAACCATTTTTAATTTTTGGCCACTTGAATTTCTTTTGGTGTAAAGCCATTTTCATCTGAAGTTCTTTTTCATCATCTCCGGTACAGGCTGTTCCACTAAGTGCTAGAAAGACTACCGGTGGATCACCAGAAGGCATTGCACCATTTCTGCAGCTGCCACATATTAATGAGACTGTTATTAAGAAGCTAAACCGCAAAGTAAGGGAACATTTTACGTGCAATCTTTATTCAAGTCTGAATGCTTTTGTCTGGGCCTAGATGTTCATATCTGTGATGTTACCTATCATCACAAGGTCTAAAGATCTTGTGGCCACGACTATAGCTCGGTTGCTTTATAAAGAACTTTCATGCTCTTATTGTTGGGGCATCTAACAGTGCTAGTTTACTGCTTGCTGAATGTAATACTATTGAAGTCTGATTTCTGTTTGGTGATCTTGTAATTGACAAATGGAAATTATTTGTTTGGTTGTCATTTTTGATATTTATTGATCCAATCATGCTACATATCCACAAAAAATTAGCTACCAATTAGCCATTTCTTATAGAAAGACATATTTGGAATCTCTTATACTAATATAAACAAGTTTGATTATTAGTTTATTGCAGGTTTAATTATTCTACTATGACAGTTTGATTATTTTAGTGGCTAATTATTTAGTTGGAAAAATGTATAAATCAATTTGTATATACAAATACATAGTGGCGGATTTGGTGGTTAATTTTTAATGTACATGTAGCACTTTTGTTACTGCTCTACTGCAGTTTATTTAAAAAGAAAACTGCAGTTATTTATGCTCAACATATTTTGATAATTAGTGATGGTTCACATATTTAGTGACTGCTATTGGATGTTTAAATGTCTTTGTTTTCCTGGGCCTTACCAATTTTTTTCTTGATTTGCAGAAGGTCAGAACTTTTCAGGAACTTCATGACATGGACTCACAGGAGCGAGCTGATCTGCTTACTCAAACAGCTGGGTTATCTTCATCTGATGTAAAAGACATTGAGATTGTATTGGATATGATGCCTTCCTTGACACTCGAAGTAACTTGCGAGACTGAAGGTGAAGAGGGTATCCAAGAGGGTGACATTGTTACTCTACATGCATGGGTAAATATTAAACGTGGGAATGGCCTGATTGGTGCCCTTCCGCATACACCTTACTACCCATTTCATAAGGAAGAAAATTTCTGGTTCTTGCTTGCGGATTCTGTCTCGAATAATGTGTGGTTTTCTCAGAAGGTTAGTTTCATGGATGAAGCTGCTGCTGTAACTGCTGCTTCTAAGGCAATTGAGGAATCTATGGAGGGTTCAGGAGCAACCGTGAAGGAGACCAGTAGGGCAGTTGCCGAAGCGGTTGACAAGGTTAAGGGAGGAGCTAGATTGGTTATGGGCAAGTTCCAGGCCCCATCCGAAGGGAACTACAATTTGACTTGCTATTGTTTGTGCGACTCTTGGTTGGGCTCCGACACAAGGATAAACTTAAAGCTCAAGGTCTTGAAACGGACTAGAGCCGGCACGAGGGGTGCTGTGTTGGCGGATGAAGGACCTATCATGGAGGATGGAGTTGAGGAGGACGATGATAATGAGGATGGAGAGTATGATGATGACTATGAGAGTGAGTACAGCGAAGACGAGGAAGATGATCAAAATTCAAAGAATAAGCAGCAAGCTGTCAATGGCACCACCAGTAAGCATGGCAAAGCTGCAGAACATTCTAGTTCTGATGAAGAATGAGGAACCAAAATAGAACTATTCATCTATTTGCCCCGCGGTGTTTAGAAGAACCATCAAATGTAATAGTCTCCTATCCATTTTAGTTAACAGTTGGATAGCATTTATACTTGGGCGTTCGTTCTTATCCTAGTTCATCTGATATGGTGCTTAAGCTATCATTTTGTTGGATAAGTTTAAAATGGAAGATAAACTTGAAGATTTAATTTTGATTTAACTTCACTTCAGTGTAAAACATTTTGATACCCCTTTTTTCAACAGGATCTTTAGTTCAATTAACTCGTAGCCGATACTACTAGAATGCCTCCTGCTTATTTTTAATTTTGGGTAATCAGCAACGAGAAATCCGTACTAGGAAATATTGTTTAGGGTTAACTGGAGGTGGATGAGACGAGAGAAGTTAAGCTTTTCAATTAGATTGAGGTGGAATGCAATAAACGCAATCAGAACATCAGATTAATCTTTGAAAATTGTTTTAGCAACTTACCACAACTTACAAAACCAGGTAGAAAATTGTTTTAACTACTTTCATAACTACTATTCTCTAGTCTTTTATATTCCTGTCGCAATGCATTGAGTGACATTTTACTATGGAATAGACGGTGCAAAATAAAAAAAAAAAAACACATTATTTGCCAAGTCCTGCTACGGCTTACAACTAGATAGTTTTTGTTTCGAGGCGTACCTAAACGTACTTATGAATAGTGAGCTTTGTGAATGAAGTCGAAGGTTGCGGTAAAGGTATCCAAGATGGCTTCAGGCCAGCTTTGGAATTATAGGTGAGATACCTGGAAGCGATTTTGATGTTTAAGTAGGTTTTAAGTGAGTCTGATTTAAAAAAAATATCTGAGTGTTGGAGTATTTATAGAGTAGCAAAGTAGGATTTAATTATTCCTTGGAGATAATTTTTGAAAATTATGGGTGATTATTCACTTACAATATGAAAAGTTACTCTATGTCTGAGTTGATTATTATTATCTCTGAGACAATAACCGAAGTAGTGGGAGGAGCATTTAACTTGCTGTCCAAGTTAAGTCGGACACTAGTTTAAGGACCCGTATTCAAGTCAATCCGACCCATGTGGAAGAGATCATGTGGGCTGATTTTCCAATGTTGGACTGGCTTTGTGTAGCGCAATTTTATATGTAGCTTGTCTATCAATGAAAACGTGGACTGAGCTTATATTCAACAGACCCAAGCATAAACAGATGGTAGCGTCATCTATCACCCTACATAACCAACTTGGGTTGGTCGAGTGGTCAGCTCACTCATCCGCTTAAGCAAGTGTCGGGAGTTCGAACCCCGCCTTGTGCATGCAGCAACCCTTTGGCCAGCGGCAGACCCTTAAATGGAGCTCAGATCCGCGACGGATTAGTCCTTAACCTGTCGGGTTGGGGGATACCGTTTGGGTAAACTAAAAAAAAAAAATCTATCACCCTACATTGCGTCTAGAAATACAATCTCATCACTTCACATCATCAGCGAACAGTTCCTTATCATCGTACAATTAAGAGGGAAAAAAATTATGTAAGTATGTAACTAACCTACCTCTTTTAGCAATTATGAGCTCAATATTTTCACAAATTTATCAAATTCTACCTGATAATCAACAATAATAAATTTTCTATTAAAACAATATCAAATACTAATATTAGAATTCCTAAATAGATGGTTAAGTCCCAAAAAATAAAAATACGATGAAAGATCTTTATTGAAATGACATAAATAGAAAATAAAATCAATAACTTTAAAACAAGATATATATATTTGATTTTCATTTTCATGTTCTATTTTCACTTTTAGTGATTTTTATTTTTAAGATTTTTAGGAAAAAAAAGTAAAACAATAAAATCATAGTGTTTTACTCAAATTTTGCTCTATTTTTAATAAAAAATGAGCTTTTTTTATTTAAATAAAATAAACACCTTCCAAAATTATCTGATTCTCCTAAAATATTTTTCAAAAACGCAAATCACCTATACTTAATAATATATAAATCGTCTTTGGACCATGTGGTTTATATAATACTAGTGTTAAATCCGTGCGGCACGGGCTTACATTTTAATTTGACATGATAAATCGAAAATAATATTCTATAATAATAAAATTTTCGAATTTAGTATAACACGATCATCGTCATTATATAATAAACGTACTGAATATGCTGTTTTATCTTTATTCAAAGTAAAATACAAACGAAATCGTTTGAAGTCTATAATATTCTTGAACTATAAGGAAAGATACCTGAAAAAATAATAACATATATAACTATAATAATACCATATCAATTTTACACTAAACTTTATATCAAAAGGCTAATAAAAATTTATCGACAACCTAGTATTTGACTAACCTCATTAGAAAAGCAATTGGCATATGATGTTGTACTCCCTGTTATACATTTCATTTCAAATTTGAAAGTAGAGTTATAGATAAATTAGTTGTATCTACAGTAAATATTTGTACAGTAAGTATTTCTTGTAAAACTCCTCTTTGAACCTCTCCTAGGTGATAACCTCATTTCATTTCCTTATTGCAGCAGACGGTGAGCTCCTTACCACCAGTGTTGTGCTTTCCCAACTAGTTGGTAAGCAGCAAACTCGACTAGTTGATCCCCCGCTGTGCTTGCATTGCCTTCTCTATTGCCTGGAACCAATTATTGGCTTTTGTCGGATTAGTCAATCCTCTAAAAGTAGGAGGAATAACCTTCAGAAATGTTGCCAATGTCATCGGATCTGCAGCTGAGCTTCCTCCAGCTCTGTTACCATTCCCATTTCCGTCCATCCTTCCCATCGCTTGGTTGACAGCCGCCACATTAGCTTGCATAGTGTTGATAAGTTGGGTCATTGCAGCCAGAAATTTAGCTTGATTGCCAGTAGGAGCGGGTTCCTCATTTCCTCTCCGTCTGCGACCCCGTCCACGAGTTGCTATTTCAGGTCCTATCCACACAAAATAAGTGATATCAATGTGATCAGTCTCAATATCTCAAGTTAAGTACTTCAATTCCCCAAAAGTATACTCACAGACTTTATGCTAAACGTATCAGACAGATATCTTAAATACCACAGGCACAATTCAGAGTATGCATTAAAGCATAAGCAGTCCATCCCTCAAACTCACGAGGACGAACTGCTCTGATACCATAATGTAACACCCTAATATTCAAATTCTTATGCTCGAGTCATAAGTCAATGATATTACGGTGGTACGACTCTCAGGTGGATTATAATACATACATACATATATATATATATATATATATATATATATATATATATATATATATATATATAATTGAAAGGAAGTATAAATCGAGAAGCCTGAAAAGAGTGAAAATAAAACTGCAAAGTCGTAACACTCACGTATCGACAATTAGAAGACAAAGCGTGAATTGAAAACGATATGAAGATTTAGCCATAAAGAAGAGTAAAAATAAGACAAAGTATAGTTATATAACATAAGTAAATAGCCACTATTTCGAGGGTTATCTGAAACTGGAGGTCGATCTCGGACGAGATCTTCTGTACTGGTCAGAGATAACGTGTCCGGCTGGCTGATGGCGGTCGGAGCTGTTGTATCCAACTTGTTGGATTTATAGCATTGCTGATCCTTGGTCACCGAAGGGTGGGGGGTACCTGCAAGAGACTCCGATGCTTAAGTTAGCACGGGTATTAAGCAGGTTTTATGTAGAATCAGAGTATGAGTTATACCTGGGTGCTCCAGTGTATTTATAGTAGTGTGGGCTGACCTTTCTGATAAGATGAGTTAGTTATCTTATCTTATTTTATCCTGTTTTGGATGAAGTCAGCTTATCTTCAAGGGAACCGCCTTTATCTCTATAGGCTTGGATTGCCTTTGGATTTGGGTCGTGTTCCTTTATTTGGGCCCTTTATTGGGCTTTCCTGTCGATTTGGCCGAGCTCTTTAGAAGAGGTCGGGTAGTCTGACCTGAAGAGGTCGGTCGCTTTGTCACCAATCATCCCGGGTCGGGTAGCTCAACCCAGGGTATGAACAGTGCCCCTGCTTGAGCTTGGTCTTCTTTTTTCAGGTCGAGTCCTTTGACTTCGATCCTTCTTTAGTGAAACCGAGTTCAAGCATTTTGTCGATTTCTTCCTTTTGTAGACTCTTTTTGAATGTAAAACGTTTTCCTCTAAAAGCGCGCGCTTTTATATCAGCGCTTTGTTTTTTGGGAATGTGAGAGGGTTTAATACCTTCATTAATTGGTATTAATTGCCCCGTTTTCTCTTGGATTTTATTTTGAATCTCTCAATAAAAAAATGGTTTCTCTTCTTCGCTCTTCTTCGTAACTTCTTCCTTTACTCTCTCATTTTCTGTTTCTTTCGTAGTTCCTTCCCGTAACGCCTGTTCTGCTACTGCTTTCTGAGGAAGAGGGGTGATTTCCTGATTTCTCCTTCTATCTTTGCAGTTTTCTGCTTCGAGGGGTGGCTTTGGTGCTTCTTCTCTTCAGCTTCCTTTTTATTTTCCAGGTTCGATTTTCTTCCTCTGTTTCTTTATATGTCTGTTTTTTGAATTTTGCTCAGAGAAAGTTTGAATCTTTTCTGCTTTTACTGTACCTGATGTGTTCTGGAATTTCTTCGTTTTTGGTGTGAATCTTTTTTCTTTTCTTGTTGCCTGAATCTAAAAATTGGGGCTTTTGCATGTTTGTTGTTGTTTCTGCTTGTGCCTTTGATGGTGGTTTTGCTTGATTCTGAAAAAGTTTGCGTCTTTGGTGATTTTCTGCTGGGCATTTTTGATTTTGACAATGCTTTGGCTGATAGACTGTAGAAAGGTAGTGACTTTGTGTTTTTTACTTCCTTTGTTTTCGTTTGAAACCTTATTTTCTTCTTTTTTGATGAGTGCTGGGACATAAGCTGTAGAATTTTCTTGAAACCTTGCTTTGTTACTGCCTCCAAAGGATGCCCCAGGGATTTGGTTTGAGTCTTGGGATTTTTCTTTCCTGTTTGTTCGTCTGTCGAGTTATTTTGCCCCTCATCCGAGATGTTTTGTTAGTAATCCACTCTTCTTTTCTTATTGTAGGATTTAGTTGGCCTCATGTCTTCTCGCAATAACGTTGTAGAGATGTCTTCCCAGGTTCCCGAGGGCATGGCCGATTGGGTGGACTCGATGGTTCTTATGTGTGTCTCTTTGGTTGATTCCGAGTTTTGCGCGCAGTTTAGGCAGTTTTATAGGGTCTGTAGTAATCCTGGTGATGAGAAGAATTATGAACTTGTCCCTCCTTCTTCTGAGGAGAGAGTTTGTTTCTCTACTCGGGTTGTTAATGATCTCCCTTTTTTCTATGCTTATGACTTCTTCTTTGGTCAGTTGGGTATCACCCTTCCTTTTACTGAGTTTGAGACCGACCTGTTATGATCTTGTAATGTTGCTCCCTCTCAACTTCACCCTAATTCCTGGGGTTTCATTAAAATTTTTCAATTGTTGTGTAATGGTTTTGGTATCCCTGCCTCGCAATCTCTCTTTTTCTACCTATTTGTCTTGACAAAGCCTGGAGTAGTAAAAAAGAATGCAGCGTGGGTCTCCTTCCGATCTTCCCAGGGAAAGAAGGTCTTTTCCATGTTTGATGAATCGTTTCGCGATTTTAAGAACTATTTTTTCAAGGTCCGAGCTGTTGAAGGAGCTCGACCCTTTTTCCTGGATGAGAATGATGAGCCCGCCTTTCCCTTGGAATGGCAAAAAGATGTGAGAGTGTCCAGATATACGTGGGAAATGTTGGATGAGGCTGAGCGAGCTTTTGTGACTGTCTTGGAAGAACACTGGGGTCAATCCCCCTATCTTGATACAAAGAAATTTTTAACCAATCCCTTTCTTCTTCAAACTGAGCTGGGTATTTTGCGTTTCATTTGTTATCTGTTTATATTGCTTGTGAATGCCTTTCTGACTTGTAGCTTAATTTCTTACTGTTGTGTCTTATTTGCAGAGGCGATGAAGAATAATGAATCCACGAAGGCTTTTAAGAGGGCACAGAAGGCGACTGCTGCCATAAACATCTCGGCTAAGGTGGCCGGGGAGGGATCTTCCCAAGTGCGTGTGAAGCCGTCCATGCCGAGTTCTCCTGGGATGAGGAAGGTGATCCCTACTCCCCGAGTTCATCTGGCTGACCCTCTTCCAACTTCTGCTGCTCTTTCTGTCGCTCCTCCTAATAAGAAACAAAAAACAGTTGAGCCCTTCGACCTCGATGCTCCCGACTTTAATGCTATTGAATTTGTAGATCAGCAAATTGGCCCCTATGGTGCCCTTTCTATGGACGATGTGTCCATCCTTCATCATTTGAAATTTATGACCCGAAACAGCATAAAGATGGCATATATGGGGCTGCTCTGCACCGAACTGCTCAGAACCTACCTCTCCATGCCACCAAAGCATTTATGGAGGAGGCAAAGCAAGAGTTCGACCGGATGAAGGGGCTGAAGGAGGAGCTCGAGGTGAAGGTGGCCAAGCTGGAAAAAGATCTAGAGAACGAGAAGGCGAGTTCCCTTTCTCTGGCAGCTTCTGTGCGGTTGGCTGAGGACACGGCAATGATGCATAAGGATAGTTACGTTACGTCCTATCGGGAGGTGTTGCGCCTGAGGGGGGAGCTGGAGAGTGCCCGGGAAGATTATTCTGAACTTCAAGGTCATCTTGTTGGCAGCGTGACTGTTGCTTATGAGAACCTGAAGGTGCAAGTTCGGGTTATTGCTCCCGAGGCTGACCTGACCCTCTTCTGCCTGGATAATGTTGTCAAGGATGGCAAGATTGTCCCTGATGACGAGGATGATGATAATTTCGAACTTCCCCCTGTGTCCTCTGCTAAGGTGTCGACTTCTGCTGTTCCTACCGAGGTCGACCCTCCCGCCTCTGATCCTGACTGCCAGATCTTAAACCGAGATGACAGTACTGTGGATGCTGTTCCTCTCCAGACTCGCCTTCCGTCTCCTGCTAAAAAGTCTTCTGACCCTTAGCTTCATTTATTCTGGATATTTATATAGTTGGCCCGGCTTGTGGGCTTTTTAAACTCTTTATGTTTTGTTAACTGCTGACACTTTCTTGTTGCTTGCCTAGCAACTTTTATTTTTGAAAAACAAAAGGTAGCTCGCTTAGCTTTTTAAGGTAGGTTTTGGTGGCCTCCAAGGCTTTTATAACTTTTTGTAGACTATATCATGCTTTTTGTGCTTGATTTGGTATCTCTTCTGTTTTCTGAGAATGTTGGAACCTTGCAGCTCGACCTTTTTGGATTTGCTTTGTACTTTTGTAGCTTGAATCCTTTGTGGTTGTGGTTATGTGGGTCTAACTTGTTTTTCGGTTTTTTCGCTCTTGCTTGTATTTCTGTCGATCTATAACCGATTTCTTCAAGTTAGTCTTCCATGTTGTTTTGGTAGTCCTGTTGCGGTTTTCTCAGGGGTTACCTTTGTAACTTGCTTTGTAGTAGGGCGACTTCTTTACGTCGTTCTTTTCTAAGTTTTTTGTAATCCTCTTTCTTGGATCTTTGTCAGATCTCTTTCAGGGATTACTTTTATAACTTTTTAGTAGTAGGAGTCCGACTTCGTTATATCGGTCTCTTTTAAGTTATTTTTGCAGATAACTTTTTAGTAGTAGGAGTCCGACTTCGTTATATCGGTCTCCTTTAAGTTATTTTTGCAAATAAATTTTTAGTAGTAGGAGTCCGACTTCGTTATGTCGGTCTCCTTTAAGTTATTTTTGTAGTCCTCTTTTTTGGACCTGTGTCAGGTCTCTTTCGGGGACTACTTGTATAAATTTTTAGTTTTGGGCTGACTTTGTTATGTCGGGCCCTTCTAAGTTAAAGTAATCCTCTTTAATAGGATTGGCCAGACCTCTTTCCAGGGTTTACTTATAACTTGGGTTGACTTGGTCCGACTTCTTAATGTCGGCCAGTCTTTAAGTTATTATTTTAGCAATCCGTAAGACCTCGTCAGGTTCTTTTTTAGATCACTTTCGATAACTTCTTACATTATTCTGTGTTCATCTTTGCCGATTTGTAGAAAGTGGTTATCATCTCTAGATCGTCCTTTGGGTGAATCGCGTTTTCACCTTTATCGGACGGTTATCTTCATCGTGATCGTGCAGTGAAATTATTTTTTCACTTTCTGCCGATCTGTTGCTTTATAATCGGACGATGAATACTTTAGATTAATGCGTCTTGAAATCTTGTAGAATATCTAAAATATATATTTATTCAAAGGAAAGTGCAAATATGTACATGTGAGAATTTTTCATCCCTTTATGTCGAATAGTGTTTGAGTCTCAACTTGGTGCCTCATTAAAAAATCTTTTCAGGAAAAAGAGTGCATCCAATAGTGAGATCTTTTACTTTTCTAGCTGTAGTACCTTCTTAGGTTGCAGGCGTGCCATGATCTGGGAAGCTCTCATCAATCGAGTTCGGACAGTCTGTAGTAGCCCTTTCCGAGTACTTTTACAACTCGGTAGGGTCCTTTCCAGTTTGCTGCCAACTTTTCTTCTCCTGGTCGAGTTGTTCCAATATCATTTCGGATTAGGATGAGGTCTTTCTCTGTGAAACTTCTTGGCACTACCTTTTGATTATATCTGGAAGCCATTCGACGTTTTAGTGCTTCTTCCCTGATCCGAGCTCTTTCCTGAATTTCAGGTAGTAGGTCGAGTTCTTCCTTCTGAAGTTGAGAGTTGGCCTTTTCATTGTAGTGGACTACTCTGGGTGACCCTTCCTCGATCTCTACTGGGATCATTGCCTCCACTCCGTATGCTAGTCGAAAGGGTGATTCATTTGTCGTGGAGTGTGGCGTTGTTCGATATGCCCATAGGATTTGCGGAAGTTCTTTGGCCCAAGCTCCCTTTGCATCTTGTAGTCTCCGTTTTAACCCTGCCAATATGACTTTGTTGGCAGCTTCGGCCTGTCCATTGGCTTGAGGGTGTTCGACGGAGGTGAACTGGTGCTTTATATTCAAGTCGTCTACTAGTCTCCTGAAGCCTACGTCTGTGAATTGAGTGCCATTGTCTGTGGTTATGGAGTATGGAACCCCGAACCTCGTGACAATATTCCTGTATAGGAATTTCCAACTTCTTTGAGCGGCGACACTGGCTAGGGGCTCTGCCTCAATCCATTTTGTAAAATAGTCTACTCCGACTATGAGAAATTTTACTTGTCCTGATCCCTGGGGAAAGGGTCCGAGAAGATCAAGTCTCCATTTTGCAAATGGCCAGGGCGAGGTTACACTGATGAGCTCTTCTGGCGGGGCGATGTGGAAGTTGGCATGTTTTTGACATGGTGGACATGTCTTTACAAATTCTATAGCTTCCTTCTATAGGGTTGGCCAATAAAATCCCGCTCGAAGTACTTTTTTGGCAAGAGCTCGTGCTCCGAGATGATTGCCGCACATGCCGCCGTGTACTTCTTCTAACACTTCCTTTGTGTTGTTGGTCAGCACGCATTTAACTAATGGTATTGAGATCCCTCTTTTGTACAGGATGTTGTTTATAATAGTGTAGTACTGTGCCTCCCTTTTTAATCTTTTCGCCTCTTTTTCCTCCGTGGGGAGTGTCTCTGCTTTGAGGTAGTTAATTATGGGGGTCATCCATCCTTGGTCCTGACTTGTGATGGCTAGGATTTTTTCTGCTTCCGATATTGACGGGTTCTGTAGCATTTCCTGGATGAGGCTTCTATTATTGCCCCCTGGTTTGGTGCTGGCTAATTTTGAGAGTGCGTCAGCTCGGGCATTTTGCTCACGGGGTATGTGGTAGATTTTATATTCCCCGAGTTGTCCGAGCTGTTCCTTGGTTTTATCCAAATACTTTTTCATGGTGAGATCTTTGGCTTGATAGCTCCCTGTTATCTACGAGGTGACTACTTGTGAATCGCTGTAAATGTTGAGTTTTTTAGCTCCAACCTCTGTAGCCAGCTTCAAACCGGCTAATAACGCTTCGTATTCCGCCTGGTTGTTTGAGGCCGGGAACCCGAACTTGAGGGAGAGCTCAACTTGGGTTCCTTGGTTGCTTTCTATTATCACGCCTGCGCCGCTTCCAGTCTTATTTGAAGAACCGTCCACGTAGAGATTCTATTCTGTGGGAGTCTCCAAGGCATCTGTGAATTCTGCGATAAAATTGGCTAGGTACTGTGATTTAGTGGCCATCCGAGCTTCATATTGGAGGTCAAATTTTGATAACTCGACTGCCCATTGTAAAATTATGCCTGCTAAATCTGTTTTCTGCAATATTCCTTTTATGGGCTGGTTGGTTCGAACCTTAATGGTGTGAGCCTGGAAGTACGGGTGAAGTTGTCGAGATGTTAGAATGAGAGTATAGGCAAACTTTTCTATTTTCTGGTAGTTCAGCTCGGATCCCTGTAGTGCTTTGCTAATGAAGTAGACGGGTTGTTACCCATTTTCGTCTTCTCTGACTAGTGCTGAGGCTATTGCCTGGCTTCCTACTGCGAGATATAGTACGAGTGGTTCTCCTTCTCGTGGTCGAGATAAGATAGGTAGTCGACCTAAGAACTCCTTGAAGTCTTGGAAGGCTTTTTCGCATTCTATCGTCTATTCGAACTGTTTTCCCTTCCTTAAAGTAGCATAGAAGAGGAGAGATCTTATCGCTGCCCCTGCTAAGAATTTGGATAGGGCGGCCAATCTCCCGTTGAGTTGCTGCACTTCTTTGACACAGGTCGGGCTCTTCATGTTGAGTATGGCTTGGCATTTATCCGGGTTTGCTTCAATTCCTCTTTGTGTGAGCATGAAACCTAGGAATTTGCCTGCTTCTACCACAAAGGTGCATTTTGCCGGATTAAGTCGCATGTCGTGCTTCCTTATGGTGTCAAACACTTGAGCCAGGTCGGACAATAATGTATCTTCGCTTTGTGTCTTTATCAACATGTCGTCCACATAGACTTCCATGATCTTTCCAATATGGTCTGAGAAGACTTTATTCATTAGCCTTTGATAAGTAGCTCCTGCGTTCTTGAGACCGAAGGGCATTACGATGTACCAGTAATTTACTTTTGGCATTAAAAACGAGGTCTTTTCTTGATCTGGTGGATACATGGGGATTTGGTTGTATCCCGAGTATGCGTCCATAAACGAGAGGTATCTATATCCAGAGGAAGCATCTACCAGAGCGTCGATACTTGGGAGTGGGTAAGGATCTTTTGGGCAGGCTTTGTTGAGATCGGTGTAATCGGTACACATTCGCCACTTCCTATTTGATTTTTTTTACCAAGACGACGTTGGCTAGCCATAATGGATACTTGACTTCTCTTATGAATCCTGCCTCCAGTAGTGCCTGTACTTGCTCTTCCACCGCTTGGGATTGCTCTGGCCCAAGTTTTCTTTGTTTCTACTGCACCGGCCGAGATCCTGGGTAGACCGCCAACTTGTGACACATTAGCTTGGGGTCTATACCTGGCATATCTTCGGCTTTCCATGCGAAGAGATCGACATTATCGCGTAAGAATTATATCAGTAATTCTTTTGAGTCTCCTCTTAGGATCGTTCCGATATTAGTTGTTTTGTCCGAGGTGTCTCCGATCTGAACCTTCTCTATCTCGCCTTCCGGCTGCGGACGGAGTTCTTCTCGTCGCTGAACTCCGCCAAGCTCAATTGTATGAAACTCTTCTCCTCTGCCTCTGAGGTTTAGACTTTCGTTATAACAGCGGCGTGCCATCTTTTGATCTGCTTTTACCGTGGCTATCCCCTCTGTAGTTGGGAATTTCATGCATAGATGTGGAGTTGAGACTATTGCGCCGAGTTGATTGAGTGTTGTCCGACCTATTAGGGCATTGTAGGCTGAACTTACGTCGACCACGATGTAGTCTATCTTGAGGGTCCTAGATTGATTCTCTTTTTCGAAGGTTGTGTGTAGCGATACGTATCCCAGTGGTTGTACCGGGGTATCTCCTAGCCCGAACAGACTATTCGGGTATGCTCTAAGCTCCTTTTCGTCTAAGCCGGGTTTGTCGAAGGCTGTTTTGAATAAGATGTCAGCAGAACTCCCTTGGTCTACTAATGTGCGGTGTAGATTGGCGTTTGCCAGTATGATAGTGATGACCATGGGGTCGTCGTGTCCCGAGATGATGCCGGATGCGTCCTCTTTAGTGAATGTTATCGCAGGGATGTCAGGTACTTCCTCCTTTCCCTCGACATGATATACTTCTTTGAAATATCTTTTTCGGGATGATTTGGAGATCCCGCCTCCTGCAAATCCCCCGTGTATCATGTGGACGTGTCTTTCTGGTGTCCGAGGTGATCGCTCAGCTCGTCCGTCATCTTCGTCCCTTCGTCTCTTTCTTTGGTCATCATCTCGGGTAGCCAGAAAGCGATCTAATCTTCCTTCTCTCACCAATTTTTCTATGATATTCTTTAAGTCGAAGCACTTGTTGGTGGAGTGCCCTCGAACTCGGTGGTATTCACAATATTCCTTCCGGTTTCCTCCTCCTCTTTTGCCTTTGAGTGGCTGTGTTGGGGGAATTTTCTCCATATGGCAGACTTCTTTGTATACATCGACCAGGGATACTCTGAGAGGAGTGTAATTATGGTATTTTTTGATTTTCTCCCTTTGTCGATCTTCTTTCCTTTTGGATTCCTTGTCTTTGTCTCGGTAGGAGGCCCCGGATTTTGAGGTTTCTCCCAGCCGAGCATTCTCTTCCATGTTGATGTATTTTTCTGCTCGCTCCTGTACTTCATCTAAGGAGGTGGGGTACTTCTTTGATATAGATTGGCTAAAAGGTCCCTCTCGTAGGCCATTGATGAGTCCCATGATGGCGGCCTCTGTTGGTAAACTTTGTATGTCCATACATGTTTTGTTGAATCTTTCCATGTAGTTGCGGAGACTCTCCCGATCTCCTTGCTTGATCCCTAGTAAACTGGGTGCGTGCTTGGCCTTATCATTCTGGATGGAGAATCTGGCCAGGAACTTTTTGGCCAGGTCGTCAAAGTTTGAGATGGACTTTGGAGGTAAGTTGTCGAACCATCTGATCGCTGTCTTCGTGA
This sequence comes from Arachis hypogaea, assembly GCF_003086295.3. Taxonomy (NCBI): domain Eukaryota; kingdom Viridiplantae; phylum Streptophyta; class Magnoliopsida; order Fabales; family Fabaceae; genus Arachis; species Arachis hypogaea. The sequence continues at coordinate 55,720,102 of NC_092048.1, forward strand.
GGGTTGTTGGAAAAGCTTTGCAGCGAACGGCATCTGAGGCGTCGGTAAGGTACATTCTGCTTCTGAAATTGCTGAGATGATGGTTGGGATCTGTGGTGCCGTCGTACAAAATCATATCTGGGAGTTTGAAGTCTTTTGGAATTTTGGTTTTCATGATTTCCCTGGTGAATGGATCTTGTTCTTTGCGTGAATTTTCCTCAGGAGTAGTCCGAGGAGTTTTCGATTTGAGATCGGCTTCTAATTGCTGTAGTTTTTCTTCCAATTCTCGACGTCGCCGTACCTCTCTTTGTAGATCCTTTCTGATTTCTCGTTGTTGTTGGGTTTCTTTCTCAAGTTGTTTCAAGCGATATTGAAGCACCTCTATTGCTCTCGGATTTGATGAATTTTTGTCTCCATTGGATTCCGGGGTATCGTTTAGTGTGATGTCTGCGTTTTTGTGCGGCGTTCTGTTTTCTAGATCTGAATTGTGGTCGTTGTCATGGCCGTCAGCCATGGTGGTGGGATGACTTCCAGATTCCCTGGCAACGACGCCAATGTTCCGAGAGTTACCTGAAACTGGAGGTCGATCTCGGACGAGATCTTCTGTACTGGTCGGAGATAACATGTCCGGCTGGCTGATGGCGGCCGGAGCTGTTGTATCCGACTTGTTGGATTTACAGCACTGCTGATCCTTGGTCACCGAAGGGTGGGGGGTACCTGCAAGAGACTCCGATGCTTAAGTTAGCACGGGTATTAAGCAGGTTTTATGTAGAATCAGAGTATGAGTTATACCTGGGTGCTCCAGTGTATTTATAGTAGTGTGGGCTGACCTTTCTGATAAGATGAGTTAGTTATCTTATCTTATTTTATCCTGTTTTGGATGAAGTCAGCTTATCTTCAAGGGAACCGCCTTTATCTCTATAGGCTTGGATTGCCATTGGATTTGGGTCGTGTTCCTTTATTTGGGCCCTTAATTGGGCTTTCTTGTCGATTTGGCCGAGCTCTTTAGAAGAGGTCAGGTAGTATGACTTGAAGAGGTCGGTCGCTTTGTCGCCAATCATCCCGGGTCGGGTAGCTCGACCCAGGGTATGAAAAGCCACTAGTCGCGACCCGTGAAGTTTAGGCTGGCTAGGGTACAGTATAAAAGAAGTTGACAACAATATCTCCTAATCACTCCCAAATGATACATAAAGGCCTCTATAGAGTCCCAAAGGAGATCAATACAAAATATAAATTTTCAAAATAAAGGTGGAGAGAATCTAAGCAAAATATATAGTAGAGAATACAAAGGTCTTTGCCATCTCTCAGATGAACCACAACTCACTGCTGAACATATGGACCTGCATCTGAAAAACAATAGATATATACAAAATGAGAACCCCTAACCCATGGTTCCCAGTACGGTAAAAGTGCAAAATAAATGCAATGCACTATAATAAATTTCACTAGGCATCCTAAACTTCCTTTATTCATTTATTCATCTTAGGTTCTCACTAATCCATGAATTACACAACTATTCTAGGGGATACTAAGTCTAGTCAACTCCTCATCTTTCTCTTCTTTCCAAACCTCTTAACACTCAATTCCAAACAAAACCATAGCCAGTAAATTTGAATTTAGTGCTTAAATATCAATTATCTCATCTCTACCTGGAGCAAGTGAAATCACTTCACTGCATCTACCTAGGGAGCTCAAGTTACCTCATTCAATAATCATCATTTTAAATTAATCATCTCATTATTTCATTTCAACAAAAATATCCCTTAGCGTCAACCGACACCAACATGAGGGACCTCTCAGTTGTACAAACACAAGCAATATGATGAGTCCATATTTGACGATAATTTCTGACTTGAATTGGACGGATTTCATCATATAAATTCATAATCATCAAAATAGCATACTTTTGTAATTTCTCTCTAATTTAGACCTAAATGTGAAAACATGTATTTTTGTGCTTTAATTGAGCAATTTAATTCCACTTTTTATTCCATTCGATGCCGTGATGTGTTTTGTGAGTGATTTCAGGTCAATTAGGCAAGAATAGATTGGTAGAAGTGGAAGGAATAAAAAGGGGAGATTTCATGAAGAAAACAAAGGGGAAGCACACAGTCAAGTGCGCGTACGCACAACCTTCTGTGTGTACGCACAAGTGCAAAAACCAGCAAGTGTGTGTACCCACACATCTGTGTGTACGCACAGGTCCCAGCGCGTGACTTCATTATCAAGCACGTGACTTACAATTTTTGGGGCTCTTTGGCCCAATTTTGGAAGGCTGGAGGCTGAATTGAGTGCTATATGAAGGGGACTTCATTCCATATCAAAGCATTAGCTTAGGGAGCTCAGTTTTAGGGTAGAAAAACACATTAGGAGTGTGAGTAGTGTAATATAAAAAATTCTCTCTTAAGGTTTTCTTAATTTTCATTGTAGCATTTTATAGTTAAGTTTTGATCTTGGATTTTGCTTATCTCATTGTAAGTACTCTTTAATTTCCTCCTTAATTTCACTACTTTAGCTACTTTGTCTTATGGTTCAAGCATTTTGTTAATATATGCAATTTTGGTTTCTTGAAGTTTTGGTTAATGAAGTTAGTGTTTTATGGTTTATATTTGCTTGATTGCATGTTTATTGTTGATATTGTGAATAGTTTGGTTATAGTTTTCACTTTCCTTTGTAATTTTACATGTTTTGCTTTTATGCTCATAAGGTGTTTGTGAAAATGCTAACTATAGATTTTGAGTAGATTTTCACACCTTGGCTTGGAAATTGAGTTCCTAGGATACTAGAGTCATAATGTCTGACATTTAGTGGTAATTCTTGGGTAGTTAGTTGGCTCTTGTTTCTATTGATGCTAGCTTTTTACTAAGTACTTAGTAAGTTAGCTAGGACTTATGGATTAAGGTCAATTATGCTTGCTTGACTTACTCCTCGATGTTAGGGGTTGACGAAGCGTGACTGACTCATCATAGTTGCCATAGTTGTGGTTATGACGATGATAGGATTCCTTAATTCTCATTCCCAAGTCAAGGCTCTTTTATGCATTTATAGCATTTTCACTAGTTTTGATCTTGCTTCCCTTTAATATCCTTTTTGATCATTGGTTAGTTCATTTATTTCTTAGTTCTTTTAATCTTTCGTTCTATACTTCAAAATCCCCTTTTTCCTCACAACCAAGAGTGTGACATCTTAAATGCATTGTCCGAGGGAGACGACCCGAGGTTAATTACTCTCGGTTACTTTTATTTTAAATTAAACTTTGATAGTGGGAGTTAGTTGCCGATTTGGTCTATACTTGCAACGGAAGTTATTTTAAGTGGAAAAATCCAAACTGGTGCAATTCTCACTCATCACAATACAGACAAGTAATACACAATTAAGGTACAAGTAGAACAAGTAGCATAAAATCAGGTAACATAGCATATATAATTTAGAAATCCAAAACAAATAGGCAAACCCAAACAAGTCAAACATATGCAAATGATGAATGACTGCCCTATCATTGATGATATCATCTGTCAATTACATAGCCAACCCAACATGCCTTGGTAGCTAACCATTGGACCGTCCCTGCGAGTGCACATCCCAAGCTCAAAATCATAATCATTCAATATAAAAATATCCATGGGGGAGAGCTCATCCAGAAAGGTCTAAGTGTCTGGCCACACTTACGATGCAGGGTCAACAGAGTATCGGATCTCCACCCAGAGCAAGTATAATTTCTCAAACCTCAGGTCATTCTCAACTAGGAGCAAGTGGGGGCTAACCATTATATTGACGGAGGAAAAATGTTGGTAAAGATTTTCACAAAAATATCATGTCATAAGTATAGATCTAAACCAATAAATTATCCTCAGTCAATATTTAAATTGCTTGTCACTTAAGCAAACCCAATAAAATTAACCGAAGAATTTAAACCTCGGGTTGTCTCTCAAGGAATTGCAGGGAAGTGTTTTTACTATTGGTTATGAAAAAGTATCTTTTTCGGTTTTGTAATAAGAAACAAGAAAGTAAAATGGCAAGAAAATAAACTAATAACTAAGAAAGCCCTTAGCAAGAAAAGAGAATTAAAAGTCCTATCCTCATTATCATTGTTAATTGTAATGGTAAATATAAATTGCCTTCACTTAGTTAACCTCTAACCAATGGAGGAAGGTTAAGTGAAAACAATCAACTTGAGTTCACAAGTCCTAGTCAACTCATAGTGAGAGACTAGCTTTGGTGAAGTTCAAGCTAACCGAAAATCTCCAATTACCATTCAACAAAGGACTTTTGATAACTCAAGAGTCTCTAAATACTCAATCTAAACTAAGAATACAAAAAGCTATTTCAAAATCCAACCAAGTATTTTATCAAATACTTAGAAGGCATAAAATGAAAATATAGAAAATTAACAAGGAATATTAAATCCAAACCACCAATTGCAAGCATCAATGACTAAAAATTAAAGAGAGTAACAATAAATATGGAAAACATAAATTGCATTAAAAGAAATCAAACGTAACAAGAGCTCATAAACATAAAATTGGCGAAAAAGGAAATTAACAAGAGAAGAAGATGAACTAAAGTGCTTAAACAAATAAAAGTAAGACAAAAACTAAATTAAAGGAAGATTGAACCTGAACCTAAAGAGAAATTGAAAGAAGAAACTCTAAAGCTAGAGAGAGGAAACCTACATCTAAACCTAAAATTGTGAAAAGTGAAAAGTGAATGAATGATTCCCCCCTTCTAGCTTCACTCTGCAGCCTCTAATCAGTATTTTTGGGCCTGAAACTGGGTCCAAAGTAGCCCAAAAATTGCCCCAGCATTTTCTGTTAATTGCAGCACGTGACGCTCATCACGCGTATGCCTCAGCCATGCGTACGCGTCATTGAACTTTTCACCTAGCCACGCGTAGGCATCTGCCACGCATGCGCGTCGTATGTCTGCTTCACCAGTCATGTGTACGCGTCGTCCACGCGTGCGCATCGTCCACGCGTGCGCGTTGCTATCAGCTTCTCAAAACTTCAATTTCTTATGTTCCTTCTACTTTTGTATGCTTCCTTTCCATCCTCTAAGCCATTTCTACCCTATAAACCCTGAAAACACTTAACAAACATATCACAACATCGAATGGTAATAAGAGAGGATTAAAATTAGAAAATTTTAGGCCAAAGAAGCATGTTTTCAATCATAGTACAAAATTAGGAAGGAAAATGTACAACATGCGAATTATATGTATAAGTGTGAGAATAATAGATAAAATCCACTCGATTCAATACAAAATAAACCATAAGATAGTGGTTTATCATGTATCTACCCCAGGAATTTCAAACCAAACCTGGAGAAAGCGGAATCATTCCACTGCATCTACCCAGGTAGGTATATCTCACCACGTCTCGGAGCAAGCATAATTGCTCAACTGCATCTACCAAGGCAGGTGTATCACAATCAAAATCATATTCAATATTATTTTCATAACCATAATTACTCTCATCATCATTCTCGTCTTAATTCATACCCAATCCCCAATTTAACTCATTCATCATCATACTTACTTGTAATCGATCTCCGTCATCTCTCATTATCACGGCCCTTCTTATTATACTTAATCACGATCAATTCATCATTATCTCTCATTATCAAAAATCATTCCCATCATACTTAATTAATCAGTCATTCTCAATTCATTAACTCAACTCATAAATTCTCATTCCCAACTTTTTTACACTCTAGTTCACTGGCTCTAAACTAGTATCGAAGTTTATAAAGATATCGGAGGCCAAAAGAATGGTTAAAATACGTAAAAACACACTTTTTCAAAATCTGAGGGTTTCGTGTACGCATGTAGGTGGCTCGCGTACGCATGCAATGAAAATTGGGGATGTTACGTATGCGAGATTTGGTCGCGTACGCGAGTCTTCAATTTCGGCCCTCCCACATACGCATGCCTCTTGCCGCGTACGCGAGTCTTGCAGAAAAGGTAAAAAGCTGTTAAGTGTAAAAATCAGTTTTTGACCCTAATTTTCAAAGCTTCTTAACTTTTGCTACAAAATTCCTTTTTCAACCATTCTTGAACCATTGGAAAGATCGTTAAATGAACTTTCATAAAAATATAGTTTTGAAGAATTCCCAACTTTGAAGATCGAGTTACGAACCGCTGAAGTTGGTCAAAAATCGGTTTTTACCTAAAAACAGAAATCATCAATTTTTCCAAGGTTCACAAGCCAAATTCATTTTCATCTATCAAATTGACCCCAAACCAACCAAATTCACCAATTTACACTCAACCAAATTCAAACGCATCTCATCTACATAATCCAACCCAAAGTCATCACATTCCACTCCTAAATTCCTAAATTCTCGTTATTCAACAATCATTCTATTTATTCACACATTCAATATCCAAAATCTATTAATCTCATATGACATCACACAATACACATATCAACTCAATTTTCTTACATTTTCCAGCCTCCGGCCTAAAATTCACGGCCTCCAGCCCAACATCCATCAAATCAATACACATACACACACACACACACACACACACACACACACACACACATGTATAACTCACAAATCACACAATTCATTATCCAATACTAATTCCAACAACACATCAATTATGCACTATTACATTAATCTCATCCAAACCCTCAAATACCATAACATATTATCTACGCATATCGAATTCATCTAAATACATAATTCAAACCTAATCCGAGGGGCATTTAACCTAGGAATTCTCATAACACCACACGTTACTTAAATAAAACTTAAACCGTACCTCTTGGAAGTCAAATTCAAGCCCTCACTTGGGAGTCTCTACCAAAACTCAGCTCCAAGCTCCACCAAACACTTTCACAAGCAAGATTCAAGTTCCAAAAGTGTACCAAATACTCTAATACACACATTACATACATACATCAACTTAGGGCTCACAAAATCTCATAAATTACAAGGGCTAGAGGGTTTCTTACCTTAACCCACCAAATTGGTTGATGAAACTCACCAATGGCTCATACGAGAGCACCCATAAACAACCAAAACCACAAAATTTCTTAAAACCCAAAGCCAAAACGTATTTTCAGAGAAAAAAATTAAAACTGGGCAAAAGACAAGGAAATACTTATCACAATACCTAGATAGAATCGAAGAGGACAAGGAAAGCGACGTGTGGTCGTAAATAGCTCGTCAATCGGAGCTCCAGAGAGAAAGTTATGGTGAGTTGAAGTTAGGTGGAGTTAGGGTTTCTCTCTTCTCACCTCTCTCTTTTCATTTCAGCACCAAATACAATAAATGAAGGCTATGGTGGCTGAATGGCTTTAAGTTGGGGTTTATATATGTTGGGTTTGGGCCCAACTTAGACCCGATTCACATATATGGCCCGTTTGGCCCACTTTTGGGCCAAAACCTTTAAGATTAGTATTTTCATGCACATTTAGTTATTCTTACCTTCTCAATTACAACTTTTAAGTGTTTAAACTTTCTTGATAAAAATTAATTTTCTCAGTTGTAGTACCGGGAAAATCTCAGCCAGTATTGACGGTCAAATTTTCAGTGCACGTTTTTATGCAGAAAACTATGTTTTCTGACTCAGAAAAATTCACTGAGTCCAAATATCATATTTAAATCATCAAATTTCGATTGCTAAATTTTCTAACCATATTATTCAATTTATTATTTAATTAATTACGATTTGGCCGAATTTTACACAAAGTCTACCAAATGAGAGAGAGAGGGTCATTAGCAGTTGTAATCAGCAGATCATCTGGAATTTCAACTTTAACTCATCACCAATAGCAGAACCAATATTTTCATTTCCAACATCAAGTATCTAATTAGCAAATCTTTTCATCTCACCGTCATGTTGATTTGAAGAAGACATTAGAAGCCTCATGTTCGTATAAAGCTTCAAAACCTTTACAAAACGACCACCGATGGGATGAGTAAATAGCTGATGACAATATATCGTATCTACTCCTTTTTGGAATCACTGAAAGTATCTGTCTGAAATCACCTCCTAGAACCACAACCTTACCACCAAATGGTTGATGTGTTTTATGTTGATCGGTAACTGACATAAGATTCCTGAGCGTCCGATCAAGTGCTTCAAAGCACATTTTATTGAGCATTTGAGCTTCATCCCAAATTATTAAGCTACTTTGGATGAGCAGCTCAGCCTTCAAACTGCCATGCTTGATGTTTCAAGTAGATTCATTAGCAATTATAATGGGTATTAAAAACCTAGAATGAGCCGTTTTGCTACCAGGCAGAAGTAAAGACGCAATTCTACTGGATGCGACATTTAAAACAATCTTTCCTCTAAACCGAAGAGTAGATAAAAGTCCATTCTAAATAAATGTCTTACCACACCCACCATACTCATAAATGAAGTAAAAACCATCAGAATCTGTAATAACAGCATTGAGTATCTCATCGAATACTAATCTTTGCTCATGAGTCATCTTTTTTCCATATATAAGTTTATATGAGTAACTCATTTGTGTCATATACTAACTCATCCTCTATTAGCTTACTATGAAAAAGGTAAACATCAGACAACTCAAGATATGGTATTGATTGATAGTCTCTTAAAGATCTCGCATTACTGTTGAGTATCTTCTCAATCTCAATAAGGCAAAGGTTTTTTAATTCGTCATTAGTCATGTTTAGTCCTAGCAAAAGCACATGATGGTTTTATGAAATATTTAATAAGTAATTAGAGAATAATCTTCATATAAAAATAAAGTAATTAGAGAATAATCTTCATATAAAAAAAGACATAGTGAAAAACCTTGATTTTTCAAAGTTTTCTCCTCTTGTATAGTATCCCGTCAGCTAATAATGTCCAAGTTGCATTCCAAACACAATCTGGTTTGCTAACGCTATTAGATATCAGTAGCATCACAAATAGTTTTCTCAATTGATGACCAGATGCAAGTTCAGCTACCTCATTAATAACTGCAATGAATTCTCCATCGTCACACAGTAGTCCCATGAGATAGCAAGCATCTTGGAAGTTAGAATATATAATCCCATTAACTGTCCTAATAGACTCATATGTTGTGCAACCTCTCTGAACAGTTAACGAAATTCTCATATAGTAGATATCACTTGTACCCACTGTAACATAGTTTAACCTCCCGATAGGATATCCTCTTTTGCGTAGATGCTATTCCCTTGCTTCTCTATCATAAAAAAATTGATTTGAAAACTCAGCATACGTCAAAGTTTGACCTGCTTCAAATTCTGTGTTGACCTCCATCCATGCTAAGAACATCATACACATCCCTTCCTCTTCTTCCATGATTTCCTCAAGATCATCATCATCTTTAAAGATGATATTTTACTCTCCAAGCAAATGAAAAGTTAATCTCATTACTAAAGGCCACCTTTAATGAATATCATAAGCCAAAATTTTTCACACAGCATCACATGCAGACAAATACCTACAATCATAAAATTGTTTAATCTCATCAATAATCTGAGCATCCTCTCCACTGGAAGCTTCCTTTGAAACTCTAACTGCTACCCTGTTTAGACCTTTATTCACGTACTTGAACAAATATTTGATAGTATTTGACTTGTTGTACTACTCTACATTAACATGCGCTTGATAAGACATCAACAGATATACATTATATGGAACCACATTCCTATTATCTATATGGACTCCCTTCTTCTTAGTAACTACTCATGTGTCTCGTCTTCTATATGATGAGTATCCACTATCATTGATAACTGTGGTGCTACTGAATATTTTGGGATAATATTTGATGCAGTACCCATCTTTTATGTAAGAAAATTTTGAGAAAGTTCTACCACATGATCCATGAATCATTTATGTAGACACAACTCTATACAATTTCAGGTACTGAATAGGATCGGGCAACTCTGACGATATTAACCGATCAATTTGAGTTGTCATTGTTATCTTATGGTCTCCACTCAACCATAAAAGAATGTGAGCATGTGACATGCTTCTTTTTTGGAATTCCACCATGTACATCCCTTATAACAAAAAATAAAAAAATATATGTTACAAATAAACTATCTATTTTATATATGTGCTTTCATAAACTAAAGGTGATAATAGAAAATCAATAATTATGTTAAAAATAAACAAATATTTTGTCATTTATTTTATAATAACTTGAAGGAAAATTTCTCTAAAAATATTATTGAATGATGAGCAATACCTGCATTTAGCACTCCAAATGGAATTCTTTGCTTAAAATATGAGATTATCATGCCAAGCCTAATTTTGAACACTCTACACGATATATCCAGTCAATCTTCAACCTATAAGTTTCTTGGATTGTTAACTCTATCAATCTCATGCCAACTTGAGTTACATGTCATTGTGATAAAGAGGTTTGGATATCTATATTTCTTACAAATGACCATAGCATCTTGACAATTATTAAATATATATCTCATGCCATCAGTGAAGGACGCGGATAGGATAACATGTTTACCTGCTTTGGAAACAGGAGTTTCACCCCTAACAACTGCACTTTGAATCCCCTTGTATATGTCACTCCTCACCTTATCTTAGTTGTTTCGATAGTAGGTTAACCTTTGTGCTTCAATAATGGAAAAGCAATCAACCAAGAACTGCTGAAATAGTCTTCCACCATTGACAATGATTGCATACTAGATCCTTCTTTCTTATTTTCTAAATGCTATGAACTCCCTTAACCTCACACATTGTCTCTTTCTATTTTCATCAGCCTTATGAGATTCTCGCAAAGAAATGTCTTCTTGGTAGCCATCTTCACCGTATGAAAACATCATAGGATACTGAAAAAGAATAAATATGGTGTGTGTCTCATGAGTTCTTTGTAGATGTTCGGACTTTAATTGAACTATAATATCGCACCCTGCATCTCCAGAATCAACATTGCCTACTATTAGAGCTGCAACCTCGTTAGAAGAGGGTAGATTTTAGACTCTCGCATCTTTTGATCTTTTATGGTACAACCGCAACGTTATATTTGTGATATTTTCTTAATTTAGGTAGTTCCTCACTGTCCTAAATGTGTGAGCAAGAATATTATATTGATCGATCATGCCCTTGAGGTCTAGAACCAAGGACTGGTCAAGGTTGTTGCTATTTGTTCTTAAACTGTACAAAAGATTAATTAAAAAATATCGGTATTCATAATTAACCAAAATCATAGTACGAATTACATTAATATAGATCTAATCAGTTTGAAATGCATGATACAAACCTGAAAATCTCTATCCTATTTGAAACCTCATTTTCTATATCATAAATATATAACTGCGCGAATTTCGGCCTTTGTCCCTCAACTGGCACCAAGCTTCTAATTCTGTGGTAGTTTTGTCCACTCATAATGAACTGGGGAGGACCTGTCCCATCATTGATGGAGGTCTCAATTTTACCGTCCAGGGACGTAAAGAAAAACATATTATAAGTTGTTATATTATGCCTAAAGTGTTGGCTTCTTTGGTTTGCTTCAAATATTAAATCTTGTAAGAGCTGAGGTGGACGTTGCAAAAATGGCAATTGTACCTTCTCTCGCATACAATATATTGGGAATTCAATATTAGATCTTGTTCTGGACTTCTTTGATCTCTCCTCATACTACATCATAGCATTGCAACGCCAACAAAAAAAATTTTGGGTTACCAATGTCTATCATATTTAATAATCACTGACGAATTAGATTTTTGACGGTTTAGAATTTCACAAATGAATTCTCGTTGCAAGTATAGTTTCTAAACCAATCACTAATCCTTTCATACAAAAAGTTGTTTGTCACTAGTACAAACCTCGGGTCGTTCTCCCTAGGAATTACAATAAAGTGTCTTGTTATTGGTTATGAGTTAATTTGGGGTTTTGGATGAGAGGCATGAAAAGTAAATGGCAATGGAAATAAACTAACTACTATAAAAGCTCTTGGCAAGATATGAGAACTAGAAGTCCTATCCTAGTTATCCTTCTCAATGGTGATGAGAATTGTTCATTGCTACCACTTAGTTAACCCTTACTAATTAAAGGCAAGTCAAGTGGATGAATTGACTTGAGCCACAAGTCCTAGCCAACTCCCGAGGGAAGACTAGATTTAGTGCATTCCAAATCAATTAGCAATCTCTCCAATTATCAATCAACAAAGGAACTAGATGACTCAAGTGTCACTAATTACTCTACCATAGCCAAGAGGAACAAAATCTATACTAAAATCCAACCAAGCATTTCATCAAACACTTGGAAAGAACAAAAGAAAAGTATAGTCAATCACAACAAGAATGAATTCTAACTACAATTGAATACAAAGGATCAACAACAACAACAACCAAGGAAATCACAATTATCATGAATTACCTCAAATTGCATTATTAAAAGGAATTAAAGAGAACAAGAGTATCTCAATTACAAAACCTAGAAACAAAATAAGAGAAATTACAACAAGAGAATAGGGATAGAGAGAAGAACCAAAGAGTAGCAATCATCAATTGAAGGTAGAAGTAGAAGGAGACTTGAATTAAACCTAGAACTATGAGATCTTAATCTAACCCTAATTCCTAATCCTAATTCTAGAGAGAAGAGAGAGCTTCTCTCTCTAAAACTCTAAACTAAAAGTGATTAGTGGTTGGGAATGATGATTAATGAAAATTGATGCCTTCCCCTTAATCCTTCATCCTTTTATTCCTTTCCCTTAGCAATTTGGCGCCAAAAATGGGTTCAGAAACCCTCTCAAATCGCCAGGCACGTGTTGCATTAGTGAGGTCATGTGCCCTCATCGACGCGTGCGCGCATGGTACGCGTGCGCGTCCCTGGCTAATTCTGCGATGTGCGCGCGAGCGCCTTGTGCGCGTGCGCGTGCATGGCTGACTTTGCTTCTTTGACTTTTTATGCTTCTCTCCACTTGTATGCTTCCTTCCTTGCTTCCTTTGATCCATGCCTAGCCTATTTCAATCCTGGAATTACTAGCAAACACATCAAGGCACCTTATGGAATCAAACAGAAATTAGAATTCATCAAAATAAGGCTTAAAAGCATGTTTTTACACTTAAGCACAATTATGGAAGAGATAACAAAACCATGCTAATTCTTAGGCTAAATGTGACAAAAGGTTATCAAAATACTCTAAATTCAATGCAAAACAAACCGTTAAATTGGGGTTTGTCAACCTCCCCACACTTAAGCCTTAGCATGTCCTCATGCTAAAATAAGAAGGAACTAAGGGTTATGACATTTATTGAATGCAACTAAACTATATGAGTCCTATCTAAATGCAACTATCTAAAGCAATTGGAAATGCTTAGTTTAAACAAATCAATTCTCAAGGGAGCATGTGTAAGCACAAGAGCTAGGCAATAAGGACTAAGTCCAAACCACAATTGTATTGAGTTGTCAAAAAGAGTTCAAACTTGCAAGAATATAGATAATATGGGTGAACACATGTGATTGAACTTTTGAACCCTCACCGGATGTGTATCCGCTCTATTCACTCAAGTGTTTAAGGGTTAATTCACTCAATTCTCTTCTAATCATGTTTTCCAAAATTTGATTTTCTTCTAACAATCAACATTTATTCAATGCATGCATACATTCATCATGAGGTCTTTCATTTAGGTTGTAATGGGGTTAGGGTCAAGGTAGGATCATTTATGGTCAAGTGGACTAGGATTTGAATCTTTGATTAGCATAGACTTTCCCACCTAACCTATTTAATGACCTATACAAATGCAAGCTATTCTAACTACCCATTCTTCACTTTTTCTTACATACTCATGCATTTTCTTTTCATTTCTCAACACTTATGCATTGATTCTTAGTGAGCTTCACCTTGGGGCATTTTGTCCCCTTTATTGCTTCTCTTTTTTTTTCTATACACATTTTTTTTTTCTTTTCTTTTCATCATCATTTTTTTTTCTTTATATATATATATTTTTTTCTTTTTTCTTCTTTCAAACTAAATACGAGAACATCAATGCATAAGGTCTCTACATTTAATCAATACATGAATATGTGCCCAATTCCTAAACATAAAAGTGTACTGCCCCTTTTTATCCCATCCAATGTTCCCAAGCCTCACCAACTTTGAATAATAAAACACTCTCACTAGCCTAGGTCAATCAAAGATCCAAACAAGGACCTTTCATCGGTTTTCCGCCTTAGGCTTGTAATGTGCTAAAATAAGAATGAGTTGGTTAAGCATAGGCTCAAAATTGGTTAACAATGGAGAGTAAAAGGTTGGCTATTTGGGTAAGTGGCAAATGAAATAATGGCCTCAATCATACAAGTGCATGAATACAAGAAATAAATGGACATATAGAATCAAGCATATTAAGGATCACAATCATGGGAAGAGAACAATTTTCACACAAGAATGGAAAATAAATGGTTATGAAATGTAACCACATCAATAGGCTCAAGTCTCACAAGCTTGTGTTCTCAATTCAATACATGCTTCACAAGGTATGAAATTCAAGCAAGTTTCAAAAATTCTCTTTCAATCAATTGGGTTAATGCCCTATATTTAAACTTCTTGAAAAATCTCAGTGTTTGACTAAGCATTGTTGTGATTGAAAAGTTCAAAAAAAATTTTCTTAGTTCACCCTTTCCTTTTTCACTTAGAGCCAATATATTATGCAAAAAGGGTGACTAAATATTTGCAATCCAAAGTATGATTTCTAATCACAACTACAAACTAAAAACAAAGATAAACAAGATGCATAAGGAAGAATCCAACTAAAAGTACGGAATCTATCATCCAAAACATCTAAAAATATCCAAAAGCATAAAAATATCTAAAATCCAAAATAAGCAATAAAAGTATCCAAAGCAAACTAGAAATGCATCAAAATATATACAAGGATGTGCAAAATGAGATAACTAGGCCGAAAAGTTCACCGGTTCCCAAATAATGCTACCGGTGCCCTCCCCACACTTAAAATCAAGCATCGTCCTCGATGCTAAACCGGAGGATCAGTGGGAGGTACAACGATAGGCTCTGGCTCTGACTGTGGCTGTGGGACCGGCTGAGTCTCCTGTGTCTGAGGTGGCTCTGTAGTGTCAGGGGCATCCTGCTGAACTGGCGCCTCCGCGTCCTCCTCCTGATGATCCAGCTCATCGGAGGCCGGAGAATCGGGAAGCGGAGGTAGCTCAGCGCCCAGAGAGATAAGTGCCTGGTCCATCTGATCCAAACGGCGTCTGACATGGTGTCGCTCTCGCTCTAAGAACCGGAAGAGACGCTGGACCAGGAGATAGGTAGGCTCAGGTACTGCTGGAGGGCCTGTAGATGGTGAAGGAGCTGCGGGTGTAGAAGATGATGGGCCAGCTACAGGGGAAGGTGGTGAAGGTGTCCCTATGACAGCTCTAGCCCGAGAGCGGCGTCTAGCAGGTGGCTTCTCGTGCACCCAAACACCCCAGGGGATAGTAACCTCCCTGTCATCTGCATCAGCTGGTGGTGGTCGCACATCATCATCTGACCACGGGACATCAGCTAAGGCCGCCATACTCGTGACCAATGTAGGAAATGGAAGTAGGCCACGAATATGCACCCGCCACATGCACTGTCGGATAAGTCTAGGGAAGGAGACATCCTTCCCCTCCATAACACACCCGATCAGCAGAAGCATCTCCATGGGGACCTCAGAAAAGTGGGTGGTAGGCAGGACGTAGTGGGCAAAGATCATCTGCCAAGTCCTGGCCTCCCTAGTCAAATGAGTGAATAACATCCCCTTTGGCTTGGTGTTGCCCGCATCCATAACCCATGAAGCATCCGGTATCCCAATCATGCGCCGAAGCGCCTCATAATCAAAAGTCATGGTATGGATGGCTATCTCAGCCTGATGATGGGCACACTGGTCATGCGGAATGTGTCGGCAATGTAATGCCTCCCCAATGGCGGTCTCGGTGACCATAATCTCTCTACCCCGCACCTGAACTGAGTCCAAAGTCGGACGGAAGAAGTTGCAGTAGAATTCCTTCACCCAAGATATATTTATGTCACCCAAATCCCGGTCAACAAAGTCAATACCTAACTCAAGGATCCGACCGGTAATGCGCCGTCTCACATCATTAGGTAGGAGCAACTTCTTCTCAATATTTAGCTTCGTTGTTCGATATCTAGAGAACCGAAGCTCACAGTAGAGATTGGGGAATTTGTCTGGATTGGTAGAAGGCAACTGCTGATTCTCTTTATCCTCGTCATGCAATGGATTCTTAGCATAGTTCTTGTAGATGGAAGGAATGGAGGGGGTAGAGTGTTTTCTCTTCTTAGAGGCGGTGGCTATGGCTTTGCCTTTATCCGACATCCTGAAAAATGTGATAGAATATATAAAACATTTAGCATGTAGCAAAAAAACATGGTCAGGTCATAAATGACAAAGAACAATCATGATGTTGCAATGAATATGCAAAAGTGAACAAGTAAACCAAAAAAAATGCAAGCTTCATTAAAGTTAACAACTCAGATTCACAAGGCAATAATATCATCATATAGTTGAAGGAATTTGTTAAAGATGGTTAAAGGTGAGTGGAAGTGGAATGGTTAAAGAAGTTAGTAAGTTAGAAAAGTAGGTTAGTGATATGATGATATTTATGCGTAATGAAAAGAAAAGTTGTGGTTTATGTTCACGATGATTGATGCAAGTCCGGGAAGTCAAAAGGAAGTGGAGATTGCCCAAAATTGAAATAAAGACCAAAGTAAAATTAATTTTCTTGAAAATCGGGCAGCATTCCGGCTTAAAATTGGACGTTCCCGGATAGCAAAATAGCATAATTGGCATGGAAAACAGCATCAATTAGGCAAAGCAGTGGTTGTATGACATTCAGTCGACAAGGAGTGCATAAAAACAATCCAAAATCAGCATACAACATTCAGAGAAACAGACAGCGAGTAAGCACATACGGAGCACTTATCAGGCCTAGAATCCTCTATCCAGCCCTAGCTACCTAACCGCAATTATTTCTATCTAACCTAACATGCAAAGTTCTAAGCCTAACTAACTAACATGCAATAGACTAACGAACAGAAACAGATGATTAAAAGAAAAACAGAAAGGTGTAAGTTGCGTAGGAACCTGGGGGCAGAAGGGAACTAAGAATGGAAAGGGAATTCGGGAGCAGGGGGCCACAGAATTAGAAATTGCGCCGCCGTCAACGGTGGCGGTTATAGCAGAGGAGCGGCGGCGAGAGTTGCTGCGGCGGCGGAGATGGAATGGGTGGGTGAGAGAGAGAGAGAGGTTGAGGCCGAGTTGCCGGCGGTGATGATGGCGCGGCGGCGGTGAGAAACTGAGGGGAAAAGGGACGGTGAGAGGGGTGAGAGGGAGAGGAGGTCAGAGGGAGAGAGAGGACGGGTGGGTGGTGGTGAGAAGGGAAAAGGAAGTGAATGGATGAGAGAGAGAGGATTTATGGTGAACGGTGGTGGTCGGCGGCCGTTACTGCTGCTGTGACGGCAGTTGGGGGAGAGAAGAAGAAGAAGATGGAGGTTGGGGAAATGGGGTGCGCGACTGCGCAGTGTGCATCGCGTGCTAGGGTTATCCCTATTTTTGAATCGGCGCGCGCGCGCACCTTGCGCGTCCGCGTCCATTGAAAAAAACGTGGGTCCTACGCGTGCGCGTACAACGCGCTTAAGCGGGGATGAGCAAAATAGGGAAGGACGCGTGCGCGTATCGTGCGCGCACGCGTGCATGGAGTTGGGCTAGGGGCTTAGAGTTGGCCCAACTCAGGCCTAACTCTCTGAAGAATGGCCTGGGAGTCGCGCCACTAGATTTGCGCGCACGCGGCAAGTACGCGTCCGCGTGCATTGAGGGGAATGGAGAACCACGCGTGAGCGTGCAATGCGCGCTAACGTGGGGTGGCATATTAGGCAGGAGCGCGTGCGCGTATCTTGCGCGCACGCGTACATGAGATTGGGCCTTAGGCTTAGAATGGGCTTGAGGCACGCCCAACTCTCTGGTCCATGGCCTAGTTTGGTGGCACCACGCAAGGACGCGCGCGCGGCAAGTGCGCGTCCGCGTACATTGACGAATTGTGAAATGGCGCGCTGGCGCGATGCATGCGCTCGCGCAGATCGGGTTGGGCCTGGGGCCTAGAGCTAGCCCAGAAATGGCTTAACTCTCTGGGGTTTGGCTCAATCAATTGCAGCAAAAAAATCGGCGCGGACGCGGCAGGTGCGCGTCCGCGTGGGTCAATGTTGGGCTCAAGGCACAATGTTTGCCCAAGGGAGGCCCAACTCTCTGGAGTGTGGCTCGTGGTGCATGCGTGTCGGGACGCGTACGCGTACGTTGTGCGCGCGTGTCCACACATTTTTTTTTTGAAGAAAAAAAAAACTTGCTGGGTGCTCCCCTTAGTGTTCACAACTCTTATTCACTCAACCATCATACAATTCACAAAAATGCCATTTTTGACATTATTCATCTACTACTAAACACAACATGCATGTGACTAAGCTAACAGTTAAGTTGTACAAACAAATTATGTGAAATATCTACCTACAATGGTAACTCAAATCACTTATTAGGCAAATTCAAAAGAGAATGGAAAGAGTTTACCATGGTGGGGTGTCTCCCACCTAGCACTTTTAGTTTAAGTCCTTAAGTTGGACATTTTGAGGAGCTTATTGTCATGGTGGCTTATGTTTGTACTCATCCTTGAATCTCCAAGGATCCTTGCTTCTCAATTGGTTGACAGAATTTCCAACCATTTTCGTCAAGCTTGGGCAAAGTTCTACCCAAGATATGAGTCCCCATAGTTGGTCTTCATCTAGCAAGCCGGGGTCCCATATCTTATCTTCGCACCCGTCTTCAATTTGATCCTCATACTTTTTCCTTCCGGGTGGTAGACATATGGAATTCTCTTTAATATACCAAGCCTTCCTTTGAGACCCATGCAAAGTGGTATTCTTCCAATCATCGTTCCTATGCCTTGAAACCTTGACCTCAATGAGCCTAATTCCTAACTTGCAACCACTACACAATTCTCTTTTTCCCTTAAGTCCACAAAAAGCTCTAAGTTGTCCATTATTTTCAATCAAACCATATTCAAGTGGGAAATTAAAGTCTAGAGATAGAGATTTTACCCACTTAAAGATTGTATTGGATGGTAACTTGGGAAGGGAGACCTCCCCACACTTAGACAATGCAAGGTCTACTTTCTTGTGCTCTTCTTTGTGTATTTCCACCTCTTTACGAGCTTCCTTGATTTCAACCTTTCCCCTTTTATCACATAGCTTGGTGTTGTCTTCAAGAACTTTGATTTCTTGCCTAATGAGAGGTGGTTCAATTTTGGATAGAAATTCATTGATGAATAAATCCATTTCTTGGTTAACCTCTTCATATTCTTCAATTTCGATATACACCATGCCAACGTTTTCCTCTTGGTAGCTCTCTTTCTCATTGCTCACCAAGGGTATGGGAGGTTGTGCACACTCTTTTATACTTTCAACTCTATGTCCAATGGGAGAGGATTCCATTGTAGAGAGAAATTCATCCATGATTGAATCCATCTCTTGATAAGCCTCTTCCAAGTCTCCAACGATGATATGCCTTGGAGATTGCGCACCCTCCTCAACATCAATATCAAGCTTCGTGGAAGAGTTCTTCATGATGCTACATTCCCATGGACTTTCAACATCTCTTAAATCTTCATCCACTTCTTCCTTTTCTTCAATGATTATAGCTTCCTCTAGTTGCTCCAATACAAAATTTGACTCCTCTTTCTCCACCAAATTTTCCAATTTCACCTTCATACTTTGCTCTTCTTTTGATTTCTCACATGTGGTCACGAAGGTGCCTTGAGTATTCAAGCATTGGTGGGCTAAAGTGTGCACCACCTTGGTCAAATTGGTCACAAACTCAAGTGTATCCCACTTCATGGCTTCTTGTCCTTGGAGTAACAAAGTGAGGGAATCGTCTATTGGGGCTTGGGGTGAATAGGAAGGTTTATTATTTTGGAGGGAGGATTCATGGTAGGAAGGTGGTTCTTCTTGGTAAAGGTATGGAGATGATGGGTATTGAGGTGGTTCTTGGGAGTAATCTTGATATGGTTGTGGTGATTCTAGAGGTTCTTGCCCATAATGGCCATAAAAATTTGGTATGGATGATTGGTTATATGATGGATATGGATCATAGGGTGGGGCTTGGTGATGAAAGGCTTGTGAGACTGGTTGAGGTTCATGTTGAGGATGAGATTCATAGGCATATGATGGTGGTTGTTGAGTGTCACAAAAAGAATCATCATAGCCGCTAAGTTGGCATGCATTAGGATGGAAATTATACCTATAAGTATCCGGAGGTTGTTGCCAATAGGAGTGATCAATTCCTTGAGGCTCTTCCCATCTTTGTTGGTTCCATCCATGGTACATGTTGCCATTAAAGTCCACATTTCCTACAACACACTTAGAACTAAACTCAAAGCCAAAGTGGTGAGAATTCATAATGAGAGAACAAAATAAAACTAACAAAAATGAAGAAACAACAAAAGGTAAACCTATTCACAATATTCACATATGTACAATAACCAATAACATAACACCATTGCAAGTCCCCGGCAACGGCGCCATTTTGACGAATTAGATTTTTGACGGTTTAGAATTTCACAAATGAATTCTCGTTGCAAGTATAGGACCCACGTTTTTTTCAATGGACGCGGACGCGCAAGGTGCGCGCGCACGCCGATTCAAAAATAGGGATAACCCTAGCACGCGATGCACACTGCGCAGTCGCGCACCCCATTTCCCCAACCTCCATCTTCTTCTTCTTCTCTCCCCCAACTGCCGTCGCAGCAGCAGTAACGGCCGCCGACCACCACCGTTCACCATAAATCCTCTCGCTCTCATCCATTCACTTCCTTTTCCCTTCTCACCACCACCCACCCGTCCTCTCTCTCCCTCTGACCTCCTCTCCCTCTCACCCCTCTCACCGTCCCTTTTCCCCTCAGTTTCTCACCGCCGCCGCGCCATCATCATCCCTGGCAACGGCGCCATTTTGACGAATTAGATTTTTGACGGTTTAGAATTTCACAAATGAATTCTCGTTGCAAGTATAGTTTCTAAACCAATCACTAATCCTTTCATACAAAAAGTTGTTTGTCACTAGTACAAACCCCTAAAATTTATAAACCGAAGTATTGGACCTCGGGTCGTTCTCCCTAGGAATTATAATAAAGTGTCTTGTTATTGGTTATGAGTTAATTTGGGGTTTTGGATGAGAGGCATGAAAAGTAAATGGCAATGGAAATAAACTAACTACTATAAAAGCTCTTGGCAAGATATGAGAACTAGAAGTCCTATCCTAGTTATCCTTCTCAATGGTGATGAGAATTGTTCATTGCTACCACTTAGTTAACCCTTACTAATTAAAGGCAAGTCAAGTGGATGAATTGACTTGAGCCACAAGTCCTAGCCAACTCCCGAGGGAAGACTAGATTTAGTGCATTCCAAATCAATTAGCAATCTCTCCAATTATCAATCAACAAAGGAACTAGACGACTCAAGTGTCACTAATTACTCTACCATAGCCAAGAGGAACAAAATCTATACTAAAATCCAACCAAGCATTTCATCAAACACTTGGAAAGCACAAAAGAAAAGTATAGTCAATCACAACAAGAATGAATTCTAACTACAATTGAATACAAAGGATCAACAACAACAACCAAGGAAATCACAATTATCATGAATTACCTCAAATTGCATTATTAAAAGGAATTAAAGAGAACAAGAGTATCTCAATTACAAAACCTAGAAACAAAATAAGAGAAATTACAACAAGAGAATAGGGATAGAGAGAAGAACCAAAGAGTAGCAATCATCAATTGAAGGTAGAAGTAGAAGGAGACTTGAATTAAACCTAGAACTATGAGATCTTAATCTAACCCTAATTCCTAATCCTAATTCTAGAGAGAAGAGAGAGCTTCTCTCTCTAAAACTCTAAACTAAAAGTGATTAGTGGTTGGGAATGATGATTAATGAAAATTGATGCCTTCCCCTTAATCCTTCATCCTTTTATTCCTTTCCCTTAGCAATTTGGCGCCAAAAATGGGTTCAGAAATCCTCTCAAATCGCCAGGCACGTGTTGCATTAGTGAGGTCATGTGCCCTCATTGACGCGTGCGCACACGGTACGCGTGCGCGTCCCTGGCTAATTCTGCGATGTGCGCGCGAGCGCCTTGTGCGCGTGCGCGTGCATGGCTGACTTTGCTTCTTTGACTTTTTATGCTTCTCTCCACTTGTATGCTTCCTTCCTTGCTTCCTTTGATCCATGCCTAGCCTATTTCAATCCTGGAATTACTAGCAAACACATCAAGGCACCTTATGGAATCAAACAGAAATTAGAATTCATCAAAATAAGGCTTAAAAAGCATGTTTTTACACTTAAGCACAATTATGGAAGAGATAACAAAACCATGCTAATTCTTAGGCTAAATGTGACAAAAGGTTATCAAAATACTCTAAATTCAATGCAAAACAAACCGTCAAATTGGGGTTTGTCAACCACCAAGATAGTAAATTCTGTTTGACTTATATCTGTAACAAATACTATATAAAAAATATTCCTTTTCTTCACCATGTGAAGTATAAAAATAATATTTACAAAAAATTATCGATGAATGCAATTTATGGATTAAAAAGATGAGATCACATAATACAATTTTATTATACCAAGATCAAGGTTTAAGTTTTATATGAACACTAATCAAATAATAAGAATTATAATAAATTAATTTTCAAATACAAAAAATATAATATATAACAATATCTTTGTCAGAATTTTAAAAACTTGTATACTAATCGATAATTTTTTGTTTACAAAAAGCATAATAATAGTAAATAATAAAGTGTCGATATTGCTACTTCTTAAATTATCTGTATTCTCAGCAACATTGAATATGGCTGGGTATTCAATTTGCATAGAATTATTTACTACAGTCGTGTTTTCAGTAATATCATCAACTTCTTCAAAAATTCTTGCAAGATTTATAGCCAATTCCTTCAACAATGATTTTTTTTGTCTCAGGTGTCTTCCCTTTTCACCTATGCACACTATTTCTAATTCTTTGGTTAGTAAATTTGAATCAGATGTAGTTATCCCTGTTGTTAGGATTTGGTTGAATTAGTCCCACATTGCTTAGGATAGCAAATGGAGTGGGTGGCCTAGGCTATAAATATGAGGCTAAGTTCTCCATTTGTTTTTGCACCAGTCAGAAACACTTTAAACTTGTATCTGATTTTTCTTTTCCTCTGTACTCTTTGATTAGAGAGTGTTGTGAGGTGTAGTTAGATATTTGCTTTGAGAGAGTGTGGGTGTACTGGGGTGCCGGTGTTAGAGAGAAAGAAGTCTATGTGTTGTAACAATTTTCACATAGTGATATTCTCTGGTTGTCATTTGACAACGGCCGTGGTTTTTTCTCCGGTAATTGGAGTTTCCACGTTAAATTCTTGTGTTGTGATTGTGTCTATTTTATTTCTCTGTCAAAGGTGTTTTCTCAAGGGGGAATGGTGTCTTATTCCCAACAAGTGGTATCAGAGCCGATGGTTTAATCGGTCTGGTTTTAAGGAGTATTCAAGGTGAAGCATCGAAAGTCTTCCCGGCAAAGGTGATCCGGGCGGCGTGTCCCGCGGTGTTTTGCGGCGGTGTGATGGACGAATACTCGTGGTGGTGGAGGAGCTAGAGGGGAGTTGATGCTTGATGTGGAGACTCACACTTGAGGGGGAGATTGTTAGTGTTGCAAGTGTGAGGAGTGTTGAAGTTAGTCCCACATCAAAGAAAGCAAGGAAGAGTGAGGAGTTTATAAGATGAGAGACCCATTAACTTGACACCTTAAGGTTTTGAGTTGGATGTGGTGTCTTCTCATCTTATGTTCTCTCACTTGATTTCTCCCCGAATTCTCCCCGGTTGTCGAGAGCTCCCCACGGTTGGCCCAACAAGTGGTATCAGAGCTTTGGTTTGGTGGGATTTATTCTTAGTATGCTCTGTGGTTGCAGCCTAGTCTGACCTTCCACATCAGAAAAGAATTTTGTCCTGTGGCTTGAGGTTGATCTTTGGTTGCTGTTGTTGTTGCTGGAAGGCAGTGTGACACTGTAAGAGTGCAGTTTGGAAAGGTTATGGCTAAGGAAAGACTTGGTATTTAAGTGTGTCCATTGTGACCCACCTCTCTTTCCTGGGGACCCTTCCTAGTGCACAGTTGAGTTATACTATTTCAGTATACGGTTGCAACAATGTTAGGATATTCAAGTGCTGTGAAGCTTGAAATAGAGAAATTTGATGGAAGAATCAATTTTGGCTTGTGGTAAATACAAGTCAAGGATGTGTTGATACAATCAGGTTTGTACAAGGCGTTGAAGGAGAAGATCTCTGGTTGCTCTCTCTATGAGAGAAGATGATGTTCTCTAGAAGATAAGAAGTATCCTCATGGTATTGCCGCACTGCCATGGATAAGGATAAGTTGTGGCAAGCGGGTCCACAATTGCACACGGGCATTGGTTGGCGTTGAGATGCAAGGTGTGTGGCGGAGTTATGTCGATGGCTGAAGAACTTCCAGGAAAAGCCAATTTGAAAGTTGCACCATGAATTTTCAGCAAGTTTTCGATCTGTACCAAGGCGAAATGCTTGGAGTGGTCTAATTCCAAGTGAGTATACTTTTATGGTGGAGTATGATAGTTCTCTGAACTATGATTGTCGGTATAGACAATGGCAGCAAAGAATTGTCGGTGTTGACAATGGAAGCTGAAGATGTGTGACTATTTCAATCAAGGTGGAGATTGTTAGGATTTGGTTGAATTAGTCCCACATTGCTTAGGATAGCAAATGGAGTGGGTGGCCTAGGCTATAAATATGAGGCTAAGTTCTCCATTTGTTTTTGCACCAGTCAGAAACACTTTAAGCTTGTATCTGATTTTTCTTTTTCTCTGTACTCTTTGATTAGAGAGTGTTGTGAGGTGTAGTTAGATATTTGCTTTGAGAGAGTGTGGGTGTACTGGGGTGCCGGTGTTAGAGAGAAAGAAGTCTATGTGTTGTAACAATTTTCACATAGTGATATTCTCTGGTTGTCATTTGACAACGGCCGTGGTTTTTTCTCCGGTAATTGGAGTTTCCACGTTAAATTCTTGTGTTGTGATTGTGTCTATTTTATTTCTCTGTCAAAAGGTATTTTCTCAAGGGGGAATGGTGTCTTATTCCCAACACCTGTAATCATTAGAGATAATGCATCAATTATCTTATACTATAAAAAAAAATTAATGTATTCTTAAATTAAAAAACAAACTACATTATATTATCACTGCTACTGGCTATGTTGGTAATGTTGCTACATGTCATCATCATGTGTGTAAGATGCCCTTGCAATAATGTATTACCTGCCAAGAGCATCATGATTTGATAAAATTTTTGAACCAGCTGAATTATAAATCTATATTATGAAGGTAGGATTAAAGATAGAAGAAGTGAAACTTTAGCTTTGTGATAATTACAATCTATCATGGTTATCTTACTATGCCTCTTTTGAAGTAACAATTTCCCCTTCAGTCTTGCATCCTTTTGATATCTAGATCGATTTGTGTACTCTAGTACATCTATAGTAATTATATAGCATATAAGAATAATTATTTTGGTAGACCAGTTGAAAAACTAAATGATTCATTTTTGAATATGGAACATTAAAAATATCTAAGCATATTAGCATCATACATTGGCTTTGTAACTGGTGAATATTGTTTGATGTTTGTTGAAGCTGTTGTTGACTTGTGTGATAACATAAGCTATTATATGCTCCACTTGTGTTAGCCAAATTACTAACACCGCTAGGATTGATGCATTATTTTTTTTCACTACAGTATGTGGACTAATGGTTGTAGGCCTTGGTCGATGTGGTGTTGAATTATTACCTAGTAAGATAATTCGACATATTAGTTTTGAATATATATTTTTTGTTAAAGTTTATTACACAAATAGTAAAAATTCACAAAAAAAATTTAGTTTTTGAGAAAGTTGTGAATGCATATTACCATTAAATAACTTCACTCTAGCAAATGGTAGAACGACAACAGCTCTATCCTTGTTGCCAAAACCCAAAAAAATATTTAGTTATTGTGCATAATTGTCAAAAAGTATACACTCTATTGTTCTTATGTGAAATGCAATTTTAAATATTAAATATACTTTCTTAATTAGCAATTAGATACATAGGACTTAACATTATTTTTATTAAAAAACACTAATTACAACTTAAAAACTAACACAATATAATTGAACCAAATTACATACGTATTTTACAATTTAAAATTCAAAACATTAATAATCCTATAAAATTGTACAAAACTATGTATATATTTTATATTTTAATACCATCCAAAATAATATTACAATATTAAAATAAATAATTTATAATTTATACCATCCAAAATATTAAAATTTATATGCATTATATAAATTTATCATCATGCATCCTTGATATAAAAATCATTATATTAATAGGTGATGCACGGAAAACTTGTCTCACAACAAATTTCCTTCGGCAAGTGTACTGAATTTGTCGTCAAGTAAAAACTCACAATAGAGTGAGGTCGAATCCCACAAGGATTGATTGATCAAGCAACTTTAATTAGAGGACTGTTCTAGTTGAGCGAATCCAGAATTTGAATTGAGAATTACAGAAAATAAAATGGCGGGAAGGTAATTGACAGGAAAGTAAATGCTAGAGTTATAGATCTGAAAGTAAATGACGGAAGGTAAATTGCAGAATTGTAAATGGGAATGGGGGAATTGCTCATTAAAGTAAATAACAGAAATTAAAGAGAATGGGTAAGATCAGAAATGGGGAGTTCATTGGGCTTAGGAGATGTTGCATTCTCCGGATCAATTTCATTTTCATCTCTTCCTCAATCAATGCACTCATTGATCTCCTTGGCAATCTTAAGTGATTGAATTACAATTTCTTGTAATTCAATCTCTCAAATCTTGATCAATAGCCAATTCCTTGGTCAATTGCTCATGAGAAGAGATGAAGTATGGTCACTGATTATACCACATGCATTTCCCAAACCAAGTGTTGAGAGGATTATAGTCACATATCCATCCAAACCCAATTTGGTCCAGCATGAGAAAGCATTTCTAGCTTGATCTCTTCATTCCTCTTTCAAGGTTCAGAAGAGATCCAAGTATGAATAGCTTCTTTTTCAAGATAACTACTCAATTGGATGAAGATCGAAAGCTTTCAAGTAAAATCAAGAGAAAAGATATAAGAAGAATAATGAAAACTAGTATTGATCCATCAAATTACAACAGAGCTCCCTAACCCAATGACAGGGGTTTAGTTGTTCATAGCTCTGGAAAATGAAAACAAAGATGGAGAATACATGATGAAAACTTAGAAATGCAGAGAAAGTAAATACAGAGAGTAGTTCTATGCTAAGAGTCTCCCTATAATTTCCAACTCCCTAAAATATTTCAAAGATAATCCTATATATACTACTCTTCTGTTCTTTTAGTTGATTCTTCAAGTCTTGGGCCTTTGGATCTTGAGTTGGAAGCAGTTCTCTTCTTCATTGGGCTTAGCTTTTACTTGCAGAGAGAAAGTATGAAGTGGGCAGGGGCTTTGGCTCAGGAAGTTAGTGGTGTTAACGTTCAGTGAAAATATGGGTTCGAGAACGTTAGTGACAATCACCTTTTTTTACTAACGTTCCTCACCAAAGTTAAAGGCCACGTTAACCTCAACGTTAGTGGCACAAACGTTGCCACTAACGTTTCCACTATGTCCTTCACACACGTTATTGGGACTCAACTTTCCCAATAACGTTGAGAAGCCTCCCCCTTCCCTACGTTAGAGCCCACGTTAACTTAGTTAACTTGGCTCTTTTAACGTAGACTTGCCATCCTTCGAGAACGTTAATGACACTTACCATTGTCACTAACATTCCAAATTGCCCCTATTTTCCACGTTAGAGTCCACGTTAACTAGGTTAACATGGCTTCTAACGTGGCCTTGCTAGCCATCTCCAACGTTAGTGACAAAGTTGAGTGTCACTAACGTTGGCTCATCCTTCCCTTATCCACGTTAGCTTCCACGTTAACTAAGTTAACGTGGGAGTTAACGTGGCTCATGGTGGCATGTGTGGCTCCTTCCAACGTTAGTGACAATGTTGGGTGTCACTAACGTTGGCGATCACCTTCTTTCTTCACGTTAGCTTCCACGTTAACTAGGTTAACGTGGGAGTCAACGTGGCTCATTGGGGGCTTGTGTTCTTCCAACGTTAGTGACAATGTTGGGTGTCACTAACGTTGTCGACCACTTTGTTCCTTCACGTTAGCTTCCACGTTAACTAGGTTAACGTGGAAGTTAACGTGGCTTAATGTGCTTTGGCCAACGTTAGTGACAATGTTGAGTGTCACTAACGTTGGCTCCCCCCTTCCTTCTTAACATTAGAGGCCACATTAACTAGGTTAACGTGGACTCTAACGTGGCCACTCATGATCTTGGTTCAACGTTAGTGATAATGTTAAGTGTCACTAACGTTGGCTCTATTTCTTAACGTGGACAATGATGGCTTCGAGAGCGTTATTGGCAATCACTTTTCTCATTAACTTTGCAAGTTACTCCCATTCCACGTTAGTGTTAACGTTAGTGCAACTAACGTAGCCACTAATGTGGTTCTTCTTTGCTTCCTTTGTCCTGAAATTAAGCAATAAAGTGCATCAAAGTTCTAGTCCAAGTCATGGGAAATGCAACGTCCAATTTGTCCTTAAATTCATGCAAAATTCTCATGAAATCATGTAAAATGCACAATGTATGCTTGAATCAAGATGTAAGTGAATATCTACCCAAAACTAGCTTATTTCCTAAGGAGATGCATGAAACTACCCTAAAAACAGTAAAGAAAAGGTTAGTAAAACTGGCCAAAATGCCTTGGCATCAATAGGGTATGCAATATTCACAATAATAAAGGATACCAAATAAGTTTACTATTAGAAAATTGTAAAATGCTTATTGTTAACTTTAATGGAACTCAACTTTATTTATTTATTTATTTTCACACAAAAGACTATATACTTAATACTTAATAACTAAAATTTAAAAATTCAGTTAGAAAGTTAATATTATAATATTAAAATATTTCGTTCTTTAAAAAATATTTCAAACAAACTAATTTATACACATTTATGAAGGGATTGAATTGATTCGCAATTTTCTCCAAGGAATTGAATTAATTCGCCAAAAATTAGGTTTAAATTTATAGCTAAAGAATTCAAAAGAATTGATTATCCATCATCGAATTCCAGTTCAATAACATTGTACTTGATAGACTTGTGATCCTTTTCAAGAGTCTTCTCACTTTCAATTCCAGCCATTGTTGTCAAACTCTCGAGTTAACTCGTAAACTCGTACGAGTTTACGAGTTTAAGTAGTGGAATCGAGTTAACTCAGACACAAACTCGTTTCTGGGTAGACTCGGGTAAACTCGCATAAACTCGGTTAAACTCGTGAATTTACGGGTGAGTCAACAAGTTTACTTTGTTTGTCCTTTTTCGCAAAAACGAAGCTGTTTTGGCCCCCAAAAAAGAGGAAAAAAGGGGGCAACATATGAACATAACCCTAAACAGCTAAATTCCTCACTTTTCTCGCCGCACTCACTCAGTCACTCTCTTCTCCAATCCCTCTTCACGATTCATCTGTCCCTCGCCGCCGTTCGCCATTTGTCGTTCCCCAAATAGCTCGTAACTGTCTCTTTCTCTCTCCGTTGTTCTCTCATTCTCACTCTCTCATTCTGCTCTGTATTGACTCTGTTATGCATCAAATCTCGTGGACTCGTGGAGCCTTTGCCGTCGCCACGCTACCATCGTTCGTCGCATCCTCTTTCGGTCGTCGTGTCCTCTGCCAGTTCGTTGTGTCCTCTGCTAGTTTGTCGTGTACTCTGTTTCCGTTCGTTCTTGTCTGCTTGCACAGCACAGCAATGCCTGGTTCCTCAACTAAGCCTACTCCATTCAGCCATTCAGATTCAGGTATGTTTAAAAAAATAGTTACTGAATTGCTGCATGTTGTAGTTGTTACTTGTTAGTGTTAGTTTGGTCTATTCTTAATTGCTACTTCTTGTTATTTGTAGTTGTTACTTGTTAGTGTTAGTTAATTGTTACTTGTTATTGAATCTGAATGTTTGAAACTTTGAAATTTCAAATCTGAATTTACCAACTTTGATAGTGGATAACTTTGCAACTGTTAGTGGATAACTATGTAATAACTGAAAGATTTGAATGTGTGTTTTAGAGTACTTGTTATAATTGTAGTATTATGTTAATTTAATATTTTTTTACGTTGAAATTGTTGACTTTTAATGCCTATATTTGAGTAAACATATATATTATACACAATATATATATATATATATATATATATATATTACAAAAAAATTATAACAAATAAACTCATATGAGTCTAAGTCATCTCTACGAGTTTACCTAGACTCGTGAGTTTGACAACCTTAATTCCAGCAAGATAGCCAACATCTAAAATAGATTAAGATGAAGAAAATTTTTTGTCAATAACTTTGCTAAGAAAAAAATTGATGAGATAAATAAATTTATCAATAAATTTATTTTTTTGTAAAATAATAAACTTACCAACCAAATAGGTGTAATCCAAAAGTATTAAGAGTGTCAAAACTCACAAAGCTAAATCCATATTGTGGGATACTTGACGATTCCGGAAGCATCCCACAATATAGTTGACTCATAGCTAAGATTTTCTAAAACCTAATTGATTTTGATTTAAATTTAAAATATAAAATTATTATTGTTATACAAAAGCTAATTGAATAATTATTAATTATTATTGTTATTACGTAAAAATTACTAATTGAATAATTATGGATTATTATTGTTATTACGTGATTTAAATAGAATCATTTCGTTTTTTCAAAAATTTTAATGCCTTTTCTTTGGAATATACGGTAACAACCTAAGTAGATAATGCATACGTGGATTTCAAAATTTAAAAAGTAACAATTTAAGTAGATAATTTAAAATTTAAAAAATAAGAACTTAAATAAAATAACTTAAGTAAATAACTTAAAAATTAGAAAAGTAACAACCTAAACAAATAATAAGTTATAATTTATAAATAAAATTTGAAAAATTTCTAATGACGACACCTAAGCAAATAAATTCTCAAACTCAACATATGAGTGCCACGTTAGCAAAAAGTCTCCCCATTTATATTACTACTAGTGTTAAACCAGTGCGATGCACGGGCTTATATTTAAGTTTGACATGTTAAATTAAAAATAATTTTTATAATTATAAATTTTTTGAGTTTAGTATAATACGATCATCGTCATCATATAACAAACGTACTGAATATGTTGTTTTATCTTTATTCAAAGTAAAATGCAAATGGAAGAGTTTAAAGTCTATAATATTCTTGAATCATAAGGAGGGAGACATGAAAAAAATAAGAACATATATAACTGTAATATAAGATGTGGCTAATAAAAATTTATCGACAACCTAGTATCTTATTAACTTCATTAGAAAAGCAATTGGCATATGATGTTGTGCTCCTTGTTATACATTTCATCTCAAATCTGAAAACAGAGTTATAGATAAATTAGTTATATCTACAGTAAATATTTATACAAAAGTGTATATCATAACATGCTATTAAAATAAAAATAATATTATTCTTACCTAAATATTATTAAAAACTTCTTTGAACACGACATTTGTTGTTGATAACTTTGGATTGCCATCTTCGTCTAGAATTAAAACCCTGAAGCCACTGCGACTCTTAACTCTTGACAAATCAACATAAAGTTGTCCATGGGTAAACACTGATTTTGGCACGTAAAGCCCTACATGTGATAATGATTGACCCTGACTCTTGTTAATGGTCATTACAAAGCATACTGTTAATGGAAATTGTCTCCGTTGGAACTTAAATGGCAACCCTGAATCTGAAAGGATCAAGTTCATTCTTGAAATGTACACTTTATCTCCAATATTTCCACCGGTTACTACCATCGCTCCAATTATGTTGCTGCCAAGTTCGTTAACTATTAATCTTGTCCCGTTGCATAAACCTGAAGTCTGGTTTATGTTTCGCAGTAGCATTACAGTGACTCCTGGCTTCAAAGTCAACTTGTGATTGGGTAGTCCCAAACATTTGATGTCATTTAGGAACTCTGGTGTGAACCACTCTTGTTGTACATCTTCATTCTCATCAGCTTGACATGTTGTATCAGAACTCAAATACTCCTTTTCTTTCCCTGGAAAGATTGTCAAGACAAAATTGTTTACCTTCTCGACACTCTCAAGCGTGGGTGCAAGAATTGCCCTACTCTGAAAATATCTATAATTTAACATGTTTTGTAACAAATTTGGATATGCAAAGTCTACCAAATGAGAGAGAGGGTCATCAGTAGTTGTAATCAATAGATCATCTGGAATTTCAATTTCTGATTCATCACCAACAACAGAACCAATATTTTCATTTCCAACATCAAGTATCCAATTAGAAAATCTCTTCATTTTACCTTCATATTGATCTGAAGAAGACATTAGAAGCCTCATATTCGTATGCAGTTTCAGAACCTTACAAAACGACCACATATGTGATGAGTTAATAGCTGATGACAATATATCGTGTCTACTCCCTTTCGGAATCACCGGAAGTATCTGTCTAAAATCACCTCCTTGAACAACAACCTTACCACCAAATGGTTGATGTGCCTTACGTTGATCGGTAATTGACATAAGATCCCTAAGCGTCCAATCAAGTGCATCAAATCACATTTTATTGAGCATTGGAGCTTTATCCCAAATTATTAAACTACTTTGGATGAGTAGCTCAGCCTTCAAACTTCCATGCTTATTGTTGCAAGGAGATTCATCACTAATTGTAATGGGTATTGAAAATCTAGAATGAACCGTGTTGCCACCAGGTATGAGTAAAGACGCAATTCCACTGGATGCGACATTTAAACCAATCTTTCCTCTAGACCGAATAGTAGAAGAAAGTCCATTCCAAATAAATGTCTTACCACACCCACCATGCCCATAAAAGAAGTAAAAACCACCATAGTCTGTAATAACAACATTGAGTATCTAATTGAATACTAACTTTTGCTCATGAGTCATATTTTGTTCCGTATATAAGTTTGTATGAGTAAACTCATTTGTGTCATATGCTAACTCCTCCTCTATTAGCTTATTCTGAAAAAGGCGAACATCAGACATCTCATGATATGGCATTGATTGATAGTCTCTTAAAGATCTCGCATTGCTGTTGAGTATCTTCTCAATCTCAATAGGGCAGATGTTTTTCAATTTGTCATCAGTCATGTTTAGTCCTAGCAAAAGCACATGGTGGTTTTATGAAATATTTAATAAGTAATTCCAAAATAAAACTAATAATATTATTAATAAAAATAAAAATAATAAGAGAACACAATCTTGATATAAAAAAAGACATAGTAAAATAATTTGATTTTTCAAAGCTTTTTTCCTCTCATATAGTATTCCTTCAGCTAATAATATCCAAGTTGCATTCCAAACACACTCTGGGTTGCTAATGCTATTAGATATCAGTAGCATCGCAAATAATTTTCTCAATTGATGACCAGATGCAAGTTTAGCTACCTCATTAATAGTTGTAATGAATTCCCCATCATCGCACAATAGTCCCATGGAATAGCAAGCATTTTGGAAGCTAGAATATGTAATTCCATTAACTGTCTTAATAGACTCATATGTTGTGCAACCTCTCTGAACAGCTAACAAAATTCTCATATAATAAATATCACCTGTACCCAGTGGAACATAGTTTAACCTCCTGATAGAATACCCTCTTTTGCGTGGATGTGATTCCCTTACTTTTCTATCATAAACCAATTGATTTGAAAACTCTGCATATGTCAAAATTTGACCTGATTCAAATTTTTTATTGGCCTCCATCCATGCTAAGAATATCGTACATTTTCCTTCCTCTTCTTCCACAATTTTCTCAAGATCGTCATCGTCTTTAAAGATGATATTTTACTCTTTAGGCAAATGAAAAGTTAATCTCATCACTGAAGGCCACCTCTGATGAATATCATAAGCTAAAGTTCTCCACACAGCCTCACATGCAGACAAATATCTGCAATCATAAAATTGTTTGATCTCATCAATAACCTGAGCATCCTCTCCACTAAAAGCTTCCTTTGTAACTCCAACTGCTACCCTGTCTGGACCTTTATTCACATACTTGAACAAATATTTGATAGCATTTGACTTATTACAGTACTCTACATTAACATCCGCTTGATAAGACATCAGCAGATATGCATTGTATGAAACCACATTCCTATTATCCATATGGACTCCCTTCTTCTCAGTAATCACTCCTGTGTCTCGTCTTCTATATGATGGGTATCCACTATCATCGATAACTGTGGTTCTACTGAATATTTTGGGATAATATTTAGTGCAGTATCCATCTTTTATGCAGGGAGATTTTGAGAAAGCTCTATCACATGGTCCATGAATCATATATGTAGATACAGCTCTAAACAATTTTGGGTGCTGAACAGGATCTGGTAACTCTGAAGATATTAACCGATCAATTTGAGTTGTCGTTGTTATCTTATGGTCTCCACTTAACCATAAAAGAATGTGAGCATGTGGTAGACCTCTTTTTTGGAATTCTACCGTATACATCCCTTATACCAAAAAGACAAGAAAAATATATGTTATAAATAAACTATCTATTTTATATATGTACTTTGATAAATTAAGGGTGATAATAGAAAATCAACAATATGTTAAGTAAGAAAATATTTTTCCATTTATTTTATAACAATCTAAAGGAAATTTCTCTAAAAATAAGGTTGGATAATGAGCAATACCTGCATCTAGCACTCCAAATGGAATTCCTTGCTTAAGATCCGAGATTATCATGTCAAGCTTAATTTTGAACACTCTACACGATATATCCGGCCGGTCTTCAACCTTTAAGTTCCTTGGATTGTTAACCCTGCCAATCTCTTGCCAACTCAAGTTACATGTCATTGTGATGAAAAGGTCTGGATATCCATATTTCTTACAAATTGCCATAGCATCTTAACAATTATTAAATATGTATCTCATGCCACCAGTGAAGGACTCGGGTAGGATGACACATTTACCTGCTTTGGAAGCACGAGTCTCACCCCTAACAATTGCATCTTGAATCCCTTTGTATATATCACTACTCACCTTGGTTTGGTTGTTTCAATAGTAGGTCAGCCTTTGTGCTTCAATCATAGAAAAGAAATCAACCAAGAAATGTTGAAATAGTCGTCCACCATTGACAATGGTTGCATACTCGACCCTTCTCTCTTGTATTCTAAATGCTATGAACTCCTTTAAACTCATACGCTGTCTCTTTCTATTTTCATCAGCCCTACGAGATTCTCGCAAAGGAATGTCTTTTTAGTAGCCATCTTCACCGTAAGGAAACATCATAGGATACTGAAGAGGAATAAATGCGGTGTGTGTCTCATGTCTCCTTTGTAGATGTTCGTACTTTAATTGAACTATAATATCACGCCCTGCATCTCCAGAATCAAAATCTCCTACTATTAGAGCTGCGACCTCGTTAGAAGATGGTAAATTGTAGACTCTTGAGTCCTTTGATCTTTTTCGGTACAACCGTAGCCTTATATTTGTGATATCTCCTTGATTCAGGTAGTTTCTCACTATCCTGAATGTGTGAGCAAGAACATTATGTTGATCGATCATGTCCTTGAGGTCTAGAACTAAGGACTGGTCAATGTTGTTGTTGGTTGTTCTTGAACTGTATAAAACATTAATTGAAAAATATTAGTATTCATAATTAACCAAAATCAAAGTATGAACTACCTTAATATGTTTCTAATCAGTTTGGAATGCATGATACAAACCTAAAAATCTTTATCCTGTTTAAGACCTCATTTTTAGTTTCATAAATATATAACTGTGCGAATTTTGGTCTTTGTCCCTCAATTGGCACCAAGTTTCTAATTTTGTGGTAGTTTTGTCCACTCACAATGAACTGAGGAGGACCTGTCCCATCATTGATGGAGGTCTCTATTTTACCTCCGAGGGACGTGAAGCAAAACATGCTATAAGTTCTTATATTATCCTTAAAGTGTTTGCTTCTTTGGTCTGCTCCAGATATTAAATCTTGCAAGAGCTGAGGTGGACGTTGCAAAAATGGTAGTTGTACCTTCCCTTGCATACAACATATTGAGAACTCAATATTGGATCCTGTTTTGGACTTCTCTGATCTCTCCTCATACCACATCCTAGCGTCGCAATGCTGACAAAAAAATTATGGGTCACCAATATCTATCACATCTAATAATCATCAAGATAATAAATTATGTTTCAGTTATATCTGCAACAAATACTTTATATAAAAATATACCTTTCTTTCACCATGCGAGGTATAAAAATAATATTAACAAAAAATTACCGATAACTGCAATTTATGGATTAAAAAGATGAGATCATATAATACGGTTTCATTGTGCCAACTGCAAGACTTATATTTTACATGCACGTTAATCAAACAATAAGAATTACAATAAATCAATGTTCAAATACGAAAAATATAATATATAACTATATCTTTGTCAGAATTTTAAAAACTTGTACACTAAATGATAATTTTTTGTTTATAAAAGGCATAACAATAGTAAATAATAAAGTGTTGATATTGCTACTTCTTAGATTACCTGTATTCTCAGCAACATCGAATATGGCTGGGTATTCAATTTGCACAGAATTATCTAATACAGTCGTGTTTTCAGTAATATCCTCAACTTTTAAAAATTTTTTTGAAAGATTTATAGCCAATTCCTTCAAAAATGATTTCCTTCGTCTCAAGTGTCTTCCTTTTTCAGCTATGCACACTTCTTCTAATTCTTTAGTATCTAAATTTGAATTAGATGTAATTGTCCCTGTAATCATTAGAGATAATACATCAAGTACTTTATATTATATATATAAAAAAATTAATGTATCCTTATATTCAAAAGCAAACTACATTATATTACCATTGCTATTGACTATGTTGGTAATGTTGCTACATGTTATCATCATCTCTGTAAAATGTCCTTGCATTGATGTATTATCTGTTGAAAGCATCATAATTTAATTAAATTTTTGAATCAACTGAATTATGAATATATATTATGAAGATAGTATTCAAGATAAAAGAAGTGAAATTTTAGCTTTTTGATAATTATAATCTATCATGCTTATCTTACCATGCCTCTTTTGAAGTAGCATAGTCTTCCCATTCAGTCTTGCATCCCTTTGCAATCTAATTCGATTTGTATGCTCCAATAAATCTATAATAATTATATAGCATATACCAAAGATTGTTTTTAATAGACCATTTGAAAAATTTAATATTTGGTCTTTAAGTAATAAAAGCATATTAACATACGCTAGCTTTGCAACTGGTCGATATTGTTTGATGTTTGTTAAAGTTGTTGTTGACTTGTCTGATGACATGGGCTATCATATGCTCCACGTGTGATACCCGAATTATTAATACCACTAATATTGGCACATTGTTCTTTTTCATCTTTTCCAAAAATTGCTTACTTAAAAATTCAAAAAAAAAGTTTATTTGAATTTAAATTTTAAATTTTAAACATAATATTTTAATTAAAAATTATAATTAGATTTTTTTAAAAATAAGTACACATTAAAAATCAATAACTAACTTAATTGTATCAATACTAATTCATATGAGAAATTTATAACTTTATGACATTAAATACTAAATTAGAAATTAACAGAATATCAACAGTGTAAATCGAATTAAAAATAAAACCATAAGCAATAACCAAATAACTTTAATTTATATTTAAAAAAAATTCTAAATTCCAAACATAAAAATCCAAAAGAACCAAAGGAAAAATAACAACTCAAGAAAAGACAATGTTTTCACCAAAACAAACATATGCTTGGCATTATTCTATTAGATGCACTTCAAAAGAGATTTTAAAATATGTGCATCCAAATTCTCAAGTTTCATTCTCAATCTTGATCTTCTTGCAAGTTGAGGTATCTCCTTACACCTTCGAATCTTCCGACTCCGAGGATAGTCGCTTGGTTGGTGTAATAGCATTTTCCAACACTTCGGATTCATCATTGTCCTCAACTTCATTGGAGAATTCAAGCAACAAATTATGTATAAAATACTACATTAAATTAAAGACTTCCTTCTCTCCATTGATTTTATCTCAATAATATTTTTTAATAAAATAAGGATCTAACTTTGAAAAAATAAACAAAAAAAAATTATTTTTTGAACAAATACCTTAGCACCTTCTACTTTCTCCCCTTCAATGATTGAGGATGCCTGTTGGAAGTAAACCACCGGTGTAGTCAACATCCTAAAATTATAATTAGTTATTAATTATTATTTATAAATTAGATACTACTAATGACTAAGGAAGAGAAAAATAAACTGATTTTTAATAGAAAGTACACTTATAATTGTACTCACAATTTGAATAGGGTGAGCTTTTTGAATTTATTTATGAGGTCCACATTATCAATCATCTTTTTAACTTTATAAGAAGGTGAAAAATATGGATTATCAGATATTTGAACTTCAACGATGAAGAGGAAGGTTTTATCAATTAGGTTGAGCAAAAGTGTAGGTGTATCCGATAGATCTCCTTTTTATAGGGTATTACATAATATATTAATAATAAATAATATAAAATTAACATTAAAAATATCTTCACTAAGATTTTTAGAAATAAATATTGGTTAGAACTTACCAATAGGAGTGGATCAAGTATCTCTACACTGCTCTTTCCCAAAACTTATTTTGCCTCCTTGTCAAAGACTACGAAACATGCACAATTAGAGTCATCAGTGACACCAAACTTTATTCGGTACCTGCTTATTAAAAAAAATAGTATAAAAAAAGGTTATACATAGACTTATTCAATATTTAATCCATTATGATTAGACTTTAAATTAAAAAAAAATTAACCTTGGAGTTATGGATAAAAGGAGACGGCCACAACTTGAACATTTGAAAGTTTTTGTAAAAGCATATGTAGATCTATTGAATTCACATTGGCCGTACCACCAGTCTGGAGTATCTATAATATGACTTATAGTAGCCAAGACAACACAAATAGCATTTTGAAAAAAAAAAACTTAATGATTTAAGTCTTCTGAATTTGGTGAGTTTTTAAATCTAAAATATATATCTAAATAAATAAGATGAATAAACAAAAATAATCAATGTACAATAAATTTAAATTAATTTTTTCCTCAATTTTTTAAAGAAAAAATTATCGTATCTAATTCTTTTAACTGCTCAATGGTTTTGTCTTGATAAATTTTTAAGAATGCAGCCTCATTTGGAATTCCGCCGATATTCCCCCTAGGTTCTTCAAATCTTACAAAGCTAGATAAATAAAGCGAAAAAAACTACGTTAGATAATACATATAATATTAAACTAAAGAATTAAAAAAACATATACCCACCTATTTTTAAATTAGATGACAGTTGCTTCTTCAAGATTGAAGAACATCTTTGTGCCATACATGAAATTCTGTAAAATAATTTTTTCTAAAAAATTTAATTTAATATAAAATGAGTTAAAACTCACATAAAAAATGAGTAAAAGCTCACATATAAAAATTCACATAATTATGGATAAATATTACCGTTATATAAATTCACTCTAACAAATTATAAGACGACAACAACTCCATCTTTATTACCGGATCCCAAAAAAACATTTAATTCATGTGCATAGTTGCCAAAAAGTGCACACTCCATTATTTTTCTATGTCAAATAGAATATTTAATGTTAAATATATTTTTTATAACAAAATAAACAAAAAAATTACAACTAAAAATAAATAAAAATAATAAAATAATGCGAAAAAGGCAGTTTTCTGTAAAATCTTTAGAAAGACAACTTTAAACTCAGAATCTCATAGTTACCTTCATAAAACACTTAGGGAGTGGTAAGAACATATTAGTGAGGCAAAGATAAAAGAAAGATAAGAAGTTGAAGAAAAGATAAAAATTGAAAGAAAAGTCTGTAAAGTTTTAACGACAGAAAAACAGACAGAGACTAGTGAACGAACTAGAGCAACTTAGTTAGTACTTGAGTCGCGACTAGGGTTAGGTATTATATGAAAAGTTAAAATGTTTCAATATAGACTTAATGAACCTATACTTGAAACAGGCTCATATAATAAATAATAGATAATAATTAGGAAGACAAGTTGGTAGCGTTCAGTTTCTAGTATGATCATGACGTACCAGAAATTGGGTCGTTACAATTTGCTATCAACTACCAATAAAATTATACTTTTTCTAAAACAATAAACTTACTAACTAAGTAGGTGTAATCGTACCCAAGAGCATTGAGAGTGTCAAAACCCACAAAATTAAATCTGTATCGTGGGATACTTGACGATTCTGGAAGTATGTGCATATTGGTTTAAATTAACCACATACTCATGATTCTTGAGGTTACCCTCATTGAGTCCAACACCAAAATATCTTATTTGGTAAAATATTTCTTCCTTTAGTAAATTTACGAATCGAGACACAAGAGTCATCTTAACCGAGGCGTGTATATTTCCTCCCTATAATTAATATACAAAAATCAAAGAGCAATTAGACCACTACAACAAATCTGGCAGATAGCGGCGGTTATTTTGCGGCGGTTTTGCTGAACCGCATCGAAAAGACAACCTGCGGCGCATATAGCAGCGGTTAGGGGTTAGGGTTGCTAGCAGGCCGACATTTAGCGGCGGTTTTTTTCAAACCGCCGCTATATTGCTATCAGGTTTGCATTTCACGGCGTCTTTTCGAAAACCGCCGCTATATGTTCGCCGATGATTTATTGTTAGGCATTTTGCGGCGGTTTCGTTTAAACTGCCACAAAATGTGTATTACCACTTATTGCATTGTTCTCTTTAGTAATAACCATCTGGATATAATCTAGTTAAGTAACGACTACTATCTGAAGCTTAAACCGCCACAAAATGCGTATTACCACTTATTGCATTGTTCTCTTTAGTAATAACCATCTGGGTATAATCTAGTTAAGTAACGACTACTATCTGAAGCTACATATGTTTAAATCAGTGTTACTTAAACTCGTAACACTTTTTCTACATTCGTTTTACGTTAAAAAAATTGACAAGTTACTTGTAAACTATATATGTTAACTCATGTGAACAAATTTACCAATAAGATTTTCTTGATTACGTTATTGGCAAATAAAAATTGCATTCAATCATGGATGTAAAAGAAAATAAAATCCAACTCTGATATTTATAAGGTTAAAATAAAGTTCTAGAGAGCATAAATCAAAGTTACTCCTCTTTGAAGTTATGCCTGACTAAACCTAAATCGAGAATAAACATGTACAATTGCGACCCAAATCATTAAACTAAGGAAATCAGCGTAACTGTTATAATAAAAGATCAAAATTTCTCTCCAACATCGTATTGACCTGACGAAAAATAATCTATTATGAATCTATGGGCTTCACGTTTTAGAGGATCTGATATTTCATCTCCATACCATGGCATTTTATTCAGATCAAAGCACCTTTGCTTAACATGTATATCATCTTGTTTATCTTGTTGGTCTTCTAAAGTTTCATCCTCTTCATCCAGAACTTTATTCAGATCAAACTACATGGATCTATCAACTGTGACAGAGGATATATCATCTAAATTGTCTTCTGAATCAGACTCTTCTCCATCTAGACTGTCAGGAACTATTTCTCCGGAATATTCAGATAAGACTAAAAATATCAACATGCACATAACAGAATGAGTATACATAGAAGAAATTGAGAACTCCGGAGTCATTAAATACTAACTTAGAAAAAAACCAAACTACAAGATGCTTAGACAATTTTAAAACTAAACGTAAATTTTCGACAATTACCATCACCCTTGTTAGTAGTTTGGGCAATTTTTTTAAACAGAAGCTCTATAGCAATTGTTGTGCTTGCAGAGGATGACGAAAAGTCCTCATTTTTCATCAATCATGTTCCATCATCATGTTATGTTCACTATTGTTTTCAAAATGTAACACTAGTGAAATTATATTACGTAATACATAGCAAGATTATCAAAAATGCAACCCTAAGAAAAACAACAACTGTAGAAGGAATAAAGATTTAACGTCAACTAACTTTTCTGTATTAAAATCATTGAAAGAACCAAAAAGTCTGCTTTTACTCATGAGAATTCACAATAACATAAATACTTAACTAAAAAAAAAACTACACAAGTATAAAGTAACCAAAGAAAACAACGTACAAAGCTGAGTTTATTTAACTTAGTTTATGATAGAAAGATCATTTTTAAATTACATTAAAATGCTTCATACAATGCATTACGCGACATCATCGAAATTCTCTGAGGCATTTTCTGTGAGGTCTTTTATATCTTCCGCCTTTGTCAACAGTAAATCTTCAATGTCACCTTCCGCTGACATGTTCAACCCTAGCTGTGGAGAAAAACCAACTTCAGCTTCTTCATTCTCTTCTCTCATGTCATACAAATCCCTTGGTTTCACATGAACCACAACACTCCATTCTTTAGCTACTTCATCATCCACATAGTATACAAGCTGAGAGCTTTCGATGCCAATATGTACAGTTCATCTTCTTCACGATTACCAGTGTGTATTGAACGAGAGAAATTAACGCTGGTAAGTCCCAAATGGTCTTGTTTGATACCTCTACTGGTAGTGGTATCAGCTCAAACACATTTGAACAATACTACTATGAAGGAACAACTGTAATTCAATTCAATTATGTCTACAATTTTTCCGTAATACGGAACACCACCAACAGCCACTCTATTATCACGCATGCTTGTATAACTTCTTGTATTAGATGATACATATACTCCACTAAGTTCTTGGAAAAATGATGACAAATTTGCAATCACATTGGACACCGGACTCGGAAGTGCATTCTTTACCAAAATTGGGAGTAATTGTTCCATCAGAATATGACAGTCATGACTTTTCAACCCAGATAACTTGCGCTGTCGCAAATTAACACAACGAGCAACATTGCTAGAGTAACTATCTGGAAAGACCACATTCTGCAAAGTCTTCAGGAATACATCCCTATGTGAATTTGACATCGCAAATATTGCAGAAGGATATTTACCACCTTCCCCCAGCCATAATTCAGGCCTTATACCCATGCATTGTAAATCTCTGCGAGCTTTAAGTTTGTCTTTTGATTTGCCGCTATCGTTTAAGATAATGAAGACCACATTGTCACACACGTTTTTTTCTATATGCATCACATCGAGGTTATGACGCAACATCTGATCCTCCCAGTACGGGAGGTAAAAGAAAACACTCTTCTTCTTCCAATGCGAGTCATCTTCATCTGCATCCTGACCATTGCGTCTTTTTTTGGATGTCACAGTTGAACTCTTCCCAAATGAAACGTGCACATTAGACTGTTGTCTCAATACATCTGTTCCGGATAACTTCTTTGGTGGATCTCTAACTTTGACCTACTCGTCAAATCTATTCCGGTCTAGTCTGTATTTGTGTCCCTGATTCAAAAAGCGTTGATGGCCCATGAAACACCATTTTTGATTGCCTTTCAGCTGATGTGGCTTAGCATCCAAGTTACACGTAGGACATGCTAACCCACGGTGCGTATTCCAGCCAGATAGGTTTCCCAATCCTGGAAAGTCACTGATAGTCCACATTAGTGCCGCACACATCTTGAAAGTGTTTTCCTCTTTGGCATCATAGGTTTCAATGCCATCTCATAATTGCTTCAACTTATCTATCAAAGGCTGTAAATAAACATCTATGTCGTTACTTGGCATTTTTGGCCCATGAATAAGCGTGGATAGAATGAAAGATGTCTGCTTCATGCAAAGCCAGGGTGGTAGATTATACGGAATAAGAATCACAGGCCAGATGGAGTACTTTGTGCTCATATTCCCAAAGGGATTAAATCCATCGCTCGCCAAGGCTAGGTGAACATTGTGCGGATCCGCCGAAAAATTAGTATACTTTGCATCAAACTTTTTCCATGCTTCAGCGTCCCTTGGATACCTAAGAAAACCATCATTATTAGACGCTTGTTTATGCCATAACATATCACTTGATGTCTTGCTGCACATGAATAACTGCTGCAGTCGTGGTATGAGGGAAAAGTAACGAAGAATCTTGGCTGCTATAGGTTTTCCATTTCTCTTCACTGGTACGTTGAGCCTAACAATAGAGTCCTTTTTAGTCTTCTACTTCCATCTTGAACACCCACATTTCTTGCACCTAGTCAAGTTCTCATCATCACCTTGGTACAGACAACAATCATTTGGACAAGCATCTATCTTGGTGTATTCAATACCCAGCTTTCTTGTTGTCTTCCTGGCTTCATACACTGTCTTTGGAAGTTTTGCTTGTTCGAATGCGTCCCGCAGTAAGTCAAGAATCATTGTCATTGCCTTGTCACTCACACCGTACATACACTTGATATGATAAAGCTTCACTAAAAACGATAATTTGGAGTACTTTGAGCATCCAGGATATAACTCCTGCTTTCCATCTTACAGTAGATCGTTGGTAACACGTCTTCATCATCTTCTGCA
The DNA here is from genome assembly GCF_003086295.3 of Arachis hypogaea. Taxonomy (NCBI): domain Eukaryota; kingdom Viridiplantae; phylum Streptophyta; class Magnoliopsida; order Fabales; family Fabaceae; genus Arachis; species Arachis hypogaea. The sequence continues at coordinate 55,764,681 of NC_092048.1, forward strand.
TGTTCGATTGTTGTGATGTCCTCACTCCTATGTTGCATCATGAAGTTGAATGCCTCGTTGACCATTTAGTGCATTTGATTCACATGGGTATCATATTTTCATCTACTCGTCCCAATCCAGGCCTCTCTTCAATCGGCTTCTCACCATGACGCACCCAAATAGTATATCCAGGGAAAATGGTCGTAACAATAGATGGTCGTATGCATCCTCTCTTGTTTGCATAAGTTGAAACTCGCATTTAGGACATGGACACTTTATCATGCCATCGGAGGATGCATTCGCAAATGCAAAGTCTAAAAAATTGTTCAGCCCTTGCCTATATTCTATACTATTCTGTGACTTTGAAATCTAGGTTTTATCAATATCTAGTATAGTATCAAAATATATCGAACTAATTATAGTGACGTAAGAAATATGAGAAAACAAACTGGTAAAATTTTGCATCCATCAGAATTATCACGATATAGTTTTAGCTAGCAACTTAGGATTAGCGAATTACAATTGATATGAAATTTAAAATGGTTTGCAAAATATAAAAAATATGTTTCCTTCGCTTACTGTCATAAGGGAAATTGTGACGAATAATACTCTCATAAAATAGCACCACATATAGTCTTATTAGCATTTTTTATGGTTCTGGCATTGTTATTATTTAAAGTTTTTGTCATTCTACTTTAAAGTGAACAATGTGTAACTAATGTCTTTATTAAATATTTTAATACTTCTACTTGTTTTAACTAAATTATTGTTTAGGTGTCATGCAACTTGGTTGATATTGTTTTAGTTTTATGTTAATTACTATTGAAAAAATTAAATATTAAAATCCAATAATGATTTCAATTTTTATTATAAAAGAAATTATAAATTCAAATCTATAAATTATATTTTATTGTCAACCACTTTCTAATTTGGAATAGAAGATCCCTTACAGTTTCAATTTGGATTTATCGGTTATTAGTTGATTATCAAACATTATACATTTTTTTGGTGAATACCATTTGTAATTATACTTTAACATAGGATACATTTTTGTGATTTCCTCCATTTGAAATAATTAATAAAATTCAGCATTATATAAAAATTAAAGTTTTTATTTATATTTTTAAATTAGAAATCTAAATTTAAGACTTGGAATTAAATTATAAAAAAATAAATCAGTTTATGTTATCTAACATGTAAATGGAAAGAGAGAGTACTACATGTATTCCGTAGAACAAAAAAAATCGATGATAGTATAAGTAATGTGCAAATAAAAATGTTGTGAAAACTGATAATTACATTTTTTACCAAAATTTAAGATGGTACTTATAGTTATCATTGTTTAGTAATGGGAATAAGATGAAAAAGTGAAATTTGGACACCAAACTCTCTTATTCCCTATATATATATTGTGATAGGAATAGTTTCGGCAACAAAAAATTGAGTGAAGACAATATTTACTAGATTTTTATAACTTGCAAAAATTATTATACCATATAATAATTAATAACATAATTTTATAATAAATAATACTATTAATATTAAAATATTTTTATAATATAATAATGTTATAGGTTAAAAATTAATATACGGATATTTTAATAATTATAAATTATAAGCAATTATTATAATAAATTTTATATATTATAATATTTATGATTATATTAATAAGGATATTAATAGTTATAATATTTATAATAAATATTATATCATAAATTATGATTATTATAATATTATGTTCATTAATAAGGATATTATTTATAAATATTACAAGCTGATTTTTCTTTGCTGTATCCTTACGCCATTAGTAAATCCTATATTCACCTTTCGAAGACCTTTAAATTCTTTTCAAGCTCTTTTCTTCTTTTCTTTACAATTAATTTATTTTTCTTTTATATATCATGCAGCGGTAAGTAATGTATACTACCCAAATTATTCTAGTTTAGCTTTATGTACCATCGTGTTACATGTCTGAATTGTTAAATATTTTTACAAGATAAAAAATTATTTTTTTAAATCATTAACTTGTATTAATTTCATTCACTGCTTTTTTGGTTTATTATTACTTGTTTAATACGATCTTCCATTTGCGATGAGGTGCAAATAAATTGATTTCTGTTCATATGTGTGCATGTCTGATTGTTTTTCTTCTCTAACTAATTTACTTTATTTCCATCATTTATTTGTTTTAATTGTTTAAAGGTGATTGTCTTTGATTCTTTGATTTACTTGCTTCTGCTCACTCGCAGAACAACTATTTTCCAATGACTGTTGTGTGTTCTATTTATCTTTATCATTGTACAATCTTTATGTTTAAACAATGCACCCCTTTTTTATGAATTGGAATTGGGAATGATCTGACACCAATTTTTTTTCAAAATACAAAATTTGGGCTTCCTGGCTTCTGTTAATGATTTTCTTCATTTTCGGTTATAAAAGTGACTGCCCCCCCCCCCCCCCGCGCGTCATATGAAGCCTATTAGCAAACAGTATTCAGCAGAAAAAATTAATATAAGATAAAATAACATATTAAATAGGAAAATAACATATAAAATTCAAAAACACAAATAAGTAAAGTAAATAAACTAAAAGCAAAGTATGTAAGTAAACAAAATATGAAGAGTAGCTTGGGACTGTGTTGCATCTGCATGTTTTAAAAGCTGTTAGTGAGGCAGCTAGTTCAAGGAGATGGGACAATCATATATTCATACTCATCAAATCAAGCCTTTCATTAAAAACATGTGTTAAGTAGATTTCTTATGTAATTGTCCTTCTCTTCTTTCATTATTTTAGACTAATCATTATGTTCTGATGTGTATTTTTGTTTCTCCTCTTCTAGAATTATGATAACTGATAAGTGTAACTCCCATTATTTTTTTATTTTGGTTCGGAAATTCTATTGAATCTCGTGCTACAACTTTAGAGTAAAAAGGGAAGCATTGTAAATTTCATGTACGTCACATGTGATTAGGTTAATTTCTAAACAAAAGTATTTATGTATCTTCTTTATTTAATATAAATGAAGGATCAAAATATCATTTTGGATCCCAAAAAAAAGAGGCCTAGTTCGGGGACCCAACAGAGTTTCACTTATTCTCCCTCAACTGCCGCTGTTCTTCCCTTTCTACTGCCAGCCGTCGTGTGTTTTTCTTCCCTACGCCATCCCTTCACTGGTTCGTATTCTTCCCTTTTTTGTTCGTGTCTTTATTTTTTTACTTTTCCTTTTTCTTTTACCCATGTCTCTGCTTTTATTTGCCGTTGTTCCAATGCTTCTGTATTTTTTTTCTTTGGTTGCTTCTGTTAATTTTGGTCGCTTCACTGCGAACTATTACTTCCATCGTCCGTTCCTTCTAATGCTTCAGTAAGTTTGCTTTTGTTGCTTATATAGATCTGTTATTTCATTGGTTGTTGCTAAGGCTATGTTATGGCTTATGAGGTATGAAATTCTTGATATGGTATGTTAATTCTTGTTGAAGTTATGTTATTAGCTAATTGATTTGGTATGGTTGCTGTTGATACTGTGAAAATGATGTTATTAGTGAGTTTGACCTTGGTTGATGGTTTTGGATTTTTTGTGCATTCTTGATTTATTTTCTACTCCCTTTGTTTATCGCCAAATATAAGCAAAGTAAGTAGGGAGTAGGGAAGAGTTTCAGTGCAACATTCATTAGGGAACCCACCTCAATATAACAACTCATCTTTCTATTTATTATAATATTATAATATACTACTATTATTTGTTTATATATTCGAATAACAAGTATCCAATGTAGTATAACTGTTGTAGTTTGTCAAGCCTGATTCTTGGCTTTTGATAATAAATAATCCTTCACTTATTCAGTGTTTTTACTTACCAGGTGAAGAATTAATTTGATATACATGTGCTTTTATGACACATTCAAATTTATTTGTAAACCAGTCATTAATTCTATTAAATAATAAGACTTCAACTAATATTAAAACTAATTAATGTTTTATATGTTAAAATAATTTAATTAGACTTAATTGATTAAAAAGTTAAATTATTTGAAAAAATAAATTCTAATATTCCTTCCACCTATGATGTATCATGTAATGTGCCTTATAGTGTTCCATATAGATTTCATAATTTTGTATTCCTTAATTTTGGGGTATAGTTTGTATTCTCTATTTGCTTTAAGGGTTTTTTTACGCTGTACTTGTCATTTGTCTAGTAATATTATTTTCTATCCAGGTTTGTAAGGATGCCAAGAAAATCACGGTACAATGTTATACAAGAACTCCCGAAAGATGCCGGAACTAATGCCGAAACTGAAGAGACAACGGTTAATGTTTGTGGTTAACATTTCTTAACGTAACATTATCTGAAAATTATATATCCTTCAATTGTATCATTGAACCATGTTAATTTTTCTCCCGGCAAAATGATTACTTTATGAATTAAAATAATTCTCAATATTAATTCTTTCTCTGAAATATAATTCTAAATGCTTTCATATTGTCTTAAGGTTGGGTCTATGACTAGAGGAGCTTAGACATCACGTGAGCAACCATGTGATAGGGCTCCTCCGATTTCGTCCTCAGCTAATAGAGCTCCGGCAACCCGTATGAATGAATCGTTTCGTGCACCATGCATCGATTATAGGCTTGCGCAGTCGAGTAGTGCTGACGATCCTCAAACTCCCACAGAACACATAGAGACTCGGCATCGCGCGGAAGTGGCTGATCATAAATTAGAGGATGAGGATTACGACCTAGAGGCGGATGAAGTTCCGTCGTTTGAAGACCACATCGACGATTTGTTTGCTGCCCAAGAAGTCAAAGGTCAGCATAACAACCAGAAATGCAAAGATACAGATTTCTGGAAAGTTACTGTAATCGGTAAACTTTTTTTTCCTCCTATTTTCATAAACAGTTAACTTTGTAGGCCTTTACTTCTATTTTCCTTTTGTGCAATGATTAGATAGTAATTTTGTTTCTCATACACTTTTTAGAGGACGGCGTGAGAAAAGTGTCTAAGCTGAGTGTGAATGAGGCTATAGCGCTCCCTTCTAATACAAAGATAGTACTCCCATTTAACAAAGAGCTGCAACTGATTGATCAGGCGGCAGGATTATTGAGTGGTTTCATAGGGAGTTTGGGTGCCGATTATTCCCAGTTCCCCATACACTTAGGCAGTTGGAAGCATGTGAGCAAAGCTAAGAAGGAACATGCATACGACATGCTTAAGGTACAACTTTAAGCTTCTACAATTTAAGCAATTTTAGTATTCATTTTTTTTGTAAGGTCTTTTGCATGGGTAAATTATATGGTTAGTAAAATTTTCGTATTTTGTTTTTCACATCATAGTTTAAGCACTTCTCATTTATACGTAATTGCGACTGCTTGTACTGGATTTGAGTGTCATACTTTAACAATTTAAATTAGCCTGTAATGGTTTTGGCATTTCTTCAAATTATCAGTCTTATACTTGTTAGTTGGTCTTGGTTAATGACAATGTCAACTAATTGCAGTGGGTCTTTTACTATGAGGACGATGCCGGAGGAAAAATAAAGCGCGATATTATGAAGAGGGTAGGAAAGATTTGGAAGGATACAAGGCACCACTTGTATCATAGGTGTTACAAAGAAATAAGGACTTTTGAGGAAAATCTTAAGCATCACTCGAAAGGAATAGACGAAAATGAATGGAAAAAGTTCATTGACTATCGCCAGAAGGAAGAATCAAAGGTAAGCCTTGGTATATTTTATTATTTCCACAAAAACATACATGTGTATACATATTACTCCCCTTACATTTTATATTCAACATCTCTTTCTCATTTACATTTGTTCTGTTATTTGTTCATAGAAAAAGCGTAGACAGAACGCTTTAAATCAGAGCAAGCAACTATACACACATACTGGGGGCTCCAAAACATTGGCAAGAAAAAAAGACGAAGTGGTAAAAAGTCATTATTTGCATTAAGATTTTGATTAATCTTCCTGAATATGTTGTTGTTTACTAAGTTGTGTCGATATCAACGATATAGGAGAAAGAGCAAGGAAGGCCCGTTGGTAGAGGAGAGTTGTTTATCATGACTCATAAGAAAAAAGATGGCTCGTATATCCATCCCGATGCGCGTGTTCTTAGTGTAAGTCATGTTTGAAAATTTGAAGCAACTTAGCTTACTGTATATATCGTGCTACTGTTAACTCATGCATTTCCAATGTGTTGCATATTTGTAGGAAGCAATTGCGAATGTTGAGAGGCAGGATGGATCCTCTAAGCACCTTTCACAAAATGACTCATTAGCACAAGTTCTCGGAAAGGAGCACCCAGGACGAGTTCGTGCCCTAGATGCTGGACCATGTCCCACCCAAGTCTTTGGTAACGCTGCTGGACAACCGTCGGGTTCTGCAGAGCCCAATGAAGAGTCCAAGAGGAGGATTGCAGAATTGACGGCTAAGCTAGAAGAAGAGTAGGCAAAGAGACAGTCAATACATAAGGTCTTGGGATATTTAGTCTAACAGCAAGGAGGCAATTTGCTAGCTGAAATTGCTGCAGAGCTGACTTTTTTGGGCGGTACACTGGACTCGTCATGCGCAGGGCCATCTTCATCTGGCAATCACGACCCGCAATAAAAATTTTGAATTTCAGTCAATGTTCTTAGATACTTTTACATTTAAGTTGGTTTAGGGTTTTATGCTTATTTTCTTCAACTTAAGCATTCTTACTTTATTTTGGATGATGTTATGACAATTTTATTATAAATGTTATGTTTGCATATATTTAATTTGGTTTGTTATGTTAATTGAGCTGTTTTACTTGGTTACAATTTCTCTAAATTAATTGAAAAGTAAAAAAAGTAAATTTTAATGAACATACTTTTTCAAGAGAGACAAAATAATAAAAAATCTAAAATTTTAATGGGAAATTTGAATTTGGCGACAGTTTTTAACCGCCGCAAAACATTAATATTGTCTTCCTTGCTGATATTTCGCGGCGGTTACAAACCGCCGCAAAATGAGAAATAACATTTTCCATCCACATACTGCAGCGGGTAAGAATCGCCGCAAAACCCATGTTCCATTTCGCGGCGGTTATTCCAGCGGTTGGAAAAAACCGCCACTATCCATTTAGTCGCACCCCATCTTTCGGCGTCTCACAAAACCGCCGCTAAACGGCTTCAGAAACCGCCGCTAAATGCCGGATTTGTTGTAGTGGATGGGGATAAACAAACAAATTTAAAATATAAATAATATAAATTTAAAATAAAATAAAAAATATTAGTAGAAATTAAACTCAGGTCTTCATCGAGCCAAACCATCTCAATTGAGTATGGCGATGAAGAATTTTGGTAACTTGATAGTGTCCATAACCGTATCACTCGTATATGTACACACAAATTGTCGATTTTAGGTTTGATTTCTGCGATTTTGTGAATACCAACCATTGGAATAAGTAGAGAAATTCTAAATTTTGGATGTATGTAAAGAAAGGGTTTGATGTACTTTGAATTGTAGTGCTACACATATCTCATAACTTATACTTTTATAGTTGACTCAAAGCTAAAATTTTTTAAATTTGATTGACTTTAATTTAAATTTGAATTAAATTTAAAGGATAAAGTAGATAAATATATTAACAATTTTTAAAATTCTAAACTAACGTAAATATATTTAAATTTACATATGTAGTTGCGATTTTTGAAAAAAATCTACAAAAATTTAAAAAATAGTGGTAAAAAGAATCAACAAACTTTTAAAAAATAGTGTTAAAATTTAAAAAATAACAACCTAAGTACAACAATCTAAGATTTAAAAAATAACAACCTAAATAAAATAATTTAAAATTTAAAAAATAACAACCTAAGTATAACAACCCAAACAAATAATTTAAAATTTGAAAATAACAACCTAAGCAAATAATAATTTATAATTTATAAATATAAATCTAAAAATTTCTAGTGACGACACCTAAGCATATAAACTCTCAGATTCAACGTATGAGCGTCACGTCAGCATATAAGCTCCCCAATTTTATTACTATAAAGATAAAGATATTAATCACTATACCCTAGGACGCTCTACGCATGAATAGTTTCTAAAAAATAACATATAAATTGTCCTAGGGTCTCTAGCTTTAGTAGTTATATATAAATCGTTCCAGGGCAGATTTATGTGTTTTGAGGCTAAAACACAAGAGACTAGCACGATTTATGTGCAACAGCTAATCCTCATCGCCCAAGCGTGATTTATGCTCAACTTGGCTAACCGTCAAGATCCAGCCATAATTTATGCTCAAAATGATAAAACAGATGATTGTGGTTAAAAATATAACTGTATGGTAATAAAGTATAGAACTCATAATTGAGTGCATGTGGCACATATTATGGTAATTGGGAGAGAAAGTATTGTTATAAGTCCAAAGTTTGTTTATATTATGTTCAATTAGTTATATTCTTTTTTGTTATATGTCTAAATAATTTATAAATATAAAGATATTTTTATTTCTTGAATTAGGTTTTAAAATTGAGGTAAACTCAGTCTTAGTTTTAATAGGATATTAAAATGGATTTGATCTAATGTTGTTGAGTATTCATCTACAAGTATTCATACAATAAATATTTCACAAAATTAATTTGAGTACGTCAAGTACTCAACTCAATTTTTTTTTAAACTCTACATTTACTATATATTTTGATTTTCTCACTTCATTTTTATGCATTATGATGTTGTTGGTAGTAAACTAAATATCCAAATTTTTTTATAACAACACCAATTTCATCTTAGTAAAATAATAATAATAATAATAATAATAATAATAATAATAATAATAATAATAATAATAATAATAATAGATTTTTAAAATGTAAAATTATCAATATTTCAACATTTGAAAAAATAAAGCAATGATTTTTTCCTTTTGTATCAGTTGTTGTCAAATATTTTTTAGAAATATTTGAGTACAAATGAAAATTATGTCTAAATATATCTACCAATTTTGTTTAACTTTATCATTTTGAGCATAAATCGTGGCTGAGTCTTGAGGGTTAGCCAAGTTGAGCATAAATTGCGCCTAGGTGCTGAGGCTGTTGCATATAAATCCTCCCACCTAGGGATGATTTATATAACACTACTAAAGCTGACCAGCTTAGGACGATTTATATGTTATTTTTCGGAAGCTATTCATGCATAAATCGTCCTAGAGTATAGTGGTCAACATATTATATAAACCACATGCCCAGGGACAATTTATATATTATTAGGAATAGAAAATTTGTGTTTTGAAAAATGCTTTTGGAAAATCAGATAATTTTAGAAGGTATTTATTTTATTTAATTAAAAAAGCCTAAAAAATGTAGATATCTCAATGTCTCAATTGTAATATCAATAGAAATTAAAAAATAAAATTAGAAAATAAAAAAATATAAGGTACCGCGAGCAAAGTAAAATGTAAAAATTAAAAGGGAAAGAAAGAAAAAGATGAAGAAGAACAAATAAAAGTAAAGAACTTTAATTAAAAATAAAAAGTAGAATATATATTTGAGTTCAGACTTTAAAGGAATTACTTAAGATTTCCAGTTTTATTCTGTTTATCTAGAAAGGCCAAGAGTATTTTTGGGTTTCTAAGTGTTTTACCCAAAAAAAATTGAGCTCATTATAATGTTTACCTAAAATTCTATTTATAGACTAATCTAATGTCAATTGACAGTTACTTCTATAATATTTTCGCTAGTTTTTAAATTTGAATTAGTAATTGTTTCCGCACTCGTTTTCTTGATGCTTTACATTGCTACCTTTGTCAATTATGTCTTTGACCAAATATACCCAGTAATATCGTGTCAGTTACAACCTCCTTTGCATCATTCAAATTTTTTTCTTAGATAATTTTTTTTGCCTAACATAATACCCCTAAGATTTCTCAATTGAAGACATGCAATGATTGAAAATGTAAAAATTTAGTTGTTTATTGACAGTTCCTATTGACATTTATCTTACTTTTGACAAGTTGAGGGTATCAATTAATATTTATCTTATTTTTTGACCAATTGACATTGGGAGTATCAAGTGTCTTTAAGTTGATACATTAAGCACATACTTGCTTAACAAATTGAATGCTAATCAATAATAGACTTAACCGAATTCTTAAGTCTATAAAAGCTTTTATATTGAAAGTTGAATACCTCTTTATTAATAAAACTTATTCTCTTGTATGAAACTTGTAAGCGTGTTAAATAATGTCTATTTTAATTTTTGGCACATTAATATGTGTCAATTGACCTTTATCTTAAAGGTGACTTTTTAATTAAGAGTTTTTCACACATACTCTTTCATTGCTCTAATTGACACAAATTGTTTAACTTCAGAAGTAACATAACTTCTAAAGTAATTTCTTTCACATGTTAATCTCTAAGTGTCAATTAGATTTGATAAAATTATTAATCCTATGAAATCTCCACAGTGATATTCTAATACTTTTGACTCTAGATGCCAACAGATTCAACAAAATTTCTGAGTCAATTAGGCTTTTGTACTTATTAATTACATATCGAAATGTCAATGAGAGATTGTCTTTATTGATTTTAAACTCGATATATAATTTTTTTAAAATAAAACGATAACAATGTAAATAAAATAGTTAGAACCAAAAGACAAGAAAGATATAGAAATTTAAAAGATAAAAAAATGAAAAAGAAAAAGCAAAGCAGATAAGAATGAATAACAAAGAGTAAAGAGATAGAGAAATGGAAAAAAAGAGGAAAAATTAACGAAGTAAGAATACTACGATAAATAAGAAAGAGAAAAGAGGGAGAGAAAGAAGAGAGAAAAAAAATAAATAAGAAAAAAGAAAAGAGTTAAAGAAAAGAAAAAAGAAAGAAAGAAGATAAAAGTGAGAATGAGAAAAAGATGAAAAGAAAATAGAAAAAGTTGAGATCCTTTTTTTTTTTAAAACATGATTATCAAAATTACCCTTTATTTATAGAAAAGTCATCTACCTTGTCCTTCAGAAATTTTTTTCGATCATCTTCTACATGGTTTATTTATTGATGATTATTCAATCCTTCTTGTATCATCTCTTTATACTTTTCTTATTTTCGAGTATTCAGCTGTTCAATTTGTCTAACATTTTCAATAAAATGGGTCATGTCATGATATTGTTGATTTTCAAGCTTTTTTCTAATTCTAAATTCTAATCTATTTATGGCCATTTTGATAATGCCAAATTCTAGAACTGGAGTAAAGCATCTATTTCTTATGTTTCTGAATCTAGTCAGATACTTAGCAATTAGTTCTCCTTCATTGCGTTTGATAGAGAACAAATCACTTAAACTCACTCTTAATTCACCACGAAAAAATTGTTTATGAAATCTTTTTCTAACTGCATCTTAAGAGTGAATTAAATTTGGCTTTAGATTATAAAATTCCGTAAAGGCATTGTTAGTCAATGAGGAGGGAAAGAATTTCATTTTAAAATACTCATTTGATGCCACATCTTTGATTTCGATAATGTAGCAAGCAAGGTGCTCTACTAACAATTCTTCATCTTCCCCAAAAAATGTATTTAATAACTTAAGAAACTTTCATCTCTCAGAGTTTGCTGGATAAATTTAAGAAAAGAAAACACAAAGTGAGATCGATTTGCAAATCCAACATTAAATCCCAATCTTTTTAAAAATTTGTTCAGTCACTTGATTGACATCTTGTCCACCAATGTCATTTTGTATAAAAACTTGTTTAATATTTTGTTGTAGTTCAGTATCATCTTTTATTACATTGCCATCATTTTGATCTTATCTACCCAGAGGATTTTGTTCTGCATTTATCTCTTGTACTTCAATAAAATTATTTTGATTTTCTTTTATACTAACTATTTTAGCAATTTGATTTACTTTATAAATTAATTGCTCATACTTTATATTTGTCAAATCAATAAAAGAATTAAGTATTTTTGTCATATGATAAGTTAATATATTAGGCAAATTATAATTATTCACATTCATCCGTTGATAAAACTTTGCCAATGTATCATCAGTAACCATAAAGCTTTCTGACGGCAATGTTATTGACATATTAGAAAAAATTGGACTTGTATTTTAGAAATAGAAGAATAATTATCCCTTATTGTACTCTTATTTGAAGAAGCAGGCAATTAACCAAGTGAAGTCTGTGGCATAAAAGTTGAAAATTTTTTTTATAATAGCACTAACACATAGATTATGGCAAACATGATTTTAAATTGGTGAGTAAAGAGGATTAATCAAACCCTGTGTAGTTATGGAGGGGACAAATTTCGGTGATAAACCATTAGGTGGCATGTTTGTATAAGATGTACTTCATCTATGATGGGCACGGCCAATGCCATCATGTCTCATTGACAATAAAGTAGCCTTCATGGTGTGAGATATGAAAATATTTTCAATTTTCTTTTCTCTTTCATTACTAGAAGTAGAAGATATTACAAATGAACTTGACATGTCAATTGACGCTAACTTTTCAGTATCTAAAAACAATTTTGACACTACATAAATCGTATACAAGTTCAGTACTTGTGTTTTTTTTTTTTTTTTTTTGATAAAACTACAATCTATTGACAATATTTCATTGGGTGTGCCAATTTGTTAGACTCAATTTTTGTTCTATTTTTAATAGAAAATATAGGTATCTTAATGTCTATTTTGTAGTGTCAACAGAAATTAAAAAAAATGAAATTAAAAAATAAAAAAAAATACAAGGTGTCAGAGACAAAATAAAATACAAATATTAAAAGAGAAAGAAAGAAGAAGATGAAGAACAAATAAAAATAAAGAATTTTAATTAAAAATAAAAAATAGAGTATAAGTTTGAGTTCAGACTTTAGAGAAATTACTCAAAATTTTTAGTTTTATTCTTTGATGCCACAGAGGCTGAAAGTGTTTTAGCAAATGTTGCAAAAACCGAACCAATTATTGAATCAGTCAAGTGATGGTTTAATGGTCCAATCAAAATAAAATCGTAGTTGAATTGATTTAATTAAATATAAAATAAAATCATTAAAAATTCAATATACAATTTTAAATATTCAAATTTAATATTTTTAAATTAATAAAATTTAAAATTTTACTATTTTATATAATAATTTATTTATATTTTATCATTAAAAATTCAAAATAAAAAACTTTTAATTAATTTTTGAAATCTAATCAAACTCAATTTCTTGACAATCAAGATAATCAGGAGGGGAAAGGCCATTCATAAGCGGATTTGCTTGAAAAGGAGCAGCATTTTTTCTATTTTTCTCCTCCTGTAAAAGAAAATCCGATAATTGCAACATCAATATTGTGAAATTGCAGACAAGTCAAAGTATATCCTCATTGGGTCACTCTTTTATTTTGGCACTCAAAATGAATGGGCGGTATCTTCAGCTATAAATTAATTATGCATAACTGAATGCTGTGTATCGAGACAATGGCTTTGGCTTTAAATTTAGATAAACGGTGTCATTTGTTCCATTTAACCAACCACGTTCAGCAGGATTCATGCATAATTTGAAGATTTGATTATGCTTTAGCTATAATATTTATGTGTCTAACCGTCTAAGACATTTATAGAATTAATAATGAGATAAAGCATTCGTTTATACTACAAATAAATATAAAATTATTTCAGAAAATCAGCAACTCCAAATAACAAAATTATTTTAGAAAATTTAACAAAACATTATCAACCATTGTCCATCAAAATTTAATAAAATAAGCAAAAATGAACAAAAATAGAAAAACCATCAACTCAAAATCAGTAAAATAACAAAATAAGAAAACATAAATTGAAGCAGTTTTGCTTACAACGGCAAGGGAGGAAGAGAAGTGACGGCTAAGGAGAAAGAAAAGTGAGTTCAAAGTTCAGACAGAGAGGGGATCTAAGACAGAGGCTTGACGCGCAAGAGAGAGGGCTCGACGTCGAGAACTGAGACACGTGCTCAGGGTGGCCGATGACAACAAGGACAGAGACAGTGATGCCCGCAGCTCCAAGCAGACCTGGCAATGCGAGGTGAAGGGATCCAGGAGAAGAGGATCGGCAACGGCTAGGCTGGGCGTTGGCTGCTG